>NC_137786.1:26692620-26870120 GCF_963383645.1 Muscardinus avellanarius | reverse complement strand
AGAGAATCTTTTCCATCTAAGCACTTTACCTAATTGTAAAATTTATTCCCTAATATTCTGTATAGATACAAATGTATGTGAATGGGTAATGGTGAATGCATATCCTTGATACATATGCTTAACTTTTATAAACATATATCAAAGAGTTCATCTCTTGTATAAGGAAGAAAAATTGTGACACTGGCCATTATGAGGTATTAAAAAATTCATGGCAACTTTTGAAAAACGAAGAATGTTATTAACCTTGGTGTCTCATCCAAATTACAATTTGGGTAATTACATTTGTCTTTTCTAATCTCCTTTTCAACTTTCAATTGGGCAGTGTATTCTTAATGGATTTCATTAACCAGCCTCCCTTAGGATTTAAACTAAGTCTTATCATCCAAGACAGGGTCCACCTTAAATTTATGTTCTCTAACTTCAAGAGAACTGTCACTGGAACTCTCCAATTGTGTGTGTACTTAATTTACTCTTCTTTTTTTGTTATTTGCTTTCTTAAGTTGGCATTTCTTAATTATTTTATGTTCTGCTTTAGACCCAAAATACATATTTTAGATCAGCACTTGCTTTTGCACATCAAGTATGTACCATTAATTTTTGCCCTGAAATACCAAGATAAATTTGGCATTTTTCACTACTTTCCATGAATTTCCACAGCAGAAAATACTGCTTTATTTATTTATTTTTTTTTGCAGTCCTGGAGATGAACTCACCTTCTATTCACGGAAAGTCTCAAGCCATCCAGGGTATGATTCTGCAATATCACATTTTTGTAAAAGTTTTTCCTTTCACCACCTCTTTAACTCTCCAACCTCAACATTTTGTCATTTCTGATTCTTTTCTTTCTACCTGGTTTTGAAGAAAGGCATGTGCATCCTCTCCTAAATTAATTCTTTCCCTATGCTCTTAATCCTTCCATTCATACTGTCTTAATGCCCTTATTATTTTATCAATCATGTTCACTACATTCAATGAACATATGAAACACCTTTTCTTCAGGAATTACAAAATAAGTTCATCTTAGGCCTATTGACAATCACATTTTTTCATTCTTTTATTACAAATTTCTATTTACTATATTTTTCTTCAATTTTATACAATATAATTTTCTCTCCTACTTTTCTGAAAAACTGCTTTTCAAAGAATCCAGTGAATTTCAAATTGCAAAATCAATCCCCTTTTCTTAGCACTCAAAAGCCTTATTTCTCTAATGGCTTTAATATTGTCCACTGCTTCTTATTTATAAACTGGGTATGCTTTCAGCTTCATAAGCATCTTCTGAATTGATTTTCAACTGCCTTGGTGACTCTACTGCTGATTTCTTCTTAATTAAAAAATGTGTGTTCACATCATAATATAAATCATGTTGACAATAACATACATGAACATGCTCTTGGTACTCCCCTCCTTTTTACTCTCCCTCCCAATATGGAATACCCAGATTGATGTTGGTATATATACACATGTATACACATTGTCTATAGTAGTATTTCTATTAATGAACCTGTCTTCCTTCACTCCTACCCTGAGTTCCTCCTATTATAAGATCCCAATTACTTTTGTTTGATGCCATCCCATTTATTAATTATTGTTTTAATTTTTTGATCTCTGAGGGTCTTGTTGAGGAAGTTTCTACCTGTGCATTAATGTTTGAATGTTGAACCTATGCCCTTCTTTAACAGCTTCATAGACTGTCTAACTTCCAGGTCTTCGATCCATCTCAGATTGATTTCTGTGTAGGGTGTGAAGTAAGAAGTTAGTTCAATTTTTTACAAGTAAATAGCCACAGTTTTTCCAGCAACTTTAATGTAAGATCTTCCCTATGTTTTGTCTTTTTCCAAAGAAGCAGTGTATTATGGACTGAATTGTGTTTTTCTTCCATTTGCATATTAAAATCTTAATACTATCTAGAGACAGAGTCTTAAGGAAACAATTATTTTTAAGTAAGATCACAACGGTTGGTTCCTAATCTAATAGAATAGAACATTGATTCTATAAAAAGAGAGCTTCTCTCTCAATCTCTCAAGAGAGCTTCTCTCTCAATCTCTCCCTCTCTCTCTCTCTCTCTCTCTCTATCTATCTCTATCTCTATCTCTATCTTTGTCTCCCCTCTTTTTCTCTCTTTCACTCATATAGTCTTGCAATAAGAAGATGGTTCTTTCCAAGTTTAAAGTAGAGTCTTCACCAGTGTAAGAATCCGCTGACACCTTGATTCTGGACTTCTCAGTCTCCAGATTTTTGAGAAAATAAATTTCTGATAAATAACTATCTCATCTGTGATATTTTGTTATGGTATCTTGAGTTGACTTATACATCATAAGAATGGTACCTTTTCAAGGCATCTGAATTATATTTTAGGACTAGAGTAGAACAGCTAATAATATGATCAGGAAAATGCACCAATGACATTCAATATTGTGCATAGTTGTTTCTATCCCTGAAATGGCAACATTCTGTTACAAACTCTTAGAAAAAGATAAAGAACTCAGTGCTTTCTATGACTACTATTTAAAGCAGATCATAATTGCTGCACTAAATATTTAAAGGATATACTAAATTTCTAGCCCATTTTCAACTGTAAGGATCAAATAATAATAAATAATAAAAAGTAAAAACATATATCTCATACAATTTTCTGTGACACACTCTGAGCTTTTATGTAAAATATTTAGGATCTTCACACCTACTCTTAGTTTAAAATTATCTCTATTGCAATAACATGATGGACTATAGTGATGCCAAAACTATCTATGTATAATAATAATAATATAAAATTGAATATACATTTGAAAAATATTTCTATCAGTTGTAATATTTCAAAAAGGTAAAATATTTTTCATGTTAGGGTGTGAGTAGAAGTTGGGGACATAAGCAGAATCAGGCTCTTTGCAGTTGCAAAGCTGTTAAATCTTAGCTTTGGACCTCATGTCATTGGTTCATGCTCAAAATTTATGTTAGGAGATAATCTTCTTCGTAATCTGAAGTCAAGAGAGTATATACTCCCAGGGAGAATTCATATCAAATTTATCTTTTCTCCTTACAGAGGACAATAACAAAAGTAACTATATTGACTCCAAGTAGGAAGGGATTAGTTAGGAATGTTGTCAAAGAGTTGGAACCATAAGGTGCCTTTAATGATAAATTGACTCCCTCAGTGTTCACTCTGCTCCAAAATAGCACCGGCCTTACCCAAATAACTCTGTTTTATATATGAGTCCTTATCTTTGTTTCTGTCTCTGTTGTTTTCTCTCTCTCTCTTAAAGAGCAATTATAAAAAAAAATTCAAGATAAAGAAAAAGGCACCACAACAATTTATAAACTTTACTGAATGGAATTAAACTTGGATACTTTAAAATGACAGGTTTCTACATTTAATGACATAAAATCAAAGTTTGAAAAGTGATCAAGGGAAACTGAAACAGGAGGGTGGCAGGTTCGAAGCCAGCCTTACCATGTTAGTGAGCCCCTATTTCTTAATCAAAATAAGAAAATAGTGTTGATGGTGTAATTTAGAGGCAAAATTCTCAAAAGATTCATCCTATTTGTTCTCTATTCTTTGTATTTTACAGATGTGGAGAGGAAGTAGCAGGAAGTTTGAGTAAGTTTCACAATGTCATATAATCATTAACTGGCAGACATAAATTTGTACCCAAGAATATTGATTTCTAAATCCCATGATTAAGTCCACTATTTTCTAAGAAAGCAAATAAATGGAAGGATGAATGGAAAGAATAAAATCAATTTCACAGAATTAGTGAGTTTGAAGATAGATGTGATAAAAGATTATAGAAGAGACAAATGGTTAAAAAGTCAAGATCTAAGACTCGTAGATCCACAAACAAATTACCTAGCTGAGTAAACTTGTGCAAGTCTCTTCATATTTCTACCTTGGCTTCATTATATGTAACATGGTAATAATATCTGTCTCTTGTGCTTAAGCCATTAAAAGACAAACTGCAGAAAGGCTCTAAGGAATAGAATGAGAATATAACATAAGTTGAATCCTTTTATGCTCTGGATGTTGTGAGCTTCTCAAATTCAAATGTTGAAATCTTCAACCCAAGGTGATAGTATTAGGTATTGTTCTGGAATCTTTACAGATGATTAGGTCACAAGGGCAAGGCCTTCATGAAAGAGATTGGTGAACTTTATAAAGTTACGGTAGAGATTAGTGATTTTATGAAAGAGGTTCAGAGAGCAGCCTTTCACCTTTTGTCATATGAGAACACAGAAGGAAGTTGGTTCTTTATGAACCAGAAGGCCCCCACAAGACAGAGTCTTCTGACACTTTGATCTTGAACTTCCCAGCTTCCATTCCTATAAGAAACAAATTTCTGTTGTGTATAAGTGTCATAGTAGCAGGGCATCATGATGCATACCTTTAATCCAAGTACTTAGGAAATTGAGACAGGAGGACAGAGGTTCAAGGCTAGTCTCAACAATCTAGCAAGACCTTGCTTTGAAATAAAAATAGCTAGGCATGTAACTTAGAGGTAGAATGCTCCTATATTCAATCCCTAATACTGAAAATAACAATAAACCTCATAGTTAATGACATTTTTTTGATAGATCTACAAATGGACTAATACTTTTGAATATATATCTTACTCATCATTCAACACATATGAACCTTTAAAAAATTAAAATCCTTAAAGGATATGATTATGTACTATAAAAATAATGACAACAGCAAATGGCAAGGAAAAAACTGCAATTTATTTTCACTCTTAAACTTCTTATTATTTTTTAAAATGTGAGTGTAAATGATTTTAAATCCAGGCTTACTAAATCTTTTGTTTTTTATCTCAGTGTGCCCCAATTCCAATATTTTAATATCCTTTCTGTTTCAAAGAAGTGCGATAACAATAGAATCAGTATGATGAATGTGGATCTCACAGTGACTAAAGATCCTCCATTCATGGCTCTTCTTCCATGATTTTTTAAAAAATATACTTTTATTAGTATATTATACTTATATATCATAATGTGGTTCAGAGTGATAGGAATTTACATTCACCCAATACTTGGTGCATTTCCCTCAGGATCCCACCCCAATCCCTCTCTTTCCCCTTCACCATACATATTACTGATATTGATATTGATAATTTCATATATACTTGTCATTATTTGAATTGTTGATTTCATTGAGTCTCCTGTCTCTCTAGCTTCCACATATAAGAGAGATGTTTCTCAGACCACTAAGAATGGAATCTTTGTATGACCCAAGTATACTACTCCTGGGTACCTTTCCAAAATAACTGAAGTCAGACTATTATAGCCATACATGTATATCTATGTTTATTGCAGAACAATTCACGATAGCCAAATTTTGGAACCATGTAGGTGTCTATCAACAGATGGATGAATTATAAAACTGTGGTATACACAAGCAAAGAAATTTTACTCAGTCATAAAGAACAAAATTAATGTAATTTGCAGAGAAATGGATGGAACTACAAAATATTATGCTGAGATTAGTCAGTCTCAGAAAGTGAGGGAATAGATTTTTTTCCCCAAGTTCTTGATCTTCATATACTGGTTCTTACTTCTCAGTCTCTAAAAGTACATTGGTTGGGGCTTAATCCCCCCTAGACTTTGGCAGAAGTGAATGGACATAATTATTTATTCATTGGTTTGATCATGTGTCATTGCAGGTGTTTAGGATACATGAAGGAACAGAAATCCCTAAATCCCTACCCTTGGGGATCTTGTACTAAGGCAGGGATGACAGACAATTAATAGCAAAATTAGAAATTAATAGTATTTTATACACATCAGAGTAATAGCAGATGATAAATGAAAGAAAGGAAAAAAGAAAATGGAAATATAGAGGATGAAGAAGAGTCAAGATAGCTGAAGTCAGGCAGCTGCAATAAAAAGTATATTTAAGCCGGGCATGGTGGTGCACACTTGTAATCCCAGATTTGGGGAGCCTGAGACTGGAGGATTGTGGATCGTGGACAGCCTCAGCTACTTAGTGAGGCCATCCACAAATTAGTGAGACCCTGTCTCAAATTAAAGAATAAAAAATAGGGCAGGGGTTGTAGCTTGGAGGTCGAATGCTCCTGGGTTCCATCCCCAGATCTGGAAAAAAAATTTAGGCTAAACCGCAATGGACAACATTTATTTATATGCCTTATTTTAGATATTAGTTCAATGTTTTAAACATAATTGGTGATTTGTAATTATATACTACCTCAAAATAAAAAATGCAACCCTTCCTGAATCACCAAAAATAATTTTAAGTTGAAGCACACTCAAAATGAATATAGATGTCTCCAAAAGGACTTTATTCCTAATTTCTGAGGAGTGATAAGCACAAACGTTCTCTGTGGGAAATTTCCCACTCCAACAAGACCTGCCTCCCATTTTGTTCATTGCCACAAGACTAGATAATCACTAACTTGAAGATTTATATAGGGCATCAAAGGAAATGATGTGGTTGCAAGTGTGCTTTGGGTAGAAGCTTATAAATAACTATAAAGTAAAATGCTTACTTCAATCTATAAAAGGGTCTCCATATATATGCATATTTATTGCTTAGCAATTCCAACAGACACACAGTCAGTGCTCAATATATACTGAGTAAATAAATAATTATATCCACTCACTTATGCCAGGTTCTGAAAAAATTTAATTATTTGAATCTATGAATCTGTGAGACCCATTTTTGTTACAATTTTTTTTACTATTATGGTTATCCTATGAGAGAACACACACACACACACACACACACACACGAACATACAAAACACACATATCCTTTAGAAAGATGTATTAATGACAAATTACAGAAACTGAGAAGCTGAAAATAACAGAATCTATTTTCTCATAGTTTTGGAAACCTTATACCCCAATCAGTGTCAACAGGACTCAGCTCCTTCTGGGTGAGTCAGGAGACAATCTTTGCCTGCCTCTTCCATTGTCTGGCAGCTGTCCACGTCTCTTGGCTCCTTGGATTAGGGGTTCATCAGTCCAATCTCTATCTTGCTTTGGTGTACTTCTGTTTTATCTGTAAGTTTACTATAAAGAAATATATTTCAGATTTACTTTGTAATCTAGGATGATCACAAAATTTCAAGATATTTAATTAAATTTTCAATGACTTTTTTTTACAAATAAAAGTCATAAATTTGGGATTAGATTATTAATTCATATTTTGGAGCTTATCATTTCATCAATTACTGCACATTTTTTATCTTGATAATCACATTTTTATTTCAATGGCCCTATGGTCTAAGGTCTGCCATTCTCTCTAATTGTTGCCTATTACAATATACAGTGAAAATAGTTCTAAACATAAAATGTAGAGTAACGATATCATTTTATAAGCTGCAACTTGGAACATGTGAAAATATTGGATGAACTTTTGTAATAATTGGCTAAGTTTGATGAATATAGAAACATCTTTAAGTATCAACTTGAGTTTTTTTCACTCCTGCCATGAATCCCATTAGTTTTTTTAGAAAATCCTACATTTATATGTAAAATTAAATGTTAAAGAAAATATCACTAGGAAGTAAAAGGTCAGACTAATACCTTTATTCTCTTTGTCAAAAGAACAAAAAAAAATGGAAAAGGACTAGAAAAAATTGAAAAGGACTAGAGAACATATATATATAAAGGACTAGAGAAAATTAATATAAGAAAATAGAAATGGAAAAGGAAACACTTTTATTAGAAAAAGAAAAAATTTATGGAGAACACTAGATTTAAGATAGAAAAATGTTACTGAGAAAGTACAACAAAAAGAAAAAGAAAAACAATCAAGTATTTGAAAACCTGATTTGGGGTAAGCTGTATTTCAGATTTTCTAGTACATTCTATCTATCTCATGATGTTAATGTATCTGGCTTCAATGCCTCTGAGAATGCTGGATGTTGGAAAACTCTTTCTCTACTCTGTACATTATAGACTTCTCCAGAGGCCAATGACAATCATCTATTGTGCACCAAGGCAAGTCAAACTGTCCGGTAGTAAGAGCACAGAAAACCCTCTGACAGTATCTCTCACAGCCAGCTACAGGACTCTGAGCTGATCATTTTCTTCACTCATAAAACTTGCCTTTCAGTGTTGCACTGAGACCTGTTTTCCTCTCTAAGGAAGATATAATGTATTTGCTTGCATTCCTTTTTGCTAAGAGAGATCAGGGCAGATTTTTCAGTCTTCTCTCTACTCTCCTGTGTTAGGTTAAAAATTTTCTGTTTGAACTATAAAACTGGACTCCAGTTCTCTTCTATTTGTTTTTGAACAGTAAAAAAATTATTTCACCTCATTGCAAGAACAAATTAAGAAAAGAGAGCAAACTTGCTGACTTAAAAGTTATCATTTAAATGATATTAATCTGTCACAAAAATAAGAAATTGGATCTTTTCCTTAATATGCAAAAGCTAGGGAGAAATAACAGGAAGAACTCTAGATGAATAAGGAGATTCTATAGAGGAGCAAAGAAGAACACCTGAGGGGATGAAAGGGGGAAAAAGGGAATTTCTCTAAAGCACATGATGTGCTTAAACAAACATATCAAAGTCAATCACTAAGCCAAGCCTGGGAAGGAGGGATGGGGAGGGAATGGGGTGGGGATTGGGTAAGGGCTAATTGGGCGATGTGTGCATGTTTGTCTCCACCATCTTTTATCCCATTAAGATGTATGACTACAAAGCACCAATAAAAATTAAAAAAATAAAATTCATCATTTATTCATGCTCCTTCTTTACTTCTTTCAAAGTAGATGGAAAGTTCTTTCACAGAAAACACACTATCCCAAGGGATCACCAAGCATGTTTAATGAAACCAGAACTGTTTGATCAATTGGCTTCTGCATAATTTAGAGGAAGAGTTTTTCTGTCAGTCCCATCCAGCTTTTATGATACAACTCCAAAATGCCATTGTAAAAACAAAACCTTTAAAATTATATAGCCAGAGCCATAACATCCTGCTTTCTTGTCTATATTCAATAAATGTTTAAAAGACAAATGTAAGGATCATTACCCAGTTTTCATTCTCACCTGAAATAATTTGCTGCTGGGAAATTCGATCAATGTGGAAGGGAGTTTTTTTTTGTTGTTGTTAGTTTTGTTTTGTTTTGTTTTTGTGGTACTGGGGTTCCTGGAAACCCTTCTACTCCCAGACCTACTTTATATATATTTTTATTTGGAAACAGGGTCTTTTAAGCCAGGCGCAGCTGGCTTCAAACCTGCGCGATCCTCCTGTCTCCGCCTCCCAAGCGTGGGGATTACAAGCGTGCGCCACCACTCCAGGTGGAAGGGAGAATTTTTAAATGGCTATTGTCACTGGGTCATTGTCTGGTCCTTGATGTGGCTGCATCAGAAGTAAACAATCGGCTGCATTCTACTAATGATCCTGCATCTTGCTTTAGATTTTTTTTCCAATTTAAATATGATGTATGATTGCCTCTCTTCCATTTGTCAGTGAATGCTGACTAAAAATAATTATTAGGAGTCGGTCGTGGAGGCGCATGCTTGTAATCCCAGCATTCGGGAGGCTGAGGCAGGAGGATGATCGCAGTTCGAGGACAGCCTCAGCTGCTTAGTGAAGCCCTTTGCAACTCAGTGAGACCCTGTTTCAAAATAAAGAATACAAAATAGGGCTGGGGGTGTAGCTCAGAGGTCGAATGCCCCTGGGTTCCATCCCCAGTACCACACACACACACACACAAAAAAAAAAAAAAAAAAAAAAAAAAAAAAAATTAGGAGTATATAAGATATTCAATATCTTTTGATGGTTTGAGAAAGCTAAAGTAACTTGCTATTCTATTTCGAGAAGTGTTTCTTCTGAGTGTGCAGAATGGATCATGTAAGAAGATGCTATGACCTTTGGAAAAAGAATACCCATCCAAATTCAAGGGTGTGTCATCTTAGGCTGGAAGCTCTTTACGGATCTGCTTTAAATATTTAGCTATTTGGTTAGGTAATAAGAGTATTACAGCTCTAATCTGTGCTGTGATTTGGAAAGGAAGAAAGAAGTAGTGATCTGTTTACAGTACGTATTAACTAAATGCATTCATTTGCATAATACCTCTTTAGGGATGGACTGCGTTATTCAGAGATTTCTATATGTGGAACTGCAGGGATATTTTAGGCTTCAGTGACACTGAGGTCTTAACTTAAAGTCTATTAGATTAGCACAACAACATTTCCTGATTAAAATTTCCCATTAGTGGTAAGACAACTTCTGAGAAACACTTTTCACCTTATGGTGCCAGCGACAGGGAAGAATAAATATTCTTGTTTGTAGGCAAATTCCATGTCGGAAGGATTGAGGGTTGCTATGAATGGTATAAAAGTAACAGTTTTTGGTGCTGGAGGAATTTATATGTTTTGGATAAAAATATCACTACCCAGCTGCTTTTACCCCCCGGGTCTTTCTACCTTCCAGCCCTACCTAGATCTATTTTATTATATATGATGCCATTATAAATTATAATTATAAATTATATTATACATAATATAATTATATTTTATATTTTATCATATGTTATATGTCATATATTATACATTATGTGTAATATATAATACATAATATATTATACATTACATACCATGTATTACATATTATTTATTATATGTTACCTATTACATTGACGGAAACCCCACCAGATGACTTGGATTTGTGTTTAGTAGTAACATATTTCTCCAAGAAACAGTGTAAGAGCTCCAGTAGTTTTGCCATCTTTCCCTCTACCATGAAAATGTCAATGTCCCGTTTATTTGTTTTTTTAAATCTAGATATGGAATGAATCTCCATGTGGCATATACTGCAAAAGATAGTAAGTTTTGTTCACTTACATGAGAAATAGAATTTTGTTGTTGCAACTATTTGTGGGGTTGTGTGTTGTATTGCTGTTTTGCTGTTGATGTCACTGCAAAAAAAAAAAAAAACTAGAGAAAGTTAAATTGCATATAATTTTTGGCAATTCAAACTCATGCCAACTGTCTTGAAACATGAAGACAACATTATTTACAAGAGGAGAAAGAAAAGGGCAAAATATCAATACATAATTTCTATTCTCTTTTAAGGTGATATAATGTCTTTTAATGTTAGGGGAGATTACTTCATTTTTTTTACAGTCTTCACCTTGTATGTACCTTCAGACCTAATTATTATGGTTTAAAATTTTAAGCATATTATGAGGGTAAATGCCTTAAATATATAAAAATCTTTTATCCTATTATTTTACTTCTTCCTCAATTTCTTCCTGTTTCCTCCTCCTCTTTTTCATCTTCTCCTTCTTTAAAAATGCTTTTTGAAAACAACTTTTAAATATCTATATTTAAAACAACTTTTAAATAACTATATTTATATATCCTATAGGTATTTAAGATACCTATAGGCATCTGTATTTTCTATTTTCCTCTATTATGTGAGTTGTGAATTGCTTCCTCTTCTCAACTTATCCAAACCAAAAGTTTTAGAATAAAAGAAATAGAAGTATATTCTTTAGCTGAGTGGACATTCCAAAAAGGATAATATTATGAGATCCATATTTTTAGATTGCAAATCTCCACAAGAAGGCACAAATTGCCTGTATTTTGGCTATATGTAGATAAATTCACAATAGATAACTTTAGAGGACATATAAAATAAAATTGATATTTATCATTGTATTTGTTTTATATTGTAAATACAAAAGATGTTTAGTTGGATTCTTCTTCAAGGTGTAATCTATGAACCATACAAAATTGTAATATAATATAAATAAAAATATATTTTAAAAAATAACTCAAACTGATTAATGCAATCACATATTAATAAGACACAATATATTTTGTTATTATATTGCTAGTTAGTATTAATGTATTAATGTCTCACATATATTATCATTGTTTAAAAAAGAACACACAATTTGTTTTGTTAACCATAGGTTTAAGCAATTTTTTCCCTGTTATTTCATAAAAACATTTGTCCTGTTTTGTTTTAAACAGAAACTGTAAATGTTGTGCTATAGCAACTTTCTGTATAAAACTTAGTAGGAGCAATGCTTAAATTTGTTTAAAAAATGATAGTGCTTTTTGTATATTAATCCTCTATCAGAGTGGTGGCTGGTAAAGATCTTCTCCCATTCTGTAGGCTTCCTCTTTAGGTTCTTGGTGATTTCTTTTGATGAAAAGAAACTTTTTAGTTTGATGCCATCCCACTTGTTAATTATTGCTTTACTTTCCTGGGCTTTGGAGGCCTTGTTGAGAAAGTTACTGTCTGTGCCTATATGTTAGAGTGTTGAGCCTATGTCCTCTAATAACTTCATAGTCTCTGGTCTCATTTCTAAGTATTTGATTCATCTCGAGTTGATTACCGTGAATGGTGAGAGGTAAGGATTTAGTTCCATCTTTCTACAAATGGATAGCCAGTTCTCCCAGCACTGTTTGTTGAAAAGGCTGTCTTTTCTCCAGCATATGTGTTTGACCCCTTTGTCAAAGATTAATTGACTATAGGTGTGTGAGTTTGTTTCTGTATTTTCTATTCTGTTCCACTGGTCAGTATGCCTGTTGTGCCAATGCTGTTTTTACTACTATTGCTCTATAGTATAAGTCCGGGATTATGATGCTTCCTGCATGGTTCTTATTGCTGAGAACTGCTTTGGCTATTTTGGGTCTTTCCTTTCTTCATATAAAATTAATGATTGATTTTTCTAGGTCTGTGAAGAATGTCAGGCATTTTAATGGAAATTGCATTGAATCTATAGATCACTTTTGGCAGAATGGCCATTTTGATGATATTTATTCTGCCTATCCATGAGCATGGGAGACTATACACTATCAAAACAAATAACCCAATCAAGAAATGGGCAGCTGAATTGAATAGATGCTTCACAAAAGAAGAGATACAAAGGGCCAATAGATACATGAAAAAATGTTCTACATCATTAGCTATCAGGGAGATGCAAATCAAAACTGTGCTGAGATTCCATCTAACCCCAATCAGAGTGGAAAGCATAAAGAAATCAAATAACAACAAATGTGGTCGAGGATGTGGGGAAAGAGGAACTCTTTTACACTGTTGGTGGGAGTGCAAACTAGTTCAGCAGCTATGGAGATCAATGTGGAGATTCCTTAGGAAACTGGGAATAGATCCACTGTATGATCCAGCTCTACCACTCCTGGGTATTTGGCCAAAGGGGTTGAAATCAGAGAACTACAGTAACATATGCATACCTATGTTCATAGCAGCAAAATTCATAACAAAATATGGAACCAATATAGGTCTCCATCAACAGATGGATTGAAAAATTATGGAAAATACACACAATGGAATTCTATTCAGCTATAAAGAAGAACAAAATCATGCCAATCACAAGAAGATGGAAAGACCTAGAGAACATTATGTTAATTGAGATCAGCCAAGCACAGAAAGAGAAGGGACATATGTTTTCTATAATATGCACAAACTAGGGAGTATTGGGAATACCAGTGGGACTCCAGATAATGGAGGGGAAATCTCAGCAAAGCTAGAATGAAAGGATAGGAGAGGAAGAAGGCTGAGGTTCATTAATGGAGGAACGACTTCTGAATATGTGTAAAAGTATGAATATAGCATGGTTAATCTGGACACTCATTGTTGGGAGTGTGGAAAGGGGAATGGGAGTGGGAGAGGGCACTAAGGACAGGATAAATGTATACCATTTCCAATATGTTCCACATATAAATAAAATAAAAACATAAAAAATGATAGTGCTGTCCCTGTTAACTTGCATACTCACCATTGCATGGAGAGTATTGGACCTCTCATATTCTAGTTCATTACTGTCCATTAGCTAAGAAAACAGTATAATCCATAAGATATGTATTTAAAATAGACACAAGGATGATTGTATGAGAAATCATTTTATATTTATTAGAGAACTGAGTTGTCTCACACATCTTACTATGGATTTTAAGTTATTTACAGTACATGTATATTTATTTGATGTATTTGGGTAGGACTTTTTGCTCTTATTTATAGGATATACTATATCAAAGAAAGGACAGATTCATAGCATCTAAATTATGTTACTCCAAGGTAAAATAAAAGTGAAGAAAGTCTGCTGTGAGAAAGAAATAGAATTAGATACATTGGACTGAAAGAAAAATGAGAATTGAAAGGGAATATAAGATCACAAGAAACGAGAAAGAAGGGTAGGCAAAATAAAATAAATAATTAAAGGGACAATTGAGGCCACAATAACTTTGACTGAAACTTAGAGATTTCTAGTGACATGAATTAAAAACAATGAACAAATAGTAAACAGATGCATAATTTTGAGAACATAAATAAAGTTTAGACAAATTTTAAATTAAAGATACCTATGTTTTTTTTAATTTTTTAATTTTTTAATTTTAATTTTTTTTTTTTTGCGGGTCTGGGGGTGAAACCCAGGGGCATTCGACCTCCAAGGTACACCTCCTGACCTATTTTTTATTCTTTATTTTGAAACTGGGTCTCATTGAGTTGCAGAGGGCCTCACTAATTTGCTGAGGCTGTCCGCGAACCGTGATCCTCCGGTCTCAGCCTCCCTAACTCTGGGATTACAAGCGTGCACCACCATGCCCGGCTGGTACTTATATTGTTATAAAGATAGGGACATTAGAGACAGAGAGTGAACACCAAGAAACTGCACCTCGTTCTGCTCCCTTTTGGGTCTCTTCTTTCAGGTCATAATCTCTGGAAGAGTTTGGGGGTTGTGTAAAATCTATACCAATCATCTTTACTCTGAAATCTTCCAGTTTATCTATTCCAGGATTATGGAATCCAAGCTAGAGTCCTCAAAGAGAAAATTGTTCAGTTATGTTTGGGGAGACTAAATTTTAGAAGGCATCATTTTAGAGAAGTTTGTGAATAAGTTAAATCAAGTACACTCCTATTGTGCCATCATATTCTAAATTTTGGCTTTCTAAACAAGATCCATTTGAACCTGAAAATTCTGAGGAGTGAAAAAAAAACTTTACAATTTTCTCACTTCTGTTCTTAATTTTAGCTGCCCACCCACAGGTAAGGGGTGTGGACAGTAAGAGTCCTTTGAAAAGTCCTAGTGACATGAAAGCAGGTCAACATTTTAATATAGAATAGGTGGTGGCCAGTCAAGATGGGATGGTGTTCAAACGAACTGGAAGAATGGAGCTAGAGCTTCTGGGCAGAATGTCACTTTTGAATTTCTCAAGAAAACCACTGAGTGAGAAGATAACTTACTGAGAAGCTGGCAAGATTCATCAATATGGCCTTCATGTTCTCACGTGATTTGCCCTTTTTCTTCTTAATTTCAGAGGAAAACCATCTCAGCAGACTTTCTCTTTTGAATCAAAATAGTATTTGGTACCAAGCAGCAATAGGTTAGTCATTTGTATATTTATGTGATTACCCACCTTATCCTGGTCTGGTTTCTTTAGTGGAATTTTATAAATTGGTCAATAACAACCTCAATAAGAGGAGAAGTGGCAACTTTTCTGAATAACAGCTCCAACCTGACACCATCCCAAAGAGGCCCCATCTCCTTTTTCATGGAAGGCAATGCATGTTGAGGTAAAGTTTGACCATGGAACTACAATGTCTGGACTTAGTCTTGCAGAACTATGTGCCTCAGTTTTCTCATCTGTAAAAGGGAAATGTGGTATTGTTTATACCATAGATTTTTTGACAGAATTAATTAAGTATATATCTATAAACAATATAGAAAAGTGCCTGGCATACATCAAGGCCATTTACATGGGGTTATTGTTATATGTCATGATGGGGTGTAGAGTCTATTTCCTTGATGGTTTTGACTATCGTTGCTCCTTTTTGTGCTTTTTTACCCACTTTCAATTATGATAAGTTATTCTCACCTTTGGATTGGCTGTCTTCGTCTCTTTCTATCAAATAGCTTTAGTGTCAGCCCTTCTAGCAGTTTGGTGAAGGACAGAAATCATACATTTGTTCTAAGTAAGCATTCTCTAAAATGGAATTCCATGGAAAAAGGACTCACCAGAAAGGTCGTAGTTCTAGACATCCTTGGAAAAATGAAGAACACAAATTCTAGATAGGTGAAGCTGGATACTGTTAGAATACATAGGTATGAATGTTTGTGATTAAAATGAAGATTAAGCTGGGCATGGTGGCACATACCTGGGATCATAGTCTTTGGGAGGCTTGAGACAGGAGAAGCACAGGTTTGAGACACGTCTGAGCATTTGAACGGGACTCTCAGCAACCTAGTGAGATCCCATTTTAAAACACAAAATCAAAAGTGCTGGGGGGTTGGAAGGTATAGGAGGTGTATTTCAGAGGTAGAATGCCTGGTTTTGAATTTGAGACCCAGTGCCACAAAATAATAATAATTAATAATAATAATTATTATAATTATTACAAATTGCATAAAAAATTAAAATGAGGAAACGTATCAAATCAGTGTTTATTGTAGAAACTATAAAACTAAAATAACAAAGAAAGCTGTAGAAGATTCTCATGTCTATATTGATTATATTATGGTTTAAAGCATTGTATCATGCTATGTTAATGCAGTTTTGCTAATTAAACAGCCCTTCTTCAGTGTTAAATTTCTTAATCATTGCACACTTTACATGTGATGAGAGTAATTACTACTTACTATGTTGTCTTTATTTTTTGAGAGGGTCACAGTTTTCCATCTAAAAGCACCCAGCACCCAGGGCGACTGGCTTTGTTACTTCTTTTAGAGACCAGTTTCTTACTTTGGCAGGAAATATAGTCAAATCCATATGACACTGAAATATATTTTAAGAACATTATTTTTAAAAAGTGAAAGCATATGACTTAGTAAAATATATTCTTTTTCTAAGATGCTGCTTCTTGTTCTCCTGAGAAATTGATGTTGCTGGTTATTTTTATTCCTTTTCCTTGGTCTCTTTGCTCCTGTTTTCCACTTAATATAGATATTAAGTTTAGAGGGCCAAGTCCTCTACTCATAGATATTTCATGTGTGTTCTCTCACCTAACAATGCTCCCTCTCTTGTTTGCTTTTAAAATAGATGTTTTCCTAAGAATTTTAAATGCATCAGAACAACTTTGAGTTTTTCTATGGGAAACAGAAAATGCCTCATAATCCATACAATAGAGACTTCAATGTCTGAGTAAAGTCTGACCTAAAAATTAGAATGAGAAAATTCAGGTGAGTCTAGTTGAAAAAATCATCTTAGAAATATTTTTCCTATTGTCATTAAAGTTATTTTAAATAACTGGTTAATAATTTTGATGAGTTCTTCAATTAAAGCAGTTTCTTTAAAAACATATAACCTGTGATTAGTAGAACTGTTCAATGGGCTTAAGTTTCTGAACCACTTAATCTACAAGAGTGGCTGGAGATGTTTGAGGTGAAAGAGAAAATAAGAATTATTTTTTACATCATAGAAGTAGAAAGATTAAAGAGTTAGGAGGCAGTGTGGGTAAATTTTGCAGAAGTGCAGAAGAAAGCCAAAGGTCCTCAGAAGCTTCATTCAGTTTAGCAAACTGTTTCTTTAAAGTTGCTTCAGCTGTATTGGAGACAGTATCCAGAGTAGTTTGGACATATCCCCTTCACTGATGTTATGTACATATGTGAAAATATCATGTATGGGCAAGAAGAGGAATTCTGGAGGGAGCTGGGGCTCGCCATGTGTTCTGTGCATGTATGTCCCAATTATTCTGAACTACATTAATATTTGACACTACAATACATCAATGAAAATTATTAACAAAGAGAATAGTCTGGAGGGGGAGATGACACAAAGCTTCAAATTGAACCAAAACCTGAATTTTCCCCCTCTTAACAACTAAGCAGGGTGAAGAGATGGAATCCATCCCTGTGCTAGAAGATGAGAATAGATTCAGAGAACAAACTTTCTAGGCTGATTGTCCTGAGGTCTCAGATAGGTAACAGCTTATGGGCGCATGGGACAACTTAGGGAGGACCCAATGTAAATTACAGAAAACTCTGATCTCTAAAGTCTTGGATGTAACCAACTCAGTATCAAGCAAGAATATATTTAAATATATCCAATTACATCTAGGCATATTTCTTATCTATCATGGTAGAAGCATATGAATGTTTCTATAACTGCCAAATATTTTTCAACTAGAATCAGTTGTTTTGTTTCTAAGCAAGCATTCCAAGACCCTAAATAACTTCTCCAAACACAGTAAGCTATACATAGGCAAGCTTTTGGACAAAATGATCTGATTTTACATGTCTGCTTCAGAAGGAAAGCATACTTTAATGATAACAGTGAACCAAAATGGTAAATAGAATAGCATCTGTGATGATATATGAAGAAAACAAGGCCTTTGTTTTGTCTTATTTTAGTAGATGTTCCCTGATCAAGTCCTAATATTTTAATTAATAAAAATATGTACAGGAAACTTTCAGTGTAAACCAGCTGCAAAATATATTTTTGAAAATTACTGAGCAGAAAGGTCCAATCCACACCATTCATCATCTAAGAAATTGTGCAAATAACCATTTCCTTTATAAATATGAGTTAGACAGAGATTAGATATGTATTTATTTTAGTGTGTGTCTAGTCTACACACATGTATAAATTCTATCACTTTACATACATTAAAGTTTTGTAGGTCCATGCATTATACTTTAAGAAAAAAATGTGACTTTCATAAGATCTAACATCTTGATAAAGATGAGATTTAACACAAATGAAAATACCTAGGATACAAAGCAGTATGCAGATAACAAAAATGCTTTATAATGAACAGAAAGAGGTATTTGGGAATCATATCCACATTATTATTATCAGAGAGAACTGGGGACAGTGAGATTTTTCTTTACAGTAAAATTGTTGTAGCAATTCTCAAATCTCTATTATGTCCCACTTAGTGCTTCATAAGTCAATTCACTACTCATCACAACTCGTGGAAGCAGGTAGTGTCACTCATAACCCTTTTCCATTCATCAGAGGTGGAAGGAGTGCTCAGAAGCAATTTTAAAATTCAGTTAGTAGATGGCAGACAGATATTTGAATACATGTCTAGTACCATGTATCTCCATTTGAAGTATTTACCTGTTTTATGCCTTCTTTCTAGGTTAAAAGTTTCTCAATAAAGGCAACAAACAATACAGAATGGAAACATAAAGTCCATTCATATTTAGTTGGGTCCAAGGCTATTTCATACTTGGGGGGGATTGAAATGGGTCAAGATGAAAGGTAAAAACTTACTAGAGAAATGAGAAACAAATGACATATTCTGTGCATCATTTTATGGCCAGAGGAAGGGAGCTACCTGAGGGAATAAAGCAGATGATAACAGAAGATACAAGAGCAAAGTGAACTGAGAGAAAGGACCATGTATGTGATAAAGCACAGGGCTATTTTATGGGCAGGTGGACACACATTTCAAGATCTATTAATACAATTACTGTCAGGACAGTCATTCCTAAATGAACCCATGTGTGATATCACAGGATCTTTAGAAACTCAGAAAGGTATTATGGCTTTTAAAGAAGATTTTAGTGGTAGGGATGCTGATTTTAACTTTTCCTAATAGAACAAGTTAGAAAGAAATAGACTAAATCAAAATATGAGAAAAATTATGCTAAAATTTTGAGTGTGATGTCATTTAAAAAACAGAAAACAATATACCTTCTTCATTTGAATAAGTTGTTATTCTCATGCAAGACATCTCATGCCCTAAACAAGTCCCCCAAATGTGGCTAGCTTTATACCAGCAAGCTAGCTTATTTATAAAGTTGTCAGTTTTGAAATGTATATGCCAGTAAAATCTCTCTCTCTCTCTCTCTCTCTCTCTCTCTCTCTCTCTCTCTCTCTCTCTCTCTCTCTCTCTCTCACACACACACACACACACACACACACACACACAACTTTTTTTTTTTTTGGTGGTACTGGGGTTCCTGGAAGCCCTTATACCTCTGGACTACAGTCCCAGACCTATTTTATTTTTGGAAACAGGCTCTCTTAAGCTAGCATGGCTGGCTTCGAAACTGCACGATCCTCCTATCTCCACCTCCCAAGCACGGGGATTACAAGTGTGTGCCACCATGCCCGGCAACACACATAACTTTTAAAGCTTTGATAAATCTGAAAGCTTCAGTGAAATTCCAAATATTTTTAGTATGATCAAAAGCTGAGACTGCTGAAATTATGGGTGGTTTGCATCATCAGTTGGCACTCCTGTCTCATTTTGGGAACTAATCATATAGAGTGTGGACCAAAACAACAGATGGGTTCTATCAATGTTAGCAACAATGCAGTCTTAGACACAGAGGTCTGGGCTGGACTCTGCTCTGTTATTTACTAGATACTGAGCACAGGGACCAGCTTACATTCACAGTAACTCAGTTGCTCCATCTTTAATCACCCTATATTGGAATGGAGTTGCATGACAATATTTGTGAAAATGCTGCATAAACTAGAAAATATTTTTAAAACACAGCTTTTATTACAATTTCTGCATAGCAGTTTCTTTCTATTTTGGGGGTTATTGGTTATATAATCAAACCATGGTCTAACGCTATATTTGAAAAACAAGCCCAAATATGAGAAAGTTCTTTGCCATGCATTAATTTTATTTTGCTTATGTAGTAGCTAAAAATTTCACCAAAGGAAAAAAAATAGGTCAGTTGGAAAACATAGATTTTTATTAAAGCAATAACGTGTTATAGGGAAAAAAACTTCAGGGTTACAGGATCATTTTTCATTCTCAATCGAGTTTTAATTTAAGGAATTGTATTAGTTTTTGATTATTTTCAGAATCAGCTACTCAAACAATATGTCTAAAAATGACATGCACCCAAAGTTACAAATAAAGGGGATAATTTAGTATGATTTTTCTTCTAAACTATACATAGATTATATTAAATCTCATACAAAAAAATCACTCCTTCCATAAGAGAGAGAAGCCCTGGTAAAATGCATCTTACAATTTCCTGTTGGATTCTGGATGCTGGTGTTGCTATTACATGTTTCTATCAAGCACTTCTCCCTTGCAAAATGCAGAATAATGATGGTAAGTTTTATTGTTTGCCTTTCTATAGTACCTCACTGAGGACAGTACACTTAATCATTGTATTTTACAGATTAGATAAGGCTTCATCCTTGCTTTCTCTTTTCCTCCAGCAATTTAATATCATGGTTTGGCTTGCACACTTGTAATTAAAAAGTGACTTATGAAA
This sequence comes from Muscardinus avellanarius, assembly GCF_963383645.1. NCBI lineage: Eukaryota > Metazoa > Chordata > Mammalia > Rodentia > Gliridae > Muscardinus > Muscardinus avellanarius. Next base: position 26,848,993 of record NC_137786.1, on the reverse strand, counting down.
GTGCACCATAAACAAGATGCTTGCCCCTTAGCAACTGGGCAACGAGATGCAATAATCATACAATGTCAAAACACTATGATAGTTTCAATAATTACTCCTGTTTTTCTTTTGGAAGATAGTTAAACATACATTTCTGTTTGCTATGCCAAGAAAAATGGTACCTGGAGCAGAAGAAAGGTGAAACAATGTTAATGTACTCTAACTTTATGATGTGAGTAAAATGGCATATCCTTCTAGACCTATGTCCCCACATCATTTGTGTGTTGACCTTTAATTTTCATAGCTTTTTTTTAAGGTAAAGAGTTTCCCTCAATAAATTTGATTTCTTCTATGCTTTGAACTGCACTGAACTTGCAGGTGAGTGACTCCTTCTAAATGGGAATAATAGCCAAAAACAGTAGTAACCTGAGTCAGTATGGGAGATCACGTGAAGTATGTCTTCAGTGTACTTAAGACATCAGATGAAGAGTCAGGTGGATGTGATGGTGCACTCCTGAATCACACACAACTCTTGGGAACCTGAGACAGGAGGATTATTGGTTCAAGGCCAGCGATTTTAACTTAGTGAGACTCAGTTTCAAAGTTAAAAATAAAATAAAATAAAGTAAAATAATAAAATTAAACATGGGAATGTAGTTTGAAGGTAGCTTGCTTCTGGGTACAATCCCCAGTACCAAAGAAAAAAAGTTCATATGAGATTCCAAGCTTTATGGACTTCCTCTTTAGGAAGTAAACTTTCTTACAATTTCTGTTTTTGGCTCTCAGTCTCTGTTTCTCTGTCTCTGTCTCTCTGTCTCTCTGTCTCTCTGTCTCTCTCTCTCTCTCTCTCTCTCTCTCTCTCTCTCTCTCTCCTTTCCTGTTTTTAATGCAGTCAAATCACAAATAAAATGTATTCCAGGCTGCAAATCATTTCCCACCTAGACCTCTGCCAGGCATGGAATTAGATATTGACAATAGGTGAGGGAAGCAAGTATATGGGAAGGTATAGGATGATAAGAAAAAAAGATGTTCTGACAGTTGGAATTCATGGTTCTATTATTGAGGAGTTAGAAACAATGTAGGAAGAGAGGAAGGAGGTCCAGGTATGTGTTGTATGAAGATACAAAGAGGCTAGAAAAACCTAGAAATGATTTATAGAAATTTTTTCAAATCTTGAAGAGAGAATAGATCACAGGAGTTAAAAACTTAAGCAACAGTTAAAACTTAGAGGGAAACAAGATGATTGCCCATATTACTTCTGACTTTTATGATCACCTATGAATATATCACCATGCTTGTAGAGTATAATATTTAGAGTCTCACTAAGATACTCTACTAGAGACAAAGGGAGCATATCAGTAATTAAATTAGGAAAATACAGTGGTTCCCCCCTTTTCTGGACTTCAGTGCTCTGTGATTTCTGTTACCAACAGGCCAACTATGGCCTGTAAATGTTACTATTCCGCTTGTCTCTCCAGACAGAAACCATATCACATAATCTTTATTATAGTTGTGATGATAGAACTGTTTTATTTTTATTACTAGTTATTGTTGTTAATCTCTTGCTGTGCTCAATTTAAGAGTTAAGTTTTATGATAAGTAGGAATGCATGATATAAATGGGGTTTAATACTATTTAAGGTTCCAGGCATCCACTGGAGTATTCCAGGTGGAAAACCAGGTAACTACTGTGGTAATAAACAGGAAATTACCCTTAGAAAATGGGAAATATATTCACCATAAAACAAAACAAAATAATAAACAAGCAAACTTCAATTTTAAGTTGGGGCCCAATGTACTCACAGCCACTGGGTCTTCACTCCTCCTTGTTGTTGTTGTTGTTCCCTCAATGATGACATAGCCATTTCTGTGTTGAGTGTCTTTCTAGTCCTTGGGAAGCACATTATGCTAGGACTGCTGCATCTCGCTGGTTCTGTTCACATTTAAGGAGGCACTGCACTCTGTTTCACCACAGTGTCTTCATGTATAGAATTCTCTACATTTTCTAATAACAGCAATCCATGTGTTTATGTGTAATTGACCACTACATATACAAATTTAAACCTATAGATTTTTAGGAGAAGGAAGAGCTCAGAGGCAGTGTTACGTCAACACTGAATAAGAAGGGCAGCTATCTCAACCCAATTGTCCAGATAACTCTGGTTACTTCTTTTCCTTGTATAGACTGTCTCAGAGTGGTCCATGTGTACCTTTCATCAGAATATTCTTCAGCACTTAGCTGGGTGGGGTGGCACACCCTTGTAATCCCAGCATTTGGGAGGCTGAGACCAGAGGATTGCAGTTCACAGACAGTCTCAACTACTTAGTGAGGCCTTCTGCAACTCAGTGAGACCCAGTTTCAAAATAAAGAATAAAAAAATAGGGAAGGGGGTGTAGTTCAGAGGTAGAATGTCCCTGGATTCCATCCCCAGGCTAGCAAAAAAATAATAATAAAAATAAAAAATATTCTTCGACACTTCACTAAAATCCAGACTCATCACCACACTCATATCCCAAGTCAGAATCTCTGGGTAGAGATGTTGGTATCTGTGTTTTCTAGCAAAGCAAGCTTGATAACTTCAAAATCTGGTGATGTAAATAATTTTGCTAATATTTTATCCTAGGCCAAACAGTGCCATCAAAAGTTAGAGGTCAAGGGATTGTGGTTAATATCAGCTTTACTCAGCAGGAATGATCTTGGCCAACATTAAGACTTCCCAGTTTCTAGAAATTCATGGGAAAGCAAGCTCTTTTAGGACCAGTGCAAATCATTAGATGATCAATGACCTTAATCCTGTTTGTTTGTGAAGAAATCCAGGAGGCTAGCATGATATGTTCCTATCTTTTCCAGGATGGAGGTGAATCACATGCTGTTCTTAAAGAAAAGAAATATCTCTAAAGATCAAAAAGGAGTAGTATCCTATGGCTAGAAATGAACTATCTTGCTTGTTGCAAATATTTCTCTGGGCATCTCTACTTCTGATGCCAGTGGTCTTATCTTTAGTATCTAAATTTTTATTACTTTCTAGTCTTATAAAAACTTTTCAATAATTTTATTTTTCTGATGTTTCTGGAATTTAGTTTCTTATGATCTTGATATAGCTAACAAAACTCAGTACTGTTTTGCATGCATACATTTTTATAAAGCCAACTGCTCTTCTTGCTTCCATTCTCACTTTTCATCTCAGTAGATCATTTTGACTGTATTGATAATTATGCTTAAAAATCTTTAGGTTAATGTCTGATATCTAATACATAGTCCTTAGATCAGATCAGTAAGCAATATCAATATTAGAACCAAGATTTGAAACTGACAACAAAATTTTTCTGGAATGGACCCCATTAAGAACAGAAGAAGTTTAACAGTTGCTTCCTGCTAAAGAAAAAAAAAGTGCATTGTTTTATAGAAGATACACACATATTGAACTTATATAAAATTGGCTTAACTTAATGAATGAATGAGTAGCTGTTTATTTGGCTTCTACTTTGTTAGCATTTTTCTCTCTGCATCTTTGCCTATACCTAGAATTCAGACATGTCTAGCCAGAATTTCCAATGAAACTCTCATTGTTTTTACAACTGTGCCATTCCTTTGCAGCAGAAGGCTTGGAGTCAAAGAAGACTAATCATGGAAGGCATATATTTTATATTTTTATTCACAATTTTGTTTTTTATCTTTTCCTTTAACAAAGGGAACTTGCCAGCCCTTTAGAACAGAAAATAGCCCATAAAAAATTGAAGAACTTCTCTTCAGAGGTCAGATACTTTGAAATCACTACCCAATTCCCCAAGCCACTGAAAAATAGTCTTCCTTAGGAAAACATGTGAGAAGATTCATTTTCCAGGGCAAAGGGGCTACATAACACACTTTATGTATGCAAGTCTAATAGGTTTCACTATTTTTGAGAACTCAGAAAAGTAAGGGAAAAGTGTTCTATAGAATGAGGAGCTTGGAAGATTATGCTAAGTGAGATCATCCAGTCTCAGAAAATCAAAGGTCATATTTTTATCTCATGTGTGGAAGCTAGAGAGAAAATAGGAAATGAAAAAGACTTCATAAATATGAAGAGAGAGAGAGAGAAAGGGAGAACAGTAGAATAGCAAAATCAGATTTGGGGAGGTAGAAGTGGAGAAGAAATAGGAGGCTTGAAGAAGGAAGCAGACTAAATAATATCATGTCTATATATGAAGGTATCACTACCAATCTTACTAGCATGTGTAGGGAAGTAGGAATGGAGTATAAGGTTGGGAAGAGGATGGAAACACACAAAATTTTATGTGCATATGCGAATTTATTGCTTTGAATCTTATTATAACATATAAATACATTGTACCAATAAAAATAAAAAAAGAATGAGAAGGATGGAAACAAGGACTCTTTGTCTAGCAGTCATGGGGCCTACTGAATCATGAAAAGGACAGGGAAGCACAGACTTGAACATTACTATGGCAACCTGAGAGGCCAAGAATTGGACAACTTGACTGAGCTTTACTTTGAAGGAATGGGGTTACCATTCCTTAGAAATGTATGATGTTGGTTCATGCTCACAGGTGTATCAGCAGGATGATGTCTTTGCCATGGCTGACACTTTCTGTTTCACCTTATAGGTCCATCTATGGGACTGATTTTCACAGTGAGAATATGATCTGTCCCCATTCTATGTCAGCATATATATGTATATATATATGTGCATATGCGAATATATTGCTTTGAATCTTATTATACCATATAAATACATTGTACTAATAAAAATAAAAAAAAGAATGAGGAGGATGGAAACAAGGATTCTTTGTCTAGCAGATTATATATATATATATATATATATATATATATATATATATATAGTGGTACTGGGATTGCTGGAAACCCTTCTACATCCGGGCTACACTCCCAGACCTATTTTTATACTTTTTTTTATTTGGAAACAGGGTCTCTTAAGCCAAAATGGCTGGCTTCTGAACCTGTGTGATCCTCCTGTCTTCGCCTCCCAAGAGCAGGCATTACAAACGCGCACCACCATGCCAGGCTAGGTCAACACATTTTTAATTACAACTTTCCTTGGTGTTATTAAAAAATTAAACAGAGGAAGGAGAAAAATCTTAAAATCATTTTTAATAAGGTAGATGTAGACTCAAGCAATTAATTGGGAAAATAAGAGGGACATGAGCACATAGGAGTTTGGACTCAGGGGTATCATACCAGTGAGTTAAACTTCTAGTGCTTTTTATTTTTCTTTTGAGATAGGCTCTTGATAAATTTTCAAAGCTAGATTCAAACCTGTGATCTTCTTGTTCCAGTTTCCAAAATACTGAGATTACAGGTATATCACAGCACACAGCGTTTGACATAGTTTAATTTATTTAAATTTTAATCACTCATTTGATAAAAACTGAGTAAGATACTTAAAAATCTGGGTAAGAAAAATAGATGACTAGGAGATTCACAATGTCAAAAGGACTTTGAAAATTCTAGAATAAAAGAACAATGGATTGAGCCTGTATCACCAGAGCCTAAGGGCTTGAGGATACTCAGAAGAAGCAGAAATAATGGTAGATTTGTCCAATAAGAGTTGTAGTCATTGAGAAGACACACAGGCTACTGCTGAAGTTACATTCAGAGAGAGAGAGAGAGAGAGAGAGAGAGAGAGAGATGCTACAATTCGGATGCCCAAAGTATGTCACATTTGGGCAAGCTGCAACTTACAGAAGTCTTTCCCTTTATAATACTAAAAAGAGAAACCATGAAGTAGTTCTGAGGGCAAACCAGCCTAAAAGTTTTATAATCTGCCTGCTATCATGTCTGGAGCATATGAATTTTCTACTCTTTACTATAAAGTGGAACTATGGGGAATTGCTAATATTAAACCACTCTTGACTAACCAAACTACATGTTCATAAGGTTCAGCTTTAAATTATCCAACCTTCTATATTACACAATACCCACACCAATGGGATTTCACAGAATGTTTTATGAGCAAAAAGCCAACATTCTTCAAAAAGTTCAAAATAATGTAATAATGTATTTTTTTAGCCATTTGATTTATGAATATACTAAATAGTTAAACTACACGTAGGCATTTAAATTGGGGTTAGAGTTGGGATGTGGCTTCATGGTAGAGCATTTCTCTAGCAATTATGAAGCTCTGGGATTGATCCCTAGCATTACAAAATAAATAAGTGAATAAATAAATAAATAAATAAATAAATAAATAAAATTTGAGGTTTAATTGCATAGTGTACAACACACTTGTGGAATTTCTGAAATGTCTAATAGTGTAAGTCTTTGTGTCCAAGTATCTAAGTAAGCACCCTTTTAATTTCTGGGTAGCACACTGAGCTAAGACTGCTACCGCTGGCTCATCTTCTTTACACTTGAGGAGACACTGTACTCTGCTTCAAATACTGTTTTCATGTACAGAATTATCTAAATTTTTTAATAATAGAATTTTATTTTATCTACATATAATTATGAAACAGAAATTTATGTTTAATCTAGATATAGCTATAAAACATATCTAAATTTTTACCTATTTTACATGCTACACGTCATAAACTATGTTGCATTAGTCAGGATTCTGCAGAAGCAGAACCAATACAGTGCATTAGATTAAACAGAGTTTTGTTATAGGAATTGGCTCACATGCTAATGAAGCTGAGAGGGATCTACTATACCATATGATTTTTCAGTTTCATTTCTGTTTCATAATTATATGTAGATAAAATAAAATCAGGAAAGGCAGTGGTTTAACTTAGTATGTGTCTAAAGCCCTAGAACAAAGGGACCCACCATGTGATTCTCAGAGTTCCAGAGCTTGAAAACCAGGAGCTTCAAAGTGCCAGGTCATGAAAATATGTATAGTACAGCTCAAGAAGAGAGAAAATAATTCATCCTTTTTATACATTCTTCCTATTTCAGCTTGTTCTAATCCTCTGTAGACTGGATGATGGTCACCTCATTGGTGAGTTTGCATCTTTTCTACTGAGTCTTCTGATTCTAATAATCTTTTTATTAGGCCAGGCATGGTGGCACATGCTTGTAATCCCCGTGCTTGGGAGGCAAAAATAGGAAGATCACGCAGGTTTGAAGCCAGACTCTGTGGCTTAAGAGACCCTGTTTCCAAATAAAAATATAAAATAGGTCTGGGTGTGTAGCCCGGCAGTAGAAGGGTTTCCAGGAACCCCAGTACTACCAAAAATAAATAAATAAATAAATAAAAATAATCTTTTATTAGTAAATATAAAATGAGACAATAAGAACTGTTCTAAAAATAACTCTGAAGTTTATTTTTATAACAAAAGTATATACTTTTATGCTAACAAGAAAAAGAATGGCCTGGAGTCCTTTTGTTGTTTTGGAAGAAGACAAGAGGATTTTAAAAAAGGCAAAGGATCACTGCATGAATTTCTTGTTTGTTTTGGAGTGTGCATTCTGAAAAGATTGGCCTCATCAAAGTGTAATTACTGTATCCACTGAAACCACATTCCATTTATTTATTTATATATTTATTTATTTATTTATTTACTTATTTATTTATTATTCATTATAAGAAGCTACTTAGGCCATGATTTTACCATTTGCAGGCACAGAATTTCCAGTCAGTTAGGAAAATGATACGGCACAGAATAGCACAGAGAGAGAATAAAATACAGATCTCTGGCATACGATTACTAAAACACAGAGTTCCATAAAAAGTAACAGATAACGGTCATGTGCTTAGTTCATATTTCTCAAAGATTCCAAAAGTTCTTTTGGAGATGAATATTGTGCTATCTCTTTGTTTGATTAATTAATTTATGAATGGTTTATTAAAAGCTCATCTCTGCAAGACTGAACTGGAATGCTCTGTAGAAGAACAAAGAGTATGCCTAAAATGGATATACTAAATCTTCAAAGACATTGATGGGGCAGAATGATCAAGTGGGATGTACACGGTAGATGGTATGTAAGATGCTGATAAGCCAGGTTGCATGTATATTGAAATAGTCAATTTAAATTATCATTATCTATAGAAATACAAGAAACATATGGCATGGAACCCAGGGATAAGGACTTGAAAGATAAAAGTATATTAGTGTATGAGTAAAAAGCATTAGAAGGACAGGATGGAGTATAATAGAAAGAAATAAAGCTATAAAAATGAACTGGCTACAGATGCAAGTATGTAAGATGCACTTAAGTGTCTGAATTTAATTTGTTGGCTTAAGGGAAACCATTGTGACTTTTGAGGCAAGGGTGAAGGGAGACACAATCAGAGCTTTCTTTCAGGGAAGCACTATAAAATACTCAGACAAAATCTCTTAGATACCTTTAACACTTCACTTTTCAATTATTATTTTTTGGCAGAGTATATAGAAGAGTTAGATTAAAGAAGGCCTAGCTGCTAGAAGTTTCTACAGGGTCTTGAAGCAGAGGCAGGAGTATGTTGATTTCTTTTAGGAAGAATAGATAGAAAGGGGCACCATAGCAAAAACAGAGATATTGCAGAATGGTAGAATATAAGAAATGAGGGAGAGGGAGAAGTTTAAGGGGCTTTGAGTTCCATTGTTTATTTGGTGTCATTATGTAGAATCTGAGGTTTGTAAGAAATATGGTAAGGTAAATTTAATTTTTTTAGATTTACACATGTTGATATGTAGATGATAACAAGACAGGCTTTTGTGTAACCTTAAAAATGTTCTTGACTGATTCTAAAATACACACCAAGATAACATGATGTCACTGTGCATAAAAAAGGGACATGCAGAACACAGGAAGGAACCTGTCACCTTACAACGACAATGAGAATGAGGGATACACTGAGTAATGAGCCAAGTGGCAAGAAGCAAATTGTTAAAGCTCAGAGAGAAACAGAATCCCAAACTCAATCTGCCTTTCTCATAGCAGAACATGCTTAAAAAGAAAAGGAAATGAATTTTAATGTATAACTGTACAAAGGATTCTGAAGGCATTATTCCCATGAGGTCCTTTTTGAAGCAATTCTCTGTCCCAACATTCATCTGTTCTTAAAAAATAATTACCAGAATTCTGTCAGAAAAAGTCCAAATATTAGAACTATCACAGACGGGATTGCTGAGTCAGGTGGATTCTGAATTAGGTTATTAATAAAGACCACAACAAAGTCTTATAATTTTTAAAAATTCTTAGTAATGTGATGAATCACATTGAAACAATACTGATAAAAATAATTCCTTTCAGAAAGGAAAAAATGTCCCATTCATCTATCTGCACTGATTATATGGGAATTGTTGTATATTACATGGACATATATAGTTTTAAAAGACTGTAAATTAACAATTATGATATCACTATCATCTTAGCTTGCACATTATTGTTATTTTATTATACATCTAAGGCCTTCCAATGTAAAAGTTTACATGTTAAAGTATTAATTTAAATGGTTTAATATTGTAAGACCACAAAATTTAATTAGAGGAGCAATATAGTAAACCATTCCTAGCCTTTATTTACTGCTTATAAATTTAGTGAGTGAAGGAAAAAAAATCAAATGTATATAATTTTGAACAAAGAGGTCAATTTCATGGACTCTAAAATGCATCTAAATCTAATAACTTCTTGTTCTATAGTCCCTTTTATTACAATTCATCTTTACTCCAATGGTATTTAAATAGATAGTGGAAGCATCTTAAAGATGAATAAATAACAGAGATATATAAATTTTCAATATATACTGCCTGCTTGTCTTTATCATTATTAATATTTTTATTTTTACATATGTATACATAAAATATAGAAACAAGGGTTAGGGGAGCTGACATTGTTAATATAAAATTTTAAAAAATTAAGCTCTTCCTGCAGTATTAAAGAATCTTACTTAAAGGATTTCTGAATTTTCCTGCCATAATCTTGTGTTACCTATTTATTTAAGTGAATGTTTCTTAATAAATGAAAACTTTATCTTTGTTATTCCTTTTTACAATATCCATGTTACTGAAAGTTCAAATATACAGTAACAAAGAAAAATACATCCTTTCTTATATGGCCAACTAATCTCTGACAATAGTGACAAGAATACCCAAGCATAATTAAGCACGGCATCATGTAGCTGTAGTGACAGTACTTGGGAGGATGAGATAGGAAGACCTCAGGTCTAAGGAAGCCTCATCAACTTAGCATGACCTTATTCCAAAATGAAAAGGCATGTTGGGTATTTAGCTCAGAGGTAGAATGCTCCTAGGGTCAATTCTTACAGAAGAAGAAGAAAGAGGAGGAGGAGGAAGAGAAGATGAGGAGAAGAAAGTGAAAAAGAAAGGGGGAGGGGAAGGAAAGCCAATGGGGTAGAATAGTCTTTTCAATATATACTGTTGAAAAAATTGAATACCTACATGCAAATGAATAAAAGTTAACCCTTATCTTACACCATGCATAAAAATCAACATAAAATGCATCGTATAGATATTTAAATCTAAGGCCCCAGATTGTAAAATTTCTAGTAGAAAACGTATGATAAAAGCTTTATGACATTGATCTTAGTAAAGATTTCATTAATATGAGAACAACAGGCAGCAAAACCAAAAATAAACAAGAGATTGTTCTAAAAAGCTTCTGAGTACCAAAGAAAATAATTCATAAAGAAAACTAAACTTATAAAATGGGTCAAAAACGATGAAAATCATATATCTACAATTCAAAATGTATAAGGAATTTTTACAATGCAATAGGAAAAATTAAAAAACCTTCTAATAATTCAACTTAAAGTGGAGAAAGGACTTGAGGTAATTTCTCTAAAGAAGATATACCAACGTTTAACAAGTATATTAAATGATACCTCAGAATCATGAACCACTAAGGAAATGCAAATCCAAACCACAATATGTTATTACCTTACACCTGCAAGGATGGCTATCATCAAATAGAGAAAAATAGAGGCAAGAATGTAAAAAAACTTGAAACATTTTCACATAGTTGATGGAAATATAAAATTATGTAGCTGCTAAGAGAAACAGGATGGTTATTCCTCCATACAGAACTAGCAATCCCATTTCTGAGTATTCATCTAAAAAAACTGAAATCCAAATCTGTGGGGAGCCATTAAGGTCTTCCCCTTTTCTTTACTAAAAGCATACTTCTGACTGTCCTTCCACCCAGAGTCAACAAGGTTTGGGGTCATGGAGGCTTCAGAGTAATTAATGCTAATGATGCTATTGTTTTGTCTGAGCTGAGGCTAGGTTTGTGTTGTTTGTGTTACACCAGGGTATTGTTTGACCTGCCTGGACTTTGGACTTTTTCTCATCCAGGGTAACCTAAAGCTAAAAACTATAAATACCACAAGAGAAGAAGCCCCAGGATCGGCCAGTAGAGATATCGACCCGGAAGTGTACTGGCGATCCTTCCATGTTAGGAATAAATAATATTTGGAATTTAATTCTTAAGAGTTATATTATTTCATCCTCACTGCTCTCTTCGGAACCCATACTTTTGCCGGCTGGCTCCGGCACAAATCTAAAACAGGTATTTCATTTTCAGTGAATGTTCATTCACAATTTCATTTATGTTCACAATTTCATTTATGTTCATTCACAATTGCTGAGATGTAGAAACAACTTAAATGTCCATTGATAGATGAATAAACAAAATTATATGTACATATAATGAAATGTATTGTCTTGAAGAAAATTATGCCATATATGATATTATGCATGAAAGTTTAATAAATTGTGCAAAGGAAATAATCATGAATGTGCATACCAACCAAAGGCCTTAATATTAAAGTTAAACAAGATGAATGAGTTTTAGAAATCTTTTATAAAACATTGTACCTGTAGTCAATAATATTGTATTATATACTTAAAATTTTGTTGAGGAGAGATCTCATGTTAAGTCTTTTAAATATATAAAAAGAGAGAGAACTAATTAAATAGTGAAAATAAAATGCTAAAGAGAATATTTGCAAATGTAAAACAGGTTAAAACAACACAAACCTACCTTTGGTAAAGACAGAATTATATGTATCTAAATGGAAAATATATTTTGAAGAGCCACCTGAGGAGTTCAAACTAGTCATCGCTGGGTAACATAATTATTAGTAACCTTTGTTTTTCTCACTTTCATCTTTTCCAGGCATACCATATTATCACAAACTAGTCTATAATAAAAATAAAACACATTGTTGAATATACTAGAATATATCATGTCTAGGAAAAAAGAAGAGCTTTCTTTTTGCACTTACATGAGGATTTTTAAAAATTTTAATCCTACTGATGCATGTTTTCATCAAAATATCAGAGCAAAATACTTTGACCTCCTTGGATATACTCATTATACTGAGTATTATTTGCTTGACTCAGATAGCCAGCAGTAGTGGCTTTGTACTACTTATGTCTATATTACAAATTAAAAACTATATACATGATCTCTGGCACAAAGTTATCATTGGGTTAAATATTAAAAGTGCAGTGATTTTGAATTTTAATCTTGACACAAATCAAAACAGTACATGAAAAAGCCCTTTTAGTGACAATCAAAGTTAGAGTCCTAATGTTACCTGAATAATGACCAGGTTTCTGTGTCTAAAAAAAAAGCAAGATGTGAACATAATTTTGTTTATTTAAATTTTTTGTTTTACAGCAGAACTTATGAATTAGTCAATGAAGAGACTGAAAGCTGCCCAAAAAGAGTTCTGTGAGATTATTCAAATTAATATTGATTATAGAATAATAAAGCTTCTGTTTGTTACTCTTTTCTCTTGTTAGCTGTAAATATGTTCAATGGCTACACTAAATGACAAACTAAATAGTACTCACAACCATTACTGAAAGTCATCCTTTTATTATAGGCTAGACATTGGTCAACCATAAATTTTATGTAGCTCTTCCAGCACTTCAACAGATTTAAATACACAGTGTCTGATAATTTAATGATAAAACAAAAGTTCAAATGAATATATAGCAATTGACAGTATAGAAAAACTCTGAGTGTAATATATCCTAACAGTATTACATTGAGTCATACATTTTCTTTGGAAGACAGTGATTTATTATAAATGAATTGAGGCACATAATTTGATTCCTTGCCAAATGGCAAATAGCCAATCAGGGGTAGAGCCAGAATTCTGACCTTCTTTTCTCCTTAATTACCTATTAAAGTGACTTTTCAACCATATTTTGGTCCCACAGTTTCAGTTTTTATTAGTCTTGTTTTCAGGAAAAAATAAAATGATAAAGATTAGAGATTTCAGTTTTTTCTGTATCTCAAGCCAACTAACACAATTAAAATATTCTACAATATTATTTGCATGTTTCAATTCTATCTGTTAAGATATATAATAGTAAAAATACAGCAAGATTTAAGTAGGAACAACAATTTACATAACATGAAAAACACTTATTCCCCCATATTATATGGCAAATTGTCTTGATGTGTATTATCCAAATGTTTACATATTCCTTAGATTACCTGCACTAAATTTATTTTATTTTCTGGCAGATATTTTTAATCCTGAAGAATCAAATATTAATATACTTAAATGTCATTGACAAAAGACAAATAAAGGCATCTTCATCTAATTAGCATGACTCACCTTTATTATGCTTACAAATATGGAGAATTTAAAAAAGCCTTAAATCATAAAAGTTAAAATTTAGAGATAAAATAAATTATCTATCTTTTTCTATATATAGATATATATCTGCCTGTGGATGTAGGGTTAATTTCATTAGGCAATTATTATATCATCCATCATAAATTTATATACTGTTTTCCAAGGAACATTGATTTGGACATAAAATTGATTGTGATGCTGATTCTAGAATGTGTAGTAGTAATTTTTTAGATAATAAGTATCCACTTATCTAGTATTTAATTTCCCATTAGAGAATTAAAAAATATCTTATTAATATAAAACAAGTTAAATTAATTTTCTCACTGTGGACTAGAACCAAGAAGAAAAAAATATATAAAAAGGTTTTAAGTTTTTGAAATCCAACTAGTAAGGTTTTATATAAGCCTAATAAAACTCCCAAGCATGACATTACATGGCAGGCAAAGTGATCTTTCTCTAGGGGATATTGCAGAGGGCATTCATTATCTACTAACAGTGTCAGATTCATAGAGAAGGCTGTAGATATTCTACTGAAACAGGGAAACTTTTAAAATTACATAATTTGAGTTTAGAATTAAATGTCCTAGTCTGTTCTCTGAGTTCCCATTGTAAATCTTTCAAAAACTAAAAAACTTAAAAATAGTGCTGTATATAATTTAAAATAGAAAATATACTATGTCAAAACATTTTGATAACTTTGTTTATAACACATTTTATTCCTTATTTATGTGCAAGGCAACAAGTTTTAATAATGCCTTTACTACTGCCAATATATTTCAAGGATCAATGCAAGTTTCTCAGGTTGTGCTGCAGATAACTTTTATTCTGGTGAATGTCAATAGCCATCCCATGCTTAAAAAAAAATCCTGCAGTAAGTTTGAAGAATTTCAGATTAAAATGGGGTTTTTGTTTCCAACTTTTTACAAGAGTTACCACAGTTATTTCACTTCTTGGTAAACTCACATGAGTTTCTTTTGCTTCATTTCTGAACTGATATAGAGGAGAAAGTGTTATAGGGGAAACTGAGAGTTAAGAAATAAAAGTAAAAGAACTATGTGTCCTAATTTTATGAGGTGACACAATGTAGCCTGAATGCCCTAGTTATCAAACATTATACACATTAAAAAACATTTCAGAAGATGCTACATTTGGAAGATAATGACCAACCTGATGAAATATCTTCTCTACCTCATAAGATGTCTCTTCTTGTCCTGGATCTTTCAGTGATTGAAACTGTGTTCTACACTAAGTTGGAATTCAGGCTCAAAATAGAGTCACACTTAGTAATAAGATAAAAGTCTGGATATTTACATTTTTTGCACATCTGAGCCTGTGACTTAAAATTTATTTTGATTGTAGTAAAATTCTTTGAACTAGGGTTCCTAGAAATATATTTTAGAAAATAGTAATCAAGCTAATTAATTACTGGCATTATCTACTTCATATTTACATTACTAAGCAAGTTTCTTTTTAAAAATGTGAATTACATAATGGGTTTGAACTACTTCAACATTATGCTAAATGTAAGTTATAAAATATTGATAATTATCTAAGTGAATATGAAAGATAAAAATCTTCACAACACATAATAATCAAAATAACAAGTATAGAGGCCAAGGAAAGAATCTTAAAAGCAGTAAGAAAAAAGAATGAATGACATTAAGGGGAAAAAAATAAGAATCACTCAAAACTTCAGACTTCTCAATTGATGTCATCAAAGCCAAAAGGGGCTAGTATGATGTACTGTAGACACACACACACACACACACACACACACACACACACACACACACAAAAAGCTTCTAAGACTGCTATATCCACCAAAATATTACTCAAAATTGATGGAGAAATAAGAATATTTTAGGACAAGCAAATACCAGAACCACAGAAGGTGTGAATTTCATTATACAAAAAAAATAAGTAAAAAGAAATAACACTACAACCAAAAGAAAACAGAACAAAAGATTATAGGGAACAAAAATCATATATCAATAATAGTACTGAATGTCAAAATTCTAAACTCCCCACTAGAAGGCAGGGACTGGCCATGTAGATTAAAGTATATAGTATAATTATATGCTGCTTGCAAGAAACAACTTGCATCCAAAGATATCTATACACTAAATGATAAAGGATAGAAAAGATATATAAGCAGGGATAGTAATACTCATATTAAAATAAAAAAAAAACATACTTTAAGCTAAAACATATGAGAAAAGACAAAGTCAGTCACTTCTTATCAATAACAGGAACAACCCAAAAAGAAGATAGTGAATATTTGTGGTCCAAATGTGGGTATACCTGTTTTTATAAAACAAGCCTGTGGTATATATGGCTTCAAATAGACCCAAATACAATAATATTGGGAACCTTCAAAACATTACTCACAACACTAGTTCAATCTTCCAGGCAAAAGATGAGTAAATACTCTTCAGACCTAAATAACACTATAAGCCAAATATACCCAATAGACATATACAGAATATTTCAACCAACAGCAGCTGAATACACATTCTTCTCAGCTGCTCACAGACCATTCTCCAAAACAGACTGCATTCTGGGCCACAAAACAAGTACCAGAAAAAAAAATTTTTAATGTAATATAATTTAATATGTGTATCTTCTCAAATTCCAATGAAATGAAAGTAGAAATAGACAACAGAAAGAACATAATTACATAAATACATAAAGACTGAATGAAACACTCAATGAATGAGGACTGGAAAAAGAAGAGATGAGGGAATAAATAGAAAAAAGAATTCTAGAATTAAACAAAAGTAGAGACCTGAAATACAAATTTCTATGGGTTCTCCTAAAGGCAGTTTTAAGAGGAAATGTATAGTATTCAGAGCCCACATGAAAAGATAAATCACCAAGTAAACACCCTAATAACACACCTCAAGTACCTAGAAAAATAGGAACAGTTTAGATTCAAAGTCAACAGAAATCAGGAGATAATAAAAATCAGAGCAAAATGTCAATGAAATATAGAAAAAAAGTAAACAAAAATTTGGTTCTTTAAAAGAATTAACAAACTCTTAGCTAATCAACCAAAAGAAAGAGCTAATTGACCCAAATTGTTAAATTCTAATTTAAAGAGGAGGATCATCAGAAACTATTTTGAAAATTTATACTCCAATAAACTTAAAAATATGGAAGAAATCAACAGATTTCTGGACACATTATTCTAACTAAATTTAACCAAGGAGATATAGAAAGCAAGCAAAAAGATACAGTCATAAGAAGTCTTCCAATTAAAGAAAAGCTCAGATGAGACAAAGTATGTCACTTCTCATTAATAACAGGAACAATCCAACAAGAAGATAGTAAACATTTGTGGTCCAAATGTGTGTATACCTGTTTTTATAAAATCTAGATAGATTCCAAGATGAAATCTACAAAACATTTACAGACAAAAAATACTTAATACTTCACAAATTATTCCATTAAATCCAAAGACGAAATTCTTCTAAAATTATCCTAGGAGGCCAGTATCATTTTAAGCAAAAATAAATAAAGATCTCTCAAGAAAAGAAATTATAGACTAATATCACTGATAAACATAAATGTAAATTTTCTTTAAAAATTTTTTAGATGCTAAATTTCTAAAATAAAATAATAGCCATGAACATTCAAAACCACATGAAGAAAATTGTATACCTTGACTAAATTTATTTCATCCCAGGAATGCAAGGCTGTTTCAACATACAAAAATTAATTCATACTATATACCAGATAAATATAATTAAGGACAAAAATCATACGATAATATAAATAAATCCTCAAAATTAATTTGCCAAAATTTAACACCCACTCATGTTCAAAACATTGCAGAAAATAGGAATAAAATAAAATTACTTCAACTTTATTATGGCAATATATAATAAATATGAAGTAAACATCAAAGAGAACAGAAAAATTAACTAATAATTTCCTTTAAAACTGAGAAACAATTCAAGCACGGTGCCGCACACTTGTTATCCCAGCATTAGAGAGACTGAAACTGGAGGATCGTGGTTCACAGACAGCCTCAGCTACTTAGTGAGGCCTTCCACAACTTATTGAGACCCTGTTTCAAAATAAAAAATAAAAATAGGGTAGGAGACGTGGCTTGGAGGTCAAATGCCCCTGGGTTCCATCCCCAGACCTGCAAAAAAATAATAATAAAATAAAATAAAATAAAATTGAGAAGCAAGACAATGATGCCCACTATCATGACTTATTTTTAATATAGTCCTAAAGATTCTTGCCAGAGCAATAAGACAAAAAAAGATATGAAAATTACATAGCAAAATAATTAAAATTATCTATATTTTCAGATGACATTATCTTATATAAGCCTCCAAAATCTCAACCAACAATAGAGCTGATTAGCAAATTCAGAAAAGTAATGGGATACAAAAATCAACCTAAAATAACCAGTAGCTTTTCTATATGCCAACCATAAATCCACTGAGAACAAAATCCAGAAAATTCCATTTATAGTAACCACAAAACTAATAAAGTACCTAGGAATAAAGCTAACCAAAGAAGTAAAATATCTGTACAATAAAAATCATAAAACATTAAAAAAATGAAGACCTTAGAAGATGGAATAATTTGCCTTGCTCATGGATATGCAGAATAAATATCATCAAAATGGACATTCTACCAAAAGTAATCTACAGAGTCAATGAAATTCCCAACAAAATATTCACAGACCTAGAAAAATTAGTCCGTAAATTATATACGAAGAAACAAAAGACCCAGAATAACCAAATCAATTCTCAGTAATAAGAACCATGGAGGAAGCATCACAATTCCTAACTTCAAATTACACTACAGAGCTATAGTAATAAAACAGCATGGTATTGGTACAACAACAGAGACATAGATCAATGAAACATAATATAAGATGATACAGAAACAAATCCACACACTTAGAGTCATTTGAGTTTCAACAAATGTGTCAAACACATATGTTAAAGAAAATACAACCTTTTCAACAAATGATGTTGGGAAATGGGTATTCAGTTGTAAAACAACAGAACTAAATTATTACCTTTCACCCTTCACAGAAGTCAACTCATGATGTCTCAAATACCTGGAAATTAGACCAAAGACTTTGAAGCTACTAGATGAGGTAAACAGACAGTCACAGATAGAAACTTCCTCAACAAGATAACCATAGCTTGGCTCAGGAAATTAAAAAAAAAATAATTAATAAATGGATGACATAAAAATAAAAAGTTATCAAAGAAAACCAAGAGTCTAAAGTTTACAAAATGGGAGATCTTTGCCAGATCCCATAGCCCTCTGGTAGAGAACTAATATTTACAATATGTAGAGTACTAAAAAAATTTACACTAAAAAATTAATCAAGAAATGGGCAATTGAACTAAATAGACACTTCATAATAAAGAGATACAAATGACCAATAAATCTGCGAAAATATTTTCAACATCATTACCAGTCAAGGAGATGAAAATGAAACTACACTGAAATCTCATCTAATCACAATCAGAATGGCAATCATAAAGAAGTAAAAAAAAAAAAAAATGTTGGCCCAAATGTGGCAAAATTGCAACTCTTCTATACTGTTGGTAGGATTGGAAATTGGTTCTGTGACTATGGAGATCAATGTGAAGACTCCAAAGAAAACTGGAAATGGACTCACCGTATGATCTATCCTGGGTATCTGTCCAAAGGGACTGAGATTAGAGAACTACAATATGGGTATACAGTCATATATGCATATACATGTTTATAGCAACACAATTCACAATAGCTAAATTACAAAGCCAACCTAGGTGTTCATCAAGAGAGGAGTGGATTACAAATTACATGATATGACACAATTAAATTCTACTCAGAAATAAAGAACAAAATTATATCATTTGCAGGAAAATGGAAGAAACTGGAGAACATGTGAAACAAGATGAGCTAATCACACAAAGTGAAGGATCATATGTTTTCTGTAATAAGTACTAGGGAGTATGGAAATATCAGAGGGATTTCAGATAATGGAGAATAAACTTCAGTGGAGCCAGGGAAGTGATCTAGGGTAAGGGTAAGGAAAGAGTGAGGATCAATGAAAGAATTATGGATCATGTGGTGGATCTATTCCCAGTTTTCTAAAGAATCTCCACACTGATCTCCATAGCAGCTGAACTAGTGTGCATTCCCACCAACAGTGTAAAAGAGTTCCTCTTTTCTCACATCCTTCCCAGCATTTGTTGTTTGATTTCTTTATGCTTGCCACTCTGATTGGGGTTAGATGGAATCTCAGCACCGTTTTGATCTGCATCTCCCTGATGGCTAAAGATATTGAGCATTTTTTCATGTATCTATTGGCCATTTGTATCTCATCTTTTGTGAAGCATCTATTCATTTCATTTACCCATTTCTTGATTGGGTTGTTTGTTTTGCTAATGTAGAGTCTTTTGAGCTCTTTTTATATTCTGGATATTATCCCTCTATCAGAGTGGTGGCTGGTCAAGATCTTCTCAACATTCTGTAGATTTTCTCTTTAGGTTCTTGATGGTTTCCTCTGATGAGAAGAAACTTTTTAGTTTGATCCATCCCACTTGTTTAAATTGCTTTAATTTCCTGCACTTTGGAGGTCTTGTTGAGAAAGTTACTGCCTATGCCTGTAGGTTGGAGTTTTGAGCCTATGCCCTCTTCTAATAACTTAACAGTCTCTGGTCTAATTTCTAAGTCTTTGATCTATCTTGAGGTGATTCCTGTGCACGGTGAGAGGTACGGATTTACCATATGATCCAGCTATACCATTCCTGGGTATTTGGCCAAAGGGGTTGAAATGAAAGAACTACAGTAACATATACATAACCCATGTTTATCGCATTACAATTTGTAATAGCCAAAATATGGAACTAACCTAGGTCTCCATCAGTAGATGAATGGATTGCAAAATTATGGGAAATAAACACAATGTAATTCTATTCAGCTATAAAGAAGAACAAAATCATGGCATTTGCAAGAAGATGGAAAGATCTAGAAAATATTATGTTAAGTGAGATCAGACAAGCACAGAAAGAGAAGGGACATATGTTTTCTCTAATATGCACAAACTAGGGAGTATTGGGGATACCAAGAAGAACTCCAGATAATGGAGGGAAAATCTCAGCAAAGCTAGAATGGAAGAATAGGGGAGGAAGAAGGCTGAGGTTGATTAATGGAGGAGCTACATCTGAATATGTATAAAAGTATGAATATAGCATGGTTAACCTGGACACTCATTGTTGGGAGCGGGGTAGAGGAATGGGGCGTGGGAGTGGGCACCAAGCACAGTCTATATGTATACCATTTTTAATATGTTCTACATAAAAATAAAATAAAATTTAAAAATTAGCTAGAGCTGTAATGCTAAGTTCACTGAGGTCATGGATACCCATTGGGGAAAAAATGAAGGAATTACTACCATTGGGTTTGTGTTCATATGTGAAACTACTATTTTCAACCTTAGTACTCTGTATGGAAAAAGAGAGGATGGGAAAGAGCTGGGGTGGGGGGGCACCAAGTACTATATGCACATATATCACTGTCAACATGATTTACATGATGATAGGAAACTATACTGCATCAATAGAAGTATATATAAAATTATATAGGCTACCTATATACCCACCTATTTTATATATGAATATATACATTTACTTCTCCCTTTATACTTATAAATTTATTTATTTTTTGAGGGCTAATAATAGGCTATTACTAAATTTAATCATACTTTTTATTTAGTTTATTATCTATTCCAAAATAATTTTTTGTAAAACATTGTAGCATAGATGTTTTATTGAAATTAACTTTATTAGTTTTCTCACTTAGTCAAGAAATATTTTAAGCTACACAAGCAATTATGAGCTAAATATTAAAAGATACTATGTAGAATATCAAGTATATATATAGTGTGCTAAACAATTTAATATGTGGTTTGACAAGTAACAAAAACAGATTTCCAAGGTGTCAAATATATGCTATTTGCAAAAATATTATACACGCACACACACACACACACACACACACACACACAAACACATACACATACATACACTTTTTTGTGTGTAGGACAACTTCTTTATGTATCTATTTGCTTTATTGGGGGACACGTAAAGAATTTTAGCAAATTTATTGTACTTAATTTTATTTAGTATGCAAGCCATAGTATTAAAGTGGAAATTCACTAGATTCAAGGTTAAGTCATCATTGACAAATTACATCCTCAGGTAATATGTAAATGTGTTAGTGTATCATATTGTGTTCTTTTATCATATCATTATTTGGTTATCAGTAAAAAGTCAAGATTATCAATTTCTCTGGTCTCTAAAGTCATATAATCTACAATTGGGGTTTTTATTTCACATGATTAATATTTTGTTTTAAAAAAATCTGTTAATTTAACCCAGGCGTGGTGGCACACGCTTGTAATCCCCATGCTTGGGAGGCGGAGAAGGGAGGATCACGCAGGTTTGAAGCCAGCCGTGCTGGCTTAAGAGACCCTGTTTTCAAATAAAAAACAAAAATTAGTCTGGGAGTATAGCCTGGAGGTAGAAGGGTTTCTAGGAACCCCAGTACCACCAAAAAAAAA
Source organism: Muscardinus avellanarius (assembly GCF_963383645.1). NCBI lineage: Eukaryota > Metazoa > Chordata > Mammalia > Rodentia > Gliridae > Muscardinus > Muscardinus avellanarius. The sequence goes on along the minus strand of NC_137786.1, from coordinate 26,826,869 downwards.
TCTGTTTATTTAAAATTTTATACTTCAGTCAATAAATAGTTTGCATAAATATAATGAATCCTCCCTTAGGTAGATGCTGAGTAAGAGCAAAGATATATGCTTTAAAGAAATAATAGTTTAAAGGAGAGAATAAGAAAATGCATATAGAGCTAAGTGAGCATACACTTACAGTCTTAAGTACTTGGGAATAAGGCTGAGACAGGAAGATTGAAAGTTCAAGGCTCACTTTGGCAAATTAGTGAACCCTTGTGTCAAAATAAATAATAAAATGGGCAGGAAATGTAGCTCAATGGTAGAGCTCCCCTGGGTTCAATACCTATGAGGAGGTAGAAAGTAGTAGGCAAATAGGGCTGAGGGCCATGATAGAAATTTTTTTTTATTTTTTGAGTGACAACAGATGCTAACTCACAAAACTCCTAAAAAGTGATAATGAGATGAAAAGCCTTCTGAAAGTGACCAGAACTTCACAAAATTCCAGTTGTTTCTGATGAATAGCAATCCCAGGAGTATCCAGCAAACAGCAACTAGAAGCTCAGCCCAGAGAGGAGAGTCAGAAAAATGATAATGCAAATATACTTTACAAATCTCAAGACACTGCCTCTAAGACTCCACTGGAAAATGAGACTCAGAAGTATATATACCCTTAAAGCAGGCACTCTAAGTCACGTTTTCCCACTCAAGAGACCCTCCTCTTTGGAAGCTTTCCTCTCTCTCACAGGTTGAGTTGACTTTGAAAGAAACTGTAATTGAAGCCACAATCAAGCTGGACATCAAGATCGAAGAAGGCTCCTATGGGTGATCCACACCTCTCTTGCAGCAGATAACATAAACTTTGGAATAAATTAGTTTGCCTAGAGTTCCTCCTATGACCCATTTTCTCCCTAACTTTCACATATTAAGGAAAGCATCTGATTATTATTTTTTGTAACTGACTAATCTCACTTAGCATAATGTTCTCCAGTTCCATCCATTTCCCTTAAATGATGTTATTGTGTTTTTTATGGCTGAATAAAATTCCATTGTGTACATATCCCCTGGACATCTTGGCTGGATCCATAGTTTGGTAATGGTGAATTGTGTGGCTATGAACATAGATACACATGAATTAGTTTGGTAGTTTGGTTTCCATTCTTTTGGGTAGTTACCCAGAAGTGGTATTGCTGGGTCATGTGGTAAGTGTGTTTCCATTCTTCTGCATTAGTTAGTAACTCTCTAGACAAAAAGGAGATACTATAGATGATCAAATAAGGTAACCTAACTGAAGGGGATAAGGAGGGGGGAAGAGGGAAATTTTCTAATGTACATGATGTACACTCACAAACATATCAAAGTCAATCACTAAGCCAAACATGAGAAGGAAGGAGGGGGGAGAATATGGGGTGGGAATTGGGTTAGGGCTAATTGGGTGATGGATGGATGTATGCCTCTACCATCTTGTACTCCATTAAGATGTATGACTACACTGCACCAATAATTTTTTTAAAGTAGTTTGCATTTGAAGGAACTTGGTTTGGGCTACTCAAAAGTAGGGTCCAGAACACATCTGCTGTACACCAGGGTTCCCACTGCATACAATGGTATTCTGTCTCTTGTTCCTGTTCTTCATCCTCTTTACAATAAACTCCCTAATCACCTTCCTGTTGCTGGTGAGTGTCATTCTTTGTACTTCAGATACAAAAACCCTGCTAATCAAATGCCTACTTTACCTAGTACTGCCATTTAAAAGAAAGGGGATTCAAAAATAAGATTGTATTTAAAACTAATCAGTAATAAAACTGTATTAAAAACATTATAAGCTAGTGTTAACGTGCCTAATAAAAATTACACATATTTTTTGAGTTCAGAAATGTGAGACCAAAGGGATTCAAAATGGCGATTGCGGGACACATCACTTCTTAGTGGCTGAAATAAATAAAGTTTAACTACTGAGAAGGCAGTGTCTTAACCAACAAAATAAATATATCTCAGGATCCAAAACAGACCTAGGAACCTTGACGGAAGGAATTCAGAAACCCTGAGCTGCGAGATCCACTGCAAAAAAAAAAAAAAAAAAGTTTGAGTGACAGATCTGCTGCAGATGCAGCTGGGCTGCCGTCGCCAGCATGGGTTGCAGGCACACACGCAATCCCTGGACCTGACTGACACCAATCAAAGAGTTTGAAAATGGCCATAGAGCTCCAACATCTTAAGCAGCAAGTGGCACCCAAGCCAGAAGACCTTTTGCTCATGAAATGTGGGACCACGGTGGCACAGCGAGTCCTCCAGACACCTGTATCAAGGAAGCCAGGTATCTGAGTGTGTTCAGAGAAGCTGCAGAACTTAGCATGAGCTCCAGGAGCAGTGCTATCCCTGGGCACTTGGCCCCTGCCTGGCAACCCAGTGCTATCATTGTGCACCCTGCCTGCGCCCCAGGACCTGCGCTAGATGTATGTGCCTGCCTGCACTCCTAGACCTGGCGCTCGCCTTGTGCACCTGGCCTGTGCCCCGGCTCCAGCGCTAGACTTCTGCGCCCTGCCTGAGCCCCAGCTTTAGACTCGCGTGCCCTCCCCACTCCCTGGGAACAGCGCTAGCTGTGTTTTCCCTGTCTGTGCCCAGAGACCGGACTCTAGCCTTGTTTGCCCAGCTCGTGCCCTGGGTCCAGTGCTAGCCTTCTGCGCTTAGCCTGGGCTCCAGTGCTAGCCTCGCATGCCCTGCCAACACTCTGGAACCAGCACTAGCTGTGTGTTCCCACCCTTATACCCAGATACTGGGCGCTAGCCTTTTGTGCCCAGCTCTTGCCCCGGGTTCAGCACTAGCCGTGTATGCCTGGCCCAATGTCCTGGGACCCAGAGCTAGTCTTGTGCGCCCTGCCAGAGCCCGAGACCAGTGCTAGCCTGTGTACCCTGCCTGTGCCCCCAGACCCAGCGCTAGCTATCTTTGCCCTCCCCACACTCTGAGACCCTGCACTAGCTGTCTGTGCCCACCCCGAGACCTGGCACGAGCCTAGAGTCCACAGCTAGTGCCCTGGGTCTGGCGCTAACCCTGTACACCCTAAACAAGCCCAGGACCAGGCTCTAGGTATCTGTGCCTGCCAGCGCCCTGGGACCAGCCATATCCATACCCTAGACTTTCAGCACTTTGGCAGTAACTGTGTGTGCCTCAGACCCTGCAGGAATCCTTTGTGCCCAATGTGCAGGTGTTTGGGACCCAATGGACTAGCCCATTTAGAATTTCCAGAGACACAGGAAAGGTCCTCAAGATGCAATACCTGCACAGGGCCACAGCGGGAGGTTCCAAGAATACTTTGGACATCCTCCACCCCTGTGGTAGGGAAGCACTGGCCTGATTCTAGGGTGGAGAGTGCAGAGGCATGGACTATAGGCTGGAAATACACAGAACCTAGGACTTTTACAGAATTTATTAACAGTGACACCAGATGCCCTGATACCTAAACCCAAAGCTGTCAAAGGCAAGAGAGGGGTCCAAACACCCAGAGAGTGGGTTAAGAAGCTGACAATAGGGTACAGAGCAAATTAAGGGACATTGGATTATTCTTTGAAAGCTACCACAGCAACCAGACATTCAGATATTATGTGGACCTGACCCCATATTTGTAAGTAAGATGGGCTTTTCCCCACTTCTTTCTTTTCCTTTTATTTGTGTGTGTGTGTTTTTTTTTTTTAATATGTTTGATAGTTTGCTTTGTTTTCTGGTCTCACACAGTCACTAGTTAATTTTATTTTATTTTATTTTTTTCCTTTTTTTCTCTTTCTTACTCCTTTTTTCTTGTTTTCTTTTTTCTCTTTCAGTTGTTGTTTGTCTTTGTTTAAATAATAGTTAGCATCTGTATCTTGTGTTGTTACTTTGTGTTTGTTTGCTCCTTCCTCCCATCCCTTTTACAAACTTCCCTACACTAGCCTATCTACTCTCTTCCCTCAAAATTTTTCCCATAATGTAACTCCTTGTTTAATATTAAAGGTATTTCATATATTTATACTTAAATACTAACTACAAGAGTCCTACTATCTAACTCTCTCTCATTCTCAACAAGATATTACATTATTATACTTAAATTCTTACTAAACCTAAACATATCCTCTATCTATCCCAACTCCTGTACCCATCACCCTTTTCCTCCCCCATCACCCAACCCTCACCATTGGAAAAAGTACTGCAAACCTGCTGAAACCTCTAAATTCCTAATACTAAGATTGGATTAGACATAATACTCACAAACGATGGGAAGATATCAGTAAAACAGGCCTGAGAAACTTGAAAATATGAGAACCAGGAATAATGAAGAGACAATAGAAATAATGAATACTGACCTACAAGAAGTGCAAGAAGGGGAGTTCTGAATCTTGATCTACAACATGATGAAAGGCTTTAAAACAAGTCTACAGGAATGAAAGAGGAAATTGAAACACTAAGAATCAGAAAGAGGTCTGGAATAAAATGAAAGAGTCAATAAATGAAATGAAGAAAGCAATAGAAAGAAATTCTGGAAGATTAGATGAAATGGAAAGTAGAATATCACTGTTAGAAGACAGTTAATTCAAAACTGAAAACATAATCTACAGCATACAGAAGTCATTACAGCAACCAAACCTAAACATCCAACAATTATGGAACAATATGAAGCATCCTAACTTATGGATAAAAGGCATTGAAGAAAGAATAGAGGTAAAGAACAAGTGCATCTGTAATCTCTTCAGGAAATAATCCCAGAGAATTTTCCAAACATGCAAAGAGACTTGGATCTTCACGTTCAGGAGACATATAGAACACCATTAAGACAAGATCAAAGAAGAAACTCCCCACACCATATAATAATAAAAATGACCAACATAGAGGTCAATGAAAGAATATTAAAAGAAGTGAAAACAAAAGGATGGGTGGCATATAGAAGCAAAACAATAAAAATCATCCCAGACTATACATACCAAGTTATGAATTCCAGGAGAGACCGGTATGATCTGATCCAGACTCTGGAAGAAAACAACTTCCAGCAAAAACTGCTATATCCACCAAAAATATTATTGAAAATTGATGGAGAAACAAAAGTGTTTCAAGATAAGCAGAACTTCAAAAAATTTATGAATTCTAAGCCAACACTAGAGAAAATACTTAACAAAATAGAAAAAATACTTAAAGAAATAAACCATAAAGCAGAAAAAAGAAGCAGACTCCAGAACCAGAGAAGAGATGAAGTTGATCAGCAGGGCATCTAAGTAAAGAAGAAATAATATTATATCCAGCAGAAGATAGAACACAAAATGACAGGAAACAAACACCATATTTCATTAATAACGCTAAACATCAACGGACTTAACTCTCCAATCAAAAGACACAGACTGAAAATGTGGATTAAAAAACATAATCCAAATATAGGCTGCTTGTGAGAAACTCACCTTACAGCCAAAGACATTCACAGACTGAAAGTGAAAGGATAGAAAAAGATATATCATGCCAATGGAGACCCAAACCAGGAGGGACTAGCAATATTGATATCCAACAAAACAGACTTTAAGCTAAAACACATCAGAAGAGACAAAGTAGGGCACTACCTTTTATTAAAAGAAAAAATCCACCAAGAAGATATAATGATAGTAAATGTTTATGCCCCAAATGTAGGTGCAGCCACATTTGTAAAACAAACCCTCTTGGACATCACATCTCAAATAGACCCAAATACAATACTATTGGTAGACTTCAATACACCTCTCATACCACTGGATAAACCTTCAAGGCCAAAGATGAGTAAAGACTCTCCAGAACTAATGAAAACTATAAGTCAAATGGACCTAATAGACATATACAAAATATTTCAACCAGGATCAACAAAATACACATTCTTTTCAGCAGCCCATGGCACCTTCTCCAAAATAGATCACATCATGGGACATAAAGCAAGCACAGGCAAATGCAGAAGATAAAATATAATTCCCTGCATCTTTTAAGACTATAATAGGATGAAAGTAGAAATCAACAACAGAAAACCCAAAAGAAACTATTTAAATACATGGAGATTGAATGATACACTATTGAATGATGAGTGGGTAAGATCAGAAATTAGGGGAGAAATAAAGAAATGTATGCAATTAAATGAAAATAGAGAAACAACTTACCTAAATCTATGGGAAAATTTGAAGGCATTGTTGCGAAGAAAGTTCATAGCATTGAGTGCCCACATAAGAAGAACAGAAAGTCACCAAGCAAACAACCTAATGACACAACTCAAGGACCTAGAAAGACTGCAACAGTCTAATTCAAAGCCAGAAGAAGGCAGAAAATTATTAAAATCAGAGCAGAAATAAATGAAATAGAGAACAAAAAACAATTCAAAGAATCAACAAAACAAAAAGCTGGTTCTTTGAAAAGATTAATAGGATTGACAAACCCCTGGGCAACCTAGCCAAAAGAAAGAGAGAATAAACTCAAATTATTAAAATCAGAAATGAAAAAGAAGACATCACCACAGAAGTAGGGAAATTCAAATGATTATCAGAAACTGTTTTGAGAATTTATACTCCTACAGACTGGAAAATATGGAAGAAATTGATAGATTTCTAAGCACAGTTAACCTACCTAAACTGTACCAAGAGGCCATAGCAAGCCTAAGCCAACCAATAGCAACCAAAGAAATAGAAATGGTGATAAAAATCCTTCCATCAAAGAAAATCCCAGGCCCTGATGAGTTTCCAGCTGAATTCTACAAAACTGTTGTAAGGAACTAATACCAATACTTCACAACTTGTTCCGGGAAATTGAAAGGGATGGAATTCTCTCTAATTCCTTCTATGAGTCTAGTCTCAAATTAATCCCCAAACCAAATAATTTTTCTTCAAGAAAGGAAAAATTACAGACATATATCTTTAATGAACATAGATGCAAAAATTCTAAACAAAATACTAGCTATATGCATTCAAAACCATATCAAGAGAATTTTACACCATGACAAAGTTGGTTTCATCCCAGAAAAGCAAGGCTGGTTCAACATACATAAATCAATGCATGTTATTCACCACATAAATAGAACTAAGAATAAAAACCACGTGATCATATCCATAGATGTTGAAAAAGCATTTGACAATATCCAACACCCATTTATGTTAAAAAAAAAACACTGCAGAAAATTGGAGTAGAAGGAACATGTTTTGACATTATTAAGGCAATATAAAATAAACCCAAAGCCAACATCATATTGACTGGGGGAAAACTGCAAGAATTCCCTTTAAAATCAGGAACAAGAAAAGGATGTCCACTATCACCACTCCTTTTCAATATAGTCCTTGAGACTCTTGCCACAACAATAAGACAAGAGAAGAAAATCAAAGGGATTCAAATAGGAAGAGAGCAATTAAAACTATCCTTATTTGCATATGACATGATTCTATATCTAGAAGACCCAATGAACTCAACCAAAAGACTTCTGGAGCTGATTAACCAATTCAGCAAACTTGCAGGATACAAAATCAATCTAAAGAAATCAGTTGCTTTTCTTTATGCCAATAATGAATCCACAATGAAAGAAATAAAAAAACTATTTCATTTACTATAACCTCAAAACCAATAAAATACCTAGGAATAAACCTAACCAAAGATGTAAAAGACCTCTACAGTGAAAACTACAAAACATTAAAGAAAAAAATTGAAGAAGACCTTGGAAGATGGAAAGATCTTCCTTGCTCATGGATAGGCAGAATAAATATCATCAAAATGGCCATTCTGCCAAAAGTGATCTATAGATTCAATGCAATTCCCATTAAAATAGCAACAACATTCCACATAAACCTGGAAAACTCAGTAATGAATTTTGTATGGAGAAATAAAAGACCCAGAATAGCCAAAATAATTCTCAGCAACAAGAAGCTGGCAGGAGGTTCTTGCATAATTGCTAAATTATGGGAAATACACACAATGGATTTCTATTCAGCTATAAAAAAGAATAAAATAATAGCATTTGCAAGAAGATGGAAGGAACTGGAGTACATTATGTTAAGTGAGATTAGTCAAGCACAGAAAGAGAAGGGACATATGCTTTCTCTAATATGTCCAAGCCAGGGAGTAGTGGTAGTATCAGATGGATTCCAGATAATGGAGGGGAAATCTCAGCAAAGCTAAAATAATAAGAGAGGAAGAAAGCTGAGGTTGTTCAATGGAGGAGATACATCCGAATATGTGTAATAGTATAAACATAGCATGGTTAATCTGGACATTCATTATTGGGAGGGGGAAAGGGGAATCGGGGGGGAGAGAGCACGAAGCACAATCCAAATTACACCACTTTCAATATGTTCCACATATAAATAAAATAAAATACGAAAAAAATAAATGTGAGACCTTTATTTCAATGTGCATGAACTGGAGACGTCTGCAAAAGAGGAGACATCATGGACCTCTATTGTAAGTCAGAATCTGAATAGGGCCCTTGCTAAAATAGAAGAGAAGCCTGCAGCTAACTTTAGTTGTGTTTCTTAAACATAGAAAGATATTCTTTACACAAAGAGTTCTAATATCAGGTTTCAAAGCTCAGTGTAGAGATTTTGAAAACAGTAGACAAGAGGAAGGCACCATACAGTCCCTGACTGCTCTCTGAGACTGAATGAAACTGAAGTTCCGTGGCTCCAAGTGAGGTAGGAAGGCCCTGGTGAATCACTAAAAGCAACCCAGAATCTAGCAACCAGATGAAAATCAGAAATATTATTTTTTTAAGAATAGAATGAGAATTAATAAAAGGAATAAAAGGTGTCACATGATGACTCAGTGAAGGAGGAGTATAGTTCTCTTATTTTCATTATTTTTAAAAATGTTTTTATTAGTGCATTGTAGTCATGCATTTTAATGGAGTACAAGGTGATAGTGTCTCAGGAAGTTTAAGGAAAGCAGAATCCAGTAGGTAGCAAATTTGCATTCAGAGGAGAGAAAACACGGAGAGTCTGTGAAGTGAGCAAGTGCAGAGCAGAGCCCTCGCTCTTCCCAGTGGATTTAGTAAAAGTGGGGAAGTGGCATCAGCTTAAAAACTCTTTGAAAATTCTGAACAGTAGCTTTGGAGTCCTTGCAGTTTTCATTTGTTTTTCTTTTTTGTCGACTTTTAATTTGTCTCTTGTTCTTGATTGCTTTCCATTTGTCTAAGACCCGATGACCATTTGTACTTTACTGTGTGTGTGTGTGTGTGTGTGTGTGTGTGTATGTGTGTGTGCGTGCACATGCATGTGTGTGTGTGTGTGTGTGTGTGTGTGTGTGTGTGTGTGTGTGTTAGTGGGGACTGAACCCAGACAATTCTACCTTGAGTAGCTCCAGCCCCACTTATTTATTTTTTAATTTGTAAAAATTTAGTTACATTTAGGGTTTTTATACTTTTATTAATGTACTGTAATAATACATCAGAGTGAGTTTCAAAGTGATACATGCACATTTGCACATACCTTTTGGAGTATTTCCAGGCACAACTCACTCTGCTTCCCTTTTTGTTCCCTCACACCTATGAATGAGATTGGCAGTAATGGTTTCCTATAACATTATTTGAACTGTTCCTTTCCTCAAGCCTCCTTTTACCCCCTCCACTTCCATTCCCAAAGCCCTTCAGCTATTTTACTAGATTCATTTGTCATTTATCTGACATCTCTCTTGTTTCCTATTTTTTCTCTGTCACATATGGAAGGAAATATATGACCTTTGATTTTCTGAGATTCAGTGATCCCACTTAGCATAATATATTAGAGACTATTTACTTTCCTGCAAATGACAAAATTTTATTCTTCTTATGGTGAGTAAAATTCCATTATCTGTATGTAACACATTTTCTTCATCCCTTCATCTATTGATCATATTTGGATGGTGATGGGAGCTGCAGCTGCTGGTCTGCAGGTCTGCAGAGCAGAGCAGAGGGGGGGAAGGCTTTCATCTGAAATTGGTGATCTGAACTCTGTGATGGAGCCGACAGGGAGCAGAATTAGACTGTAATGAGGATTGGGTGGAAAGATGCTACTTGGAACATCCTGCTGTGGACCTGGTCACTTCCCCAGTGTCCCTGAGAGTCTGGAGGATTTGCTGACTTGACCTGGGCACTTCTGGTTCACCATCCCCAATGCAGGGACTGACGATCTCTGAAGAGTGGTATAGAGCAATTCTGATCAGTCCAGAGGCTACCTGTTGAGAGAGATGGCAGCAGCTACTTCCAGAGTTGCACTCCTATCCCTAGATACTAAAACACAGCCAATTTGAGGGCGAAAGCTGCTTTGAAATTGACAATGCTCCCCCAGCACACGCTTGCAGGCAAGGAGCAGGTGGAAATTTGCATATACAAAATACAAAGAATGTACACCATTGTTAACTGGTGGTCATAATGTCCAAGTTGAAAATACTTTTTCTATTATTATTTAAGCTCTTCAAATAGTTTAAGAGGTGTAATTATCTTATGCTCCTATATGATTTCAAACAATTGGGCTACCTCTTATTTCTGTTGTAAATACAGATGTGCATAGTGAAAAAGAATATTTGGCAATTTCTAAAATTTTGAATGTATTTGTTAGCAAGTATTTTAATGTTGTAAGAATGCCTATAGAATAGATGATACTCATAAATTTTTTTTTATCCTGAACACTGTTAATTGATTCATTTTGCAGTTTTTTGTGGGGTTTTTTTTTGCAATTGTTAAGCAATTGATCACATATGCTATGAAGTTTTCTGTTATTTTCCAGGACTTTGGTAACATTACACAGTTTCTAAGACTTTATAGACTCATTATGTACAAAATCCCTAAGGACCACGAGTTCTTAGAGAAATTATAGGTTCTTCGTTAATAATGGATTTTCATGGTGAGTAATGTCAAGTTACAAAATGTTAAACAGGTTCATTTGCTGGATTTTTAGAGATTTTTATATACTAAAGTATATGTAAACCTCTAGTGGTGGATATATTATTCAACATCTATTATTTAATCATAAAATACCTATTAATACTTAATAGAACAAGTATCCTGAGATCCATGGTAAGAGGAATACTAATGGAAGCCAAATAGCTGAAACCACCCACAGATGGCAAATTAGGAGCTAGATCACTTGCCTGGTCAGGGACAGAATGAGCACTGATTATTGATAGTCTATTCTTCCTGAGACTTCACTACACCAATAGTAATGGAGTTTTAAAGGTGAAAAAGTAGAAAAGTAGATGGCATATAGAAGAAAAGTGGCAGAGGAAATGGAATCAAGGAAAATGCCTGGAATGTAGGACCTGATGAACAACCAGCTGCTGAACACCAGCATGGGCTCCTGGTTCAAATGGAGGATGGCAGGCAGATCCCCATACTGTTGGAAGAAACAGAGGGCAAATTGAAGGTACCGATTCACATAGTTGCCTTGCCTCACGCTGCCTGGGAAACAAACTTACGTTCTCACCAGATAAATAATAGTTCAAACACATCCATATGAAAAAGAAACATCTTAGAAATGTATCAGTGACTGAGAGGGCACTTTGGCCAGCATGGGTGTTGGGGCTGCCATATGAAGCCCTTTCTATTTTATTTAGGATTCCCTCATGTAATATCTCCTCACATCTATTTTTACAAAAATCCTGACAACTAACAACACCTACTAAGACACTCAAAGACACTAAGAGTCATTCTATTCATTTATTCTTAAAAATGAATGAATAAAAACAACAGTGAAAAAATTGAAGAAAAAAGATAAATACGATAAACTGAAAACAGCTCTGAATATAGAGAGTTAAGAGAAGAGAAATAAATGTAAAGAAAACTACCTTTGTTCACAATAAAATTTAAGATGCTGTATTTAGAAAAAAGAAAACATAAAAATAATAACCCATATAAAATGTAGTATAATTTAGCTGTTAAATCCACTAAAAAAGATGGTGAGAAAAAATACTGACTACAAAATTGTCATACAAGATTATGTTATGTACATGTACAAATATGTTACAATAAATTTCACCTATTATGTTTAATAATAATGTACCAATAAAATGTTTAAAAATAAAGGAAGTTAATCATAGCACACAACTTGATGCCACACTACACATGTTTTATATTAACAATAAATTATATTTTATTTATTAAGTTTTCAATATTTTAAGCAAGTTAACAAGGATAGACTAACAATAACTATGGCTATGCAGCAGAATGTAAATTCCATCACTAATGTTGTCTAGTGATAACAGAAGAGATACACTGTCTAATAAGCTCACTTTTAAAGTCTATAAGAATGATACAAGACACTGTTGTGTCAAGTTATTATTTAGAGATTTGAAAATAGCTATCTCTAAAATTAAATACATAAATGGGCGACATTGGTTTCTTTGGTTAGAGTAACTGAGAATAAATCATTGGAAAGGCAACCATTGACTTTTAATTTGAGCCCATAATATTTCAAACTATGAATGTGTATTACTTTAATAATAATAAACCACGAGTAAAATTTAGTAAATACATTCAAATATGGATAGTTTTGGAAAAGACTTTGGAAATAGTCATAAGAAGCCTGAGAATCTTTTTCTGTTCGAGATTGGGATTGTTCAGCACTGGCTTTCTATTATTTGTAATTTACAAGGTGGATTGAACTAAGCATACTCTCTAGTTATCTTTGTATTCCCAACTTCTGGCAAACACTTCTCATAGAGCACATACTCCTTAGGTTGTACCTAGAGTAAGCATTATACAGAGAAGGATTCAAAGGTTGGCAAGGTCTCATGAAGATGTGATCAATTAAAACAATGTTAATATTCATTAAAATATTTTTATGTACATTAATAATCCAATAGTGGATAGCATATTACTTAAATGTACACATTATTTTTCCTTGTTGAATTATCGCATTGCATACAAGCATACACATAGTACATATATTTGTTCACAGTCAAGTATATATTTTGTGTGGCTATGAATATCAATCTCATGTTATTTTTATGTATAAAGGTTTGTTATTGATTAACTAAAATCATTTCAAATGGAGGTAATTAAGCTTTCTATAGGAACATATTTAAAAGTTAATGAGCTTTCATTTATGTACAGTAAATACACTTTTGTATAGTTTACATAAATTTATTATTGACGTTAATCTTTCATTCAAGGTAAAGATAGAGATAAAAGTATCAATAATGACTCCAATCAAGAATTCTTAAGTGTGGCCTGCATTCTCACAGAAAATGTGGCCATTACCTTTATTTTTGAATGCTTATGCTTAATTAGGCAAGCTAATATTTTTGTATGCTTAAGTAAGCATAAGTGAATGCTTATTTATTTTATTTTGTTTTCTTTTACTGGGAATGATTGTGTTATTCACAATTAGTGCTGATCACTTATCTTCTATTTGTGAATACTGAAAGTTAATGACCATAGGACTCCTGGGATGTTGTCTCCAATATTAAAAGGCAGAATTTAGCTAAATTCAAACTTAGCATTTATTAAGAAGATAAGGAGGCTTGCATACATGAGATGGATTGTACATATTTCTGTCCTTTTATACAAATATTGTATGTGCTCAATTTCCCACTGATGAGGATTTTTTTTAACAATGGTGAGATTAGGGAAGATAATAGCATGAACATAAGGTCAAGATAGAAAATGAATGTTTATACAGACATTAAATCTCGATAGTCAGGTATGATAAAATGCACATGCAAATAAGGTTGCATGCCATTAGATTCTCCTGAAGCCTGCTTGTTTACTTTGGGATTCTTTACCCCTGCAAGGCTCTGACTCTCCCTAGGGAATGTTTGCTTCTTATTTCAAGGGAAGATTGAGGTGACAAAATAGTTTGTAATAAGAAAAAATTCAACCTTTGCCCTCAACACGCAATGAACCTTAAGCAAACTTTCTAAAGCTCAAAAAACTTAGATATATTGTTTAAATTTATATGTACAGGTGGAACTTTAACATTTTAAATTATGAGAAAATCTATGTAAAATTAGTTTTAAAACCTGTTCTGGGAGAAATTTTTAATCTCTCTGGATGTAGAAATGAGTATGAGAACATTGTCTGAACTCATGTTTAGATTAAATGAGACTCTTTTCCTTTCTTCTTGACTTAATAAGAGAGCTAAATATCCCAGAACATAATACCAACTCCTTTCAACTCCTAGGCTGTTGAAGAGGAAAAAAAAAAAAAAAAAAAAAAAAAACAGTTAAAATCTTTTCTATTTCTCATCATTAAATGAACTTATACAGATCCAAATATATACAAATATTCTCTTTCCAAAAATTATATTTACTTTTAGTTTAAAATGCTACTAGCCCGGCGTGGTGGCGCACGCTTGTAATCCCCGCGCTTGGGAGGCGGAGACAGGAGGATCGCGCAGGTTCGAAGCCAGCCGCGCGCTGGCTTAGGAGACCCTGTTTCCAAAAATGAAAATGAAAAAATAGGTCTGGGAGTGTAGCCCGGAGGTAGAAGGGCTTCCAGGAACCCCAGTACCACCAAAAAAATAAAATAAAATAAAATAAAATAAAATGCTACTAAGTTGGGCATGGTAGCACATACTTGTAATCCAAGTATGCTAGTGTGTCTTAGCCACACTCGGGAGGCTGAGACAGGAGCATCGCAAGTTCACAGCCAGCCTCAGCTACTTAGTGAGGCCCTCTGCAATTTGTGAGACCCTGTTTCGAAATAAATAATAGAAAATAATAGAAAATAGGGATAAGGGTATAACATAGAGATAGAATGCCCCTGAATTCAATACCCAGTAATGCAAAAAGTATTAAAATGTCCAAAAAATTTTACTATACTCTAGAAGTGTTGGTGTCATGCAAACAAACATGATATATGAGAATAATTGCTACTTTAGGCAGCTTTACTTCAATCTTAAGATTATAACTATCACAAATATACATGCATATGTAATATATATATTACATATATATTATATTATATATAAACATATATATGTATAAACATTATATATACACACACACGGATATACGGGTCTGGGGATGAAACCCAGGAGCATTTGACCTCCAAGCTACACCCCCCCGCCCTGTTTTTCTTTCTTCCTTCCTCTCTCTCTCTCTCTCTCTCTCTCTCTCTCTCTCTCTCCCTTTCTTTCTCTCTTTCTCTCTTTCTTTCTTTCTCTCTCTTTCTTTCTTTCTTTCTTTCTTTCTTTCTTTCTTTCTTTCTTTCTTTCTTTCTTTCTTTCTTTCTTTCTTTCTTTCTTTCTTTCTTTCTTTCTTTCTTTCTCTGTGGTACCGAGGGTAGAACCCAGGGGCTTTCTATCACCAGGCTACTCCCAGACCTATTTTATTTTATTTTATTTTATTTTATTTTTTATTTTTATTTTTGGTGGTACTGGGGTTCCTGGAAGCCCTTCTACCTCCGGGCTACGCTCCCAGACCTATTTTATATTTTTGAAACAGGGTCTCTTACGCCAGCGCGGCTGGCTTTGAACCTGCGTGATCCTCCTGTCTCCGCCTCCCAAGCGCGGGGATTACAAGCGTGCGCCACCATGCCCGGCTCTATTTTATATTTTATTTGGAAACAGGGTCTCACTAAGTTGCTGGAAGCCTCACTAAGTAGCTGAGGCTGGCTTCAAACCTGTGTGATCCTTTTGTCTCAGCCTCACAAATGCGGGGATTACAAGCATGCACCGCCACCATGCTCGGCTTATTCTTTATATTTTAAAACAGGGTCTCACTAAGTTACAGCGTGCCTCACTAAGTGGCTGAGTCTGTCTGCAAACCACGATTCTCCTGTCTCAGCCTCCCAAATGCTGGGATTACAAGCATGAGCCACCATGCCCAGCTTAACATATTTCTTGAGTTATGGCTAAATTGATGCTTAATTAAGCTAACTAACCTATTTCTTAAATTAAATTTTTTTTGTTATTTAATATATTTTTATCTCTAGAGATAAAGGAAAAACAGACATTCCTCAGTATCCATGATGAATTGTTTCTAGTACCTTTATGGGCACTAATGAGCAGGGATGCTCTACTCTCTTACATATATGGTGTTGTATTTCACATCATAATCAATGTTCATCCTTTTATATACTTTAAAATTTTTCTAAATTACAAATAACACCTAATTCAATTATAAATGCTACTTAAATAGTTGTTAGACTGTGTTATTAGGAAATAATCACAAAAAATTCTGTACATGTTCAGTATGAACACAATTATTTTTCTGAATATTTTCACTCCCTAGTTTGTTGACTTGATGGATGAAAAACCGAGAGAAAGGACACTAATTGAGATAATGATGATATTGGACATATTATATTGTTAAAATAGGACCTATTAAAAAATAAAAACTTCAACTTTGAACAAGTGCGTTCTCAGTGTACAATGTACACAATGTAAGGTTTCCCACAATAAAATAAATCATTTTTTCCAGTTACTTCCTAATATATGTATAGTTCTGAACTTTGTGTGTGTGTGTGTGTGTGTGTGTGTGTGTGTGTGTGTTACTGGAAATGAAACCCAGGGTCCTTCTACCTCCGGGCTACATGCCCAGACCTATTATATATAAATATAAATATAGCATAAAGGTGATCAATGATGTAAAATAGAATGTGCATAGATAACTAAGCAAAACTAGAAAAACACAGGGATTCTGTAGCTGAAAAATTTCTTAGAAGGGATCAGGAGCAGAATTTATTAGGAATGTGAGTCAATAAATGTAAAGACATATATCTAAAATTTAGCAAGAGGGAAAAATAAACTGGAATTAAAGAAAGTGAGGAAATGTTATAGAACTTACTGGACACTATAAAGTTAAACAATATATTATGGGAATTACAGAATGAAGTCAGATAGAGATAGTAGATGATGCTGATTTGAAGAAATAGCGGCCCAAATTTACAAAACTGAGCCAAGAGAAAGGCATTCAGATTTTTAATAAATCCATAAATAAATATACAAACATAACATTATAATGAAATCGCATAAAATTGAAGGCATATAGAAAATTTTGACTGTAACAAGAATGTCATTATACAAGGTAGCTTATAAAAGTTAACTGTAAACATCTTAGTAGAAATTTGTAGATTAGAAATCATAGGATATAATCACAAAATACTGGAAACATTAAACCAATAAACCCGTAGCAAGTTTCAAAAGAAAACAAAAAGACTGAAATAACTAAATTCAGAATGAAAACAGAGGAAATTAATCTAGTATGTCAAAATTAAAAATTTAAGAAGACACTATAAAAATGTATGCCAACACATTGAGTAACCCAGAAAAAAATGAATAAATTCTAGTAAACATACAACTTAATAAGAACCAATTGCAAATGAATAAAAAATTTAAACAGGCAACGAAAAAGCAAGGATATTAAATAAGTAATCAAGTCCCCCCTCCCACAAAACAAGACCAAAATAAATAGCTTAACAGAGAATAACACCAAACATTTAGAGAAGAATTACGACCAATCATCCTGAAACTCTACCAAAATTGAAAAGAAGACTGACATAATCATGTTATTAGTTTAGCTTTACCATGATAAGAAATCCAAACAAAGACACTACAAGAGAAGACACTACAGACCAATATGCCAGTGAATGTTGATGCAAATATTGTCAAGTAAATATTAGCAAATTAAATTCAACATGACATCAAAAGCAGCATGCATCATGACTAAAAGGGTTTATTCCTGAAATATAAGAATGATTCAGCATAAAAAATTCAATAGAGGTAATATAACAACAACTGAAGAAAGGGCAATATATTCCTAGTTCATAAATTTAAAGAGTAAATATTGTTACATTAATCATAATATTCAAACTGATGTGTAAATTCAATCCATTTTTAATCAAAGTCCCAATGTTAATTTTTGCAAAAAAAATTATTTATAAGTCCATATAGAGTCTCATGAGAACCCAAATAGCCAAAATACTTTAGAAAAAAATCTTTTAGATAGCAAATTGTTTTATCTTTCCTTTATCCAATATGATGAGATCGACATTTCAAATGATGTGTCTAAGATAACAAAATTTAATTATAAGAAAATTTTTTGTTTCCCCACAGTTTAGAATCTTTAGCATTCTGCGTTCCTTTGTACATTCAAATTTTCATCAAGTATCATTTTTCTTTTGCCTAGAGAACTTTTTTTGAGATTTCTGAAAGTATAGTCTCTTGGAAGTAAATTATCTCATCTTTTTACCTTTGTGTGTGATATTCTTTTTTTTTTTTTTTTTTGGTGGTACTGGGGTTCCTGGAAGCCCTTCTACCTCTGGGCTACACTCCTAGACCTATTTTTACATTTTTTATTTGGAAACAGGGTCTCCTAAGCCAGCGCCCGCGGCTGGCTTCGAACCTGTGCGATCCTTCTGTCTCTGCCTCCCAAGCGCAGGGATTACAAGCGTGCGCCACAACGCCGAGCTGGAATATTCTTTATATTGCCTTTACTTTCACAAATATTTTCACTGGATTTAGCATTCTAGGATAACACAATATTTTTCCTTGAAAGCTTTAGATTATTTATCTATCTTTTTAAAAAGTCACATAATTTTTAAATTTTTTTATTCATATGTGTTTCTAGCCCTACCTGTTTGTTTGTTTTGTTTGTTTTGTGTGTGTCTGTGTGTGGTACTGGAGGTGAAACCCAGGGTCTTTTCTACCTCCGGGCTATGCTCCCAGACTTATTTCATATTTTATTTGGAAACAGGGTCTCACTAAGTTGATGAAAGCCTCACTAAATAGCTGAGGTTGGCTTCAAACCTGTGTGATCCTCCTGTCTCAGCCTCCCAAGCGCTGGGATTACAAATGTCTGCCGCCACGCCTGGCGCCCTAGCTATTATTTTTCTTTTCTTTCCTTTACTAGTTATGTTAATTTAAAAATTTAGGCATATTGAACGTACTTCATTGTTGTCTTAGTGCCCCTGTCAGGCACTTCTAGGTCTTTCTACTTGCCTTCCTGTCCCATGAATATGTGTGACACTTTTTCTGTAGTCTGATATTTTTTATTGATTTAAAATCATTTTTACTTTAAAGTGTTGAATATTGAATTATTTTGTGTTCCTTTAAAGACTCTTTTGTTCTTGCAGTCAGCTAAATCTTGGACAGATATGTCAGATCCTTTTAAAACATTTTTTTAACTTTGTAATTATTGTTTTCTTTTGAATTGGTATATTATGATAAGAAATAATTGTGGGATTCATCATTCAATATTTTTAAAGCCATTAAAGGGTGGCCAATCATAATCTGTACACTTGCACTAGTTTATTCATTGTAGTCTAATCCTCTCCTCCATGGTATTGAACCACTGTCAAAATTTGTAGCAATTATTTGATCAACTAATTCTTACTTGGCCCCAAATCATTATTCTGTAGACTCGTCCTTTACCTTCCATTTGCTTCTAAGAAGACATCTTTGCTGTTTCCTCCTATTCTCAACATCCCACCCTTGGAATGCTCCATAGCTTAGTTCTTGAACTTTATCTATTCTCATTCTCTGAATTGTATTATTTCATGGTTGTAAATTCCATCTACATGCTGAGAGCTCCCAGATTTATATCTGAAAAGCAGACTATTGTCTTAATCCTAGCCTTATATAAATCTGACTCTCCAAAAGATTCATTTGGGTATAAAACAAACCTTTCATTATGAACATGTTTAAGTCAGAGTCCAAATTGTGTTCCTTAAACTCCTTTGCCTTCATTATGTCATAAAGGATTCAACACTTTTAGTTCTATAGACTAAAACCTGAAAAGTGTCCTTGACTTCTGTATTTTTCTCATACAGCAGTCCATTGTCACATTCTGAAAGTCTCCTTTCTTCTGCTTCTGCTGCTACTACCATGGGCTGTGAACCACCTAATTTTGGCAGTGCCATTGAGTCTAACTCATTTCCTCTACTCTTTACTCTCATCCTTTATTTGACACTATTTTTCATAGTATAGCCACACATATATCTTAAACATAAATGCATTCCTTTATTATACCAAATCCGTTGCTTTCCTTCTTTTCAGAGTCAATGTTCCGTCTGCTATGCCTGTTACCTCTTGGAGGAACAAGAGGTAACAAGAGATATAACTTCATTTTGTTTGTTCCTCGTTATCCATATTTTATTATTGATACTTAAGACTCATACTTTCCTCTTGACATACTTGCTGCTATTTTTCTGCTGGCTTTATTGGGGACACAATAAAAATTGACCAAATGAAGGAATAAACCAAGGCAGATAATATATGTATCTTGGGTAGAAAAATAAACGGAGAGTGGGGAAAAACAAGGACTAAATGCCAATCTTGTTTTCCACAACTGTATTTTTCTAGATATATAAAGAATAAAATTCAGACAATGGATATATCTTCATAGTAGAAATATGTTATATATAATCAGGAAGACACGGAGCTTGTGTTTTGACTTTCTTAATTAGTTCTACCTTATAACCTGTTTATTTTTACAGTTTTAGTATTTAAAAATGTGTCTTGTATGCAATCAGAAATGTCATTGAAACTCAGTTGATTTTTCTGCCATAGGGATACATTTTGTGTTGCTTTGTTATTAGAGCAATCGGCAATAATAAAAAATAGAGCTGTCTAAAGGTTTACTCAAACTCTCAAATATGAATTATTTTTAAAAGCATATAGACTACTATGCTATTTTTAATTTAAATATAAACACTTTCAAAATGACTGGTATAATATTAGCTTATGAATATATATATATATATATATATATATATATATATATATATATATATATATATAATTTTTTTGTGGTACTGGGGTTCCTGGAAACCCTTCTAACTCCGGGCTACACTCCCAGACCTATTTTACATTATTTTTATTTGGAAACAGGGTCTCTTAAGCCAGTGAGGGTGACTTCGAACCAGCACGATCCTCCTGACTCCTCCTCCCAAGCACAGGGATTACAAGGGTATGCCACCACACCTGGCTGATATATTTTATTTTTAACTTCTATGACTAGTCAACAGTCCATTTGGATGGATACAATTATTTCATTGTACATTTCTTCCAAATACATTATCAGCATCTGAAAACAAATTGTACTTCAGTAAGGAAGAATCACTATACTGTTTCTCCCTTCTGCCACAAACAAATTTCTCCTGTGGACAGCTCCCTATCCCTCATGACTGATGGTTGGTGTCAACATATGGCAGCTTTGAGAAAATTTATAAGTCTGCTAATGGTAGCAAAAACACACCCAGGAAGACCCACTAATTAGGAAATAAAGCTGGCAAAGGCTTGATCAGTAGAGCTTACGGTGAACACCACCAAATGTCTAAAAGTATCGTGGTTGAGTTTATCCCATCAGGTAGAACATAATTTTCAGGGCTATACAGAATTTAATATACTTTTGAATGTAATTACTTGTTACTGAAGCCTCCATATTTTTTGCAATTTGGTGACTTTCCAAAAACCTAGTCTCCACAAACAAAATAGCAAATTGTGATAATTATATTAGAAGGCTAAATCTAATTATTATTGTTTTGCAACAGAAAACATATTAAAAATCATCCAAACTTTTTCAAAATGTTTAGAGGTAGAATAACTAAAATGCGCCTTCAATATCTTATTATCAATAAGCAATTTTAAACTTCTAAGATGGTCTTCTGCATAGTAAAAAAAAATCAATCTGTGCTTTGAAAATGAATTTGCTTATGCCAACACAGCTGACAAGTCTATTTCCCTGCCTTTTAATATCAACTATTCCTTAAATTTTTTATTTGTTATCATGATCCTCAATATAAAGATGAAAATTTTATTAGTGACATAATATAAGAAGTTAAAATAAAATATCTGTATTTTAGAATATTAAATTTTCCTTTTGATTATATTTCTTCAATTTTGTTTCCTTTTGTTTTTGTGGTGCTGGAGATGAGCTATATCCTCAGCACTATTTTCTTTACTCTTTATTTTGAAACAGAGTCTCCCTGATTTGCATAGGGCCTCAAAGTAGCTGAGGCTGTCTGTGAGCAGCAATCCTCCTGTCTCAGCTTCCCAAATCCCGGGGTTATTAGCATGCACCACCACGCCTGGCTCTGTATCTTCGACTTTTTTGTGTGTATAGGTAAGGCACTGGGGATTTAACCCAGGGTGTTCCTACCTCTGAGTTATATAAAAGCTCTTTTTTCATTTCTCATCTTGAAACAGGGTCTTGCTAAACTACAGCATGCTGGCCTCTATCTAAATATTCCCTTGTCTCAGACTCCCAAATAGTGGGATCAGGACTATACTACCATTCATGTTAAAAACCCTGCTTATCAGCTGGGTGCCTGCCGTGGTATAGGCAGATAATCCCAGTGTTTGTGAAACTGAGACAGGAGACTTTCAAGTTCAGAGCCAACCACTGTAATTTATTTTATTTAAAATTAAGAGGGCAGAGGTTGACATGTAGCTCAGTGGAGTGCACCCCTTGGTATACACACACACACACACACACACACACACACACACACGAGAGAGAGAGAGAGAGAGAGAGAGAGAGAGAGAGAGAGAGAACGAACAAAAACCCTGCTTATCTCTGTGAACCAAAATAGAATGTTCATTTCAAAAGTGGCAAGTAGATAAATGTTCTTTCTAAAATTGCAATGCTTGTTTTTGTGTGGTTCTTTGTAATGTAGAATTGTCTGCCACATTTTCCTAGTTTTTAAGTATAATTTTGGGTTTATTTAAAACTTCAAAGTTTCAGTTTTTATATAGTGGTGACTACATTCATTTCAGAGAGTTTTGGCTTCTGAAATGTCTAATAAACTTACTTTCTTCTTTCATAATAAAGGGCAGGATTATCAGTTGCTCTGAGACTTTGCTTCAGCTGACAAACACCAAAGAAACTAAAACATGCAAATAAAACAAAAAGCCTGACCTTTCTTCCACAGATCATTGGGTTTACTCATGTTAGTTTGTCCCCATTTCATCCAACTGAGGAAAGGGATTTGGAGTAAAATTAAACCGACCCACTTCAGTTTCATGGGGATCCCTGGAAAAACATTCCAGAATTTTGGCCTTAGCAGATTTGGAGACTTAAGATGAGTCATTTTAACCTTGGAAAATACTGAAACCTGCCTGGTATTTCATCTCAGTTTTCTTCTCTTATAAACTACAGTTGTTCCTCCATTTGCCAGCATTCTCCTGTTCACTTAACACTTTATTCAAGTATGATTGACATGCATTTCCTATCCTCCTGTCCTAATATCCTTCTGTGCTTCATTATTAGCAGGATAAACTGTAGTATCAACATGTTTGAGGTCAGAAAGACCTGTTTGTGAATTCCAGTTTTATGTTTCTGAGGAGGCTTGGTGGAGAAGACAGGAATCCCCACATCATGTGCTTATGTCAAGATCCACACAGGTAACTCATGCTGAAATAGTGTACGGTCTGACATAGAAAACAAACTTTTCTAATCATCTACATTCTCAGGAACATAGGCTCTTCATAAACTGATTTGTCTAATTCTAAGATTTTTTTCCCCCAGTATGCTTTTACATCCCAGTTGCCACCCACCAAAGGAGATGGTTTTCCATTATAAAAACATCCCATGGTCTTCCTAAGTACATATTCCAAGTCCTTTCTAAGTAGATGTTCCCAGTCCTCTCTATGATTTGCATTTTATATTTCCCTGAGTGAATACTGAAGTTGTTCTGGTCTGTGTTCCTACAGCCATAATCTAAAGACCTGACAACAGAGCTTACAGGAAGGAAGATTTATTTTCTTACAGTTTTGGGTTTAGTCCATGTGAGGCTGGGGACCACAGATCTCATTCATGGTGGTGGAGGTGGAGTAAGGGAGAGCACATGGGCTGTGCTCCTCACATCAGGGAGGCGGGAAGCAAGAGAGCAAGCAGGGGAGGAAGAAGCACACATACAATCCCCAAGGCAGCACCTCAAGGACCCACTTCCTCCAGCCTCATCCTACTGGTCTACAGGGCACCATGCAGGTAAATCCATTACCATGTACTTATCCAATGCTGGGATTATAGCACTTATGACTCTACTGTATGTATCAACCCTGAATATTAATAAGTGAAACTTTAGGGGATATTTTATATCTAACTATAACAAAAGCCTATTGCAACATTTATGATTCTACAAATCAATGCAATTGAAATCACAAAATGTATATAGGTCACCTACTCTTTGCCAGGATCAATTCAATGCAGAGGAAATTTGAAATAGCTAAAGGACTAAAATGATGCAAATAATCAACATTCAGATGTAGTGGGAAGTTACAGTTTTTCTGATTGTATTCTGACTCAAATCTCAATATATTTTTATTCTCTGTGTAGAGTTCCATGAATTGCCTAACCAGTAAGAACTGCCCTGCGCACCCCCTAACTGCTGCTATGGAATTATACATTAATAGAATATCCAAAATGATCCCATCAGAAGAAAAATTCCTCTAAGATTACTAAAAATATTTTAGGTTGAAGTGACATGCAGTACTTTAGATTATATGTCATCCAGAAAGTCAAAGGGCAGATGGTAAGGGCAAATCTACTCTCTGGAGATTAATTCTGCAAATAGTAGGAAAGTTGACAGTGTAAAGACAGTATGGCTGACAATACACTGAATCAGAAAATTTACCATTTGATTTGGTATTTCCATTACTTGGTTGTGACAACTCCAATGAGTTGATTTTCAGGACCATGTTTTTCTTATTAGTATATTATACATTAAAGTCGGGTTGAGAGTGACCAAAACATACGTACACACAGCATTCCTTGTGTTTTTCCTTCTGGGACCCTCCCCACTGCCTCTTCCCCATGAATGATATTTACATTGATACACATAATTTTGTGTATAAACAAAGGCTTATTTGGATAGTTTCATCATCAGCTCTCCGTTTTCTCCTCCTCACCTTTCCCCTGCATCCCCCTCCCCCATTCCACTAGTGTATATTTTTCACCTGTATATATTCATGTAATATGTACCTTATGTCTTAAATTCGATTGAAAACTACCAATTATCAAAAATATAAATAAAACTTTAAGGTCTTTAACTGAAAGGAGATCTTCAAACATGATGTGAAAAATAAAATGCAACATTTCCATGCAACTTATTTGTTTATAGTCCAAGCGTTAGTAATTACCCATGTAACATTGCAAAAAGTTGCTAGGAGATCTAAGTTAAGTGAAGAGGGCTGTTACTCATTTTAAAGAGCAGATGTGTAAATTATTTTAAAATGTATCTTCAAAAAGATAGTAATGGTGGCACTCGCTTGTAATCCCAGCATTTGGGAGGCTGAGACCTGAGGATCGCGGTTCGCGGACAGCCTCAGCTACTTAGTGAGGCCCTCTGCAACTTAGTGAGACCCGGTTTCAAAATAAAGAATAAAAAAATAGGGCAAGAAGTGTAGCTCGGAGGTCGAATGCCCCTGGGTTAAACGCCCCAGACCCGCAAAAAAAAAAAAAAAAGATAGTAATGTATACCGGGCGTGGTAGCGCATACTTGTAATCCCCGTGCCTGGGAGGCGGAGACAGGAGGATCGCACAGGTTCAAAGCCAGCCGCGTTGGTTTAAGAGACCCTGTTTACAAATAAAAATATAAAATGGGTCTGGGAGTGTAGCCCAGAGGTAGGAGGACTTCCTGGAACCCCAGTACCACCACCAAAAAAAAAAAAAAAAAAAAAAATAATGTTATTAAATGCTGTCGTTCTAGTTATGTAACAGAAATCTATTATTGAGATTTTTATGTCAGATCCACAGTTATTTCCTTTGAGTTTAAAAATGTATAGGGCAAGTTCACCAATGAGCTAGTCCTTTTGTTATCTGCTAGCGTCACTTAGAAGGCAGGTGGCTTTTATGGGGCTTTATGGCCTCTTCATGTTTTATGTCATGTGCTCTCATCATTCACTTTCTGTAACCACCAATCTACCCAGATTCTGTTTCCTTAGTATAAATTTTTTTTATCTTTTCCATTAAATAGGAAAGTTCATTTGACAACCAAATTTTGGACAATGCTCAAATACCATTGCAGGCCAACTATCAATATTGTGAGGGGGGCGTGAAAGGTCTGTAGATTCCTCATGAATGCTCAAAGTCAGATCTCTAATGAAATGTACTATGGCTTGAATTTATATGGGTATTTCAGGTTGTGAATTCAAAGGCTTTGTGAAATTTACCTGTAATGGGATGAAGAACAAATCAAAACCCAGAAACTCTATGCCAGCACATATGGACTTGATAAAATGAAGTGCGCTATTTAGTGGAAAATGTAAGGAAGTGTTTATTAGAAAGAATACAGTTTTATGATCTGAAATAGTGCCAGGCCTCTTACAGTGTCCTGGGAGCACTGTAAACTCCCAGGAAGCGAGCAGATTGTCAGTGCTAAGTCTTGAGTGAAAAGAACACAGAAAAGCAAGTGACTATCAGGATGGTCATACCACAAGAGTGAGGCTTTTATTTCTAACAGTGACAGGGCCCTTGCCTACACAATAATATGAACACATGGCAAAGTGATCTACAGAAAAGTTCTTGTGGAATACATTTTGTATTTGCTTTATTCTTTGGAGGAAATTTCAGAACTGAATATAAAATTTGGATTAAATATTGTCTAAGTAAAGCTAATACTATAAAGGATTAAGGAGAAAATACAAAGAAACTATATCTAGTGAACCACATGAATTTTCAACTGGCTACGAATACTTTAAAGGCTAACGACTCAGGTAAAAATATTGTTAAGTTTGCTCTATATTTTAGTGCTGAAGAAAATGCACCTTAAAGAGTAAAGAAAAGGCATAAGTCTACAAATGCATACCTTCATGTAGAACATTATCCCAAAGGACCTTCCCTCCCTTTCTCTCTCTCTCTCTCTCTCTCTCTCTCTCTCTCTCTCTCTCTCTCTCTCTCTCTCTCCATTCCTTTCCTTTTTCTGTGGAAAAAACATACATGTCTTCATGTAGACCATTAACCCAAAGGCCCACCCTTCTTTCCTTCCTTCCTCCCTCCCTCCCCCACTCTCTCTCTCTCTCTCTCTCTCTCTCTCTCTCTCTCCATTCCTTTCCTTTTTCTGTGGAAAAAACATACATGTCTTCATGTAGACCATTAACCCAAAGGCCCACCCTTCTTTCCTTCCTTCCTCCCTCCCTCCCCCACTCTCTCTCTCTCTCTCTCTCTCTCACACACACACACACACACACACACACACACACACACACACACGAAAGGAGTTGTTGATGAAGATTAAGTATAGGTGAATAGTTATTTAATTTGATAGTAAGAATAATAGAAGATAAAAAATATATTAGAGTTGGAATGATTTTTCTGGTTTTGATAAATATTAGGTTGTAGGAAGAAAAATGAGTGACTAAGAGTATTAAAAATCTCATAGAAATTGAAGATTAGGGATTTTTTCCCTATTGACTCAAAAATATCATCTAGGAGAAAAAGAATGTAAAGACTTCAGTAAGATTATTGAGACAAGAGCTGGTCAGAGGGTGGCAGTCCTGACTGAGTACCTTTGGAAAGGGGGCAGCCTTAACTTAGTGCATCCTTATCGGCTGATCTCTTCAGATGGATTGGTGTCTGTGCTCATGTCTAAAATGCTTTTGAATTCACCTACAATGGTAATTTTTGTTGCCTGTTATGAGTGGAATTGTGACTCTCCGTTCTACTACCATTCACATGCGGGTAGC
Organism: Muscardinus avellanarius; assembly: GCF_963383645.1. Lineage (NCBI taxonomy): Eukaryota > Metazoa > Chordata > Mammalia > Rodentia > Gliridae > Muscardinus > Muscardinus avellanarius. The sequence goes on along the minus strand of NC_137786.1, from coordinate 26,799,348 downwards.
TCTGACCTCTAGTAACGCAGAATGTGACTGTATTTAGAAATAGAGACTGTGAAGGGGCAATTAAGTAAAAAGGAGACTATTATAGTGAACCCTAATCCAAACAGACTAGCTTTTCTATAAAAAGAGGAGATTAGGATACACAGAGAGACAGGGACTCCCACATTAGGAAACAGCTATCAGGTTGCACCTGCAGTTCCAAAATGGCCTTAGAAACATATATACCAACACCTTGTCTGGACTCCAGTCTCCACAACTGTGAGAAAGCACAATTCTTTTTTTTCCAAGACATTCATTCTCTGCTATTTTGTTGAAACAGCTCTAGTTGACTAATACTATATCTTCCCCTCAGGTAAGAGAACAGCTTTGCCTCTTTTGACCTGACACCTGTAAGCACTTGGTTGTTTATGAACAGGAAGTTTATGACTTGAAGACGGAAGTCCAGATTCCAGAATGGGAGTGATAATATGGTAGCCTAGCTCTTTTTCCTTAAGGCAGATTTTTAATGCTGGAAAGTCGTAATCTAGCACTGCACTGAAGTTGGTCCTCTGTCTGAAATTGTGCTCTTACTTGGCTTCTTCACGTTCATGGTGCATTTTTCTCTGTTCTCTTCATCCATTTTTGCTAGAAACCTGTCTTTCATAAATCACTTGAATACACATCCAGTCCTAAGGGCTGACTTCCTGGGAATCACACCTAAGCTAGGTAATTGATTAATATGTTTTATCCACCAAATGTAGGCATTTTCAGACAAAAATAGCCACTGAGATCCAGAAAGGCCACCAAGTGGTGCCTTGTTTCTTTAAATATGTGGAGTATGGGAGGGGTGAATAAGGACAAAAGAAACTTTCTTTGAGAAGACCAAAGAAGAAGTGCATTCTAAATTAAATAAAATAGTCACAGTCTATACACCTCTTTCCAACATCTGCTTTTTTGGTAAAATTTTATGTCCTATCATCTTAGAAACAGTGAGATACTACTTACACTTGTCCTTGTCTCAACTTCTGTATAGCGTTTGAATTTCAATGAGGTATTGTTAATAATGTAACCATATTGCAAAGTCTAATCAAATTATTCAGTGTCTTGATTTTTATTTATCAAATAAAAGATCACAAATTCAGATACAAGAAATTTATTGAAATGCTTTCATGTGCACCTAAACACCTACTGCTTCATTTTCCTCAGGACATTAATCTTTCTATTTATCATTGTTTCTTTTCTCATGTGTTCATACTCTGCCACCTTATCTCAAATTCCTAAGAACAAAATAAAAACAATGCTTGCTGTTTCATGTGCTATAACAAATATCTGTCACCTCCCCAAAGAAGACAATTTTCTAAAGCTTTTATTTAAAAGCATATTTTCAATAAACTATCTTTTCAAATAGCTTTTATTTTTTAAAAAAACATATTTTCAAATCTTTTCATTTGCCATCACCTCCCTTTTATTCTCTGCATTCATAATCACATGCTGAGATATTATTCCCACTGTTCATTAAGGTTCCTGCTGTGCTCGAAAACCAGTTCCTGACAGCTCATAGTCACTTCTGTGAGAGGTCCTGGGCTCCCAAAGTCTAATCCATTCTCCTTTAAGGGGGGAAAATGCTTCTGTATTTAAATTCTAACATCTTTCTAAAGTCCCACTGTACGTGAAAGGCGAATTCTATGACAACCTTTAGATGCTACTATAGAGTCCTTATTGGTTCACATTTCCTACTTGATAGGTGATCTATTATGCTAAAATACTACTGAGTAAGGGAATTTTCAAAAAAGAATACATAACCTGTCTCTCAAAACTAAGGGCAGCAGGGTTTAGATTCCCATCTGAAAATCTCATATTGAAAAGTGTCCGTAATATTCTTATTTACTGTGCATCTGATCCACCCATTTAGAAACTTCTCTAGATAATAAGGCTGAGATAACAAACCAAGTTCTCTGCTTTCTAGGTTTTTTAGAAAAATTTCTCATCTATGTCTGAAAGACTTCTACCAGGCTCTGCCCATAAATGTAAGAAAACCACATTCACTTCAAGAAATATTTATACTTTTTCTTTAGACTAGAAATATTTTTGGGTTTAGTTTTCTTTGAGGTTTGATAACAAATGCACGGTAAGGCTGCTCATTAGAGGAAACACATATAGCTATTGGCAAATTTCCAAAGTATTAGGAAAGGTGGGAATCTCTTCTTTGTAATAATTACATTTAACAGTAATTAATGGTCTGGGACTTGTGTGATTAAGTAGATTTCATACCCAGCTTTTTTGTAAGTCAGTCCACTCGAGTATTTCCAGTTACTAAACATATCTACTTTCTTGATTCATATCGACCCCATTTCTTTTAAATTGTACCTTCAAGTGTTTGAAGTTCTACAGAGCTTATCTATTTTATCCTCTTTCCAATTCACAACACAAGCCATGTCAAAGTAATTAACTGTGATAACCTATTTTGCATAAAGTTATTATAAGTGAAGAAAGAGCAAAGAAACTTTCTGGCTATTCTCCCAGGCCTCTAAATTAGAGCATATGTGGCCATCTTTAAGCCTTGAACAATATCTTTGGTGAGGAAATAAATCAAGATTTAGGTAAGTTCTTGATAAAGTTTCATTTAAGATTTCTTGAATGGAGAATTTTCTTGAGTAAGTGATGATGAACATAATCCACATGTGGTCATAATTACCAAGTTTTAATTGCACAGATTATAAGTAAATACTTTCAGCCAAAAATCCTTTTTAGTTTCTATTGTACAAATACTTTCTGAGATTGTGCAGGATTTGATGTTGTGGAGTCTAAGTGAAAATATCTATTAATATTTGATAAAAATCTCAGCTTTTGGTTACATTACAATTTATTTTAGTTTTTTTGCTTTATAAATCTGCATTTTAATGTTTTGATTTGCTATTGATGAGGTCCTCCAGGTACATATTAATTTGAAATAAAAATTAGAGCTGACTGATATCTCAGATATTAGACAGGGAAAAAAGAAAGTTTTATTGTTAAGTATTATAAGCACAGGTCAATATTTAGAAATGTTTACGGAAGAGTGTCAAAAGTGGTAACTGAAGGGACTACCAGATAATGATCATCAGTTTATGCAGTAGTTAAAATCATCTATTCAATCAGCATATTCTTTTCAGATTAGGAATGTTATACCTTTTCTGTAATTCCTAGAAAACTAATTAATTCCATATGACAACATACGCCAAACTAAAATGAGACCTTTTTTTTTCTGGCTGGGGGAAGTGCTCTGGGTTTAGAACATTGCTAGAGGTTTATCACATAACAGGAGAGAACATTTCCATGAGCTAGCAGAAGAGACTTATTGGAAAACCATGCCTGAATTTTCTTCTTTTCTAAACATAAAAGATGCAAGGGAAGAAGGATGTTCTGAAATGGAATCCTCTAATGTATTTTTATAAAACTAAATATTAGATCTATTTTTTGAGGAGCAAAGAAATCTATATGATGATATAAGTATAAATTGAGCCAAACTAAAACCATGCATGACTGTTGAAGCTCTGGATAAATATTGTTCTTGGCTTTTTTGTTAGCCAGAACTCCTATCTGTACCTTTGATATATTAAAACTTAATGTGATAGCAGAAAATATCTTTCTAAAAGAGCTTTAATTTTCAAATATATATATATATATATATATATATATATTGGTGGTACTGGGATTCCTGAAAACCCTTCTACCTGCAGGCTACACTTCTAGACCTATTTTATACTTTTATTTGGAAACAGGGTCTCTTAAGCCAGCAAGGCTGGCTTTGAACCTGCGCGATTCTCCTGTCTCCACCTCATAAGCGCAGGGATTACAAGCATGTGCCACCATGCCTGGTCTTCCAAAGTAATATTTTAAAATATTATATGTAAGACATTTGAGTAATGCAAGCCAAATAAAATAGTAAATTAAATTTTCTAAGTGTCTGCTTTAAAACATAAGAGAGCATAATTACATGTGCGTGATTAATTCTGCCAATTTGAGTGTATTTGAGGTTATATTGAGACAATTTTTGGAAATAGGGTGTTTGATTATCTAACTTCAAGTAAAAATAATTAAAAGAAAAATTTATCATGAAATACTGACGTTTGGGGGAAGTAAGCAGGAAGTACATGCCATTTGTTTCTAGCATTCACCAAAATTTGGACCCAAATTCCTTGTGTTTCTGTTTAATGCTGTTCCAATTGGAGGCATGAATAAGTTGGATGCTCCCTCTAAGGATGGCAGCTCTGCAGGCATCCACCAACTTGCTAACAGGTTTTGAATGTGTTTGTTTGTTTTTGTGATTGTGTTTCTCAGTTTACAGATGCTTATCCAGCACCAGCTTTCTAAAACTGGCAAGCTAAAGTGAATGCACTTAGAGGTTGTGTGTATGTTCTAGTCATATTGACATACTTTATTGAGAAAATAAAAACTGTTTGTAGATGAAAGCTGGGTGGGAGGTGATGAGGATTTTAAAAGAAATAAAAACATGGTTAATCAGATATGTTAGAATAAAATCTGGCTACTATATAATAGACAATTGAAGAAGATAACTTTGAGTGGTGCGAACTTACCGTGTAACATAAGAAATTTATTATGGGAAAAGCTGATATCCACATGTTAAAAATGTTAATATAAAAAGAATTAAAAAATTAGCATTTCTTTCCTGATCTCTGATCTCTTCTGGCATGTACAAGATTAGCCTTTCTCCTTTCATGTTTGTTGATTTATTTACATTATCCCATAGACATGACATTAAGTAAATCTTGGCAAATATAAACATCAGTCAGCAAGCATCAGCAGGAATTCTACCCATAGAGAATTTAAATTTGTTTTCCCTAATGAGGATTCTCATAGGTTGGAAGGGAACATCAAAGACAACAGGGTAAACTAGATGCATCAGCCATGTAGACATGATGGACTTGAGACAGACTTTAATAACACCTTATTATATAGACATATATCCATAGGTCTCATATATCTCATTAGTGATTTATTCTGGGATGTGACTCTGTTTTCCTGATGTTTGCTAAGGCTCTTATTCCAGCCCTTTTGTGCTCTGGTTTCCTTCCCAGTTTTATCCTTCAACACCCATTCTAACATTCCTTCCTCCAAAGCTGTTGATACATCTGGTTCATAGTCTTTGGATTCATTGACTTTGTATCATTTTTCTCACTCATAAAACTTCTGCCATTCTATACTCCTTTATACTTATTTAACCATAATTAAGACAATATCCTGTCTCTCTCAGTAATTTTCTTTAGGCACTCTGGGAAGAATTAACTTATTTGTTTTCAAAATCATCTCCTCCTACCTTTTTTCTGTGTTGTGTGTTTGTATGCATAGTGTGTTGATGGCATGTTGGTAGCTTAGTTTTCTGTGGCTGTCATATTTAATTAGCATACATTTAAAAAGACAATCCTGATTATTAGTTGACATTCTATAGGTCAGAAGTTCAGAAGCAGAGTTGCGCCCCTCATTCTCTTTTAAAACTCCCAAGAACAATATGGAGGCATTTACAGGGCAGCATTTATTTCTAGATAACTGGGAATAAATTTGCCTTCAGGTTCATGTAGGAAATAAGGGTTATCATTTCTATGCTGGTTGCTGTTTAGGACCATCTCAGTGTTTATAACCTGCCACATTATTTGGCAGGTGTCTTCATTTCTCCATCTTCAAAGCTGCAGTGGTAGATTGATTGAATATTTGAGTATTTCAGACTCTTCCATTTATAACATCTTTTCTGCCTCCAACCAAAGAATTATCTCTCCTTTAAAGATTCCGGTGATTAGATAAAACTAATCCAGGATAATCTCATTACTTCAAGAAACTCGACCCTAATTACATCTGTAAAACTTTCTTCTGCATAGTACCTAGCAAATTTGTGATTATAACCAGGACATAAGAATCTTGGGAGACATTTTCAGAATTCTTCTCTACTGCAGTCATTATTATTCATTTGACCTCTACTCTTTATTACCTGACTATGGCCACTGTGGTATTTTTACAAATTGATTTTCTACAGTCCCCTGCTGCTAGCTTTCTTGGTGTGTATAGCATCTTGCAAAAGAAATTCTCAATGTGTGTAATGGTTTGGATTTAGACTGTTCCTTTAGCCCTCACAGAAACAAGATGGTAATATTGGAAGTGGAGCTTGGTTGTTGATAAGGAGTGGTCCCTGGGGGTGTGTCCCTGGGGTTATATAAGGTTTTCTCTTCCCCTTGTTCTCTCTTTTGTTTCTGGGCTCCATGATGTAAGAGCAGAGACTCTCTCTTTCTCTCTCTCTTTCTTCTACCATGCACTGAGCTTCAGACCTTGGGCTCACATAGGCTGAATCCAGAAACTCTAGAAAAGTGTGAGAAAAAAAATTTTCCTCTAAATTGTGTGGTAAGGCTTTTGAGATCACATCATTGAGAATGTTGATTGAGAAAGTGTGGGTTTGAATAGATCGCTTTGTAGCCCCTTGCACTTCACCTATTGAGTTCATCATTTACCTGAATAAATTTCCTCCAGCTTTCAGAGTATCAAATAAATAATAAATTTCCAGCTTTCGGAGTATCCCCTTGTTCTCTCTTTTGTTTCTGGGCTCCGTGATGTAACAGCAGAGACTCTTTCTCTTTCTCTCTTTCTTCCTTCTACCATGCACTGAGCTTCAGACACTGGGTTCACATAGGCTGAATCCAGAAATTCCAGAAAAGTGTGAGAAAATAAATTTTCCTCTAAATTGTATGGTAAGGCTTTTGAGATCACATCATTGAGAATGTTGATTGAGAAAGTGTGGGTTTGAATAGATCCCTTTGTAGCCCCTTGCACTTCACCTATTGAGTTCACATTTAGCTGAATAAATTTCCTCCAGCTTTATGAGTATCAAATAAATAAATAAATTTCCAGCTTTCTGAGTATCCAAAAGCATCAACATTGAGCTGGTTTCTTGACCTTCATGTATATTCCCTGAATTATGGCTTCAGATGCCTAATCTCTAATTTCACATTGTCCAGGAGGCTGTAGTAGTGGTGGCAGTGATAGGCCCTACAAAAATTGCCCATCTGTTTTCTCAGAGAAAGAAGCTTCATGGTGGGCCCGTTGGAAGTTTCAATAGATTCTGGCTAGAACTGCTTCTTCATTCTTTATAAGATTCAGTAACAGCCTGTTCCCTGCTTTCCTCTTTATACTCAAAATACCTAAAACAGCAACAGTTTTTTTTTTCTTCACTGAACCTTGCTTGACACAATACCAAAAGTAGAAATGAGTGCACTGTAGAAAATCCTAAAATATGTGACTTTGGATTAGTGGTCAGGTAGCAGGTATAGAGTTTGACCTGACAGGTTGGGACTTTGGAGGCCTTAAAAATATATTTGCTAAAACTGTCATCTGCAATTACTTGGAAGAAAAATGTTTTACAGTATCCATAGCTGTAAGGGCAGTGGTTGTACACTGCAATTATATTTTACCTGCTTATGGCTATTTTACCTGTTTATTTTACCTGCTTATGGCTATTTTCAATCAAGTAGTATATAAAATAGATGAACTTCGGTAAGAAAAGTCAGGTGTCAGGACAGAGATAAAAAGAAAGAGAGAGATCTAGCAATTTGGGGCTTCACTTAATTGCACGCTCTAGCTATCTCTGTGCACCAAGAGCTAAGCATTAGGGCCACAAAAAGACAAAGACGCCAGTAAAAAAAAAAAAGATGGAGTCAACCAAATTGTTAAGTCAAAAACAGAAGTCTGAGTACAGTTACTGGCATACAGAGCCAACTGCAAGAAAATAGACTAAGAGTGTCAAAGAAACTACAATTCTAGAATGTATTTTTTCAATCCCTGAAGTTTCTCACCTGTGCTTCCAATCACGGACAAAGATTAGATTGTAAAGGGGCAGCTTTCATGGAGAACGTATTTTCAAATATCCGTTTCATATATGGTAGCAGGGATGAGAGAAGAAATTACCTTTAAAAGAGGAAAAGTAGATACTGTAAAATGAGTCACTTTCAGAAAAAGATTCTTGGAATTCTAGCCTCCCAAATTTTTCTTCAGTAGAGACCAGTTATCACTAAGGGTTTTTAATTCTTTTTTCTGTTTTCTTGATTTCTTAATCACGTTTATCTTGTTCCTGTATTTCATGTGTCTTTCATCTAATACTTTATTTTGAAACCACATAGGTAAACCAAAAATGTATTTTTATTTTTTAAAAGCTTCTTTCTTTTTTCTTTTCAATATGTACTTATTAGTGCATTAAAATTATATAACATAGTGAGGTCCAATGTGATACAAACATACATGCATACAACACTTGGTGTGATTACCTATGAATAAAATTTTAAATCTTTCTTTGCTAAAATGTAGTTTTGAATTTCATAGGGAACAATGAATATAATAAGTCTTATGTTTCAGTTCTTTTTCTACTTTAGAAACAGTACAATCTTATACTCAATTGTGTAACTTATAAGAGTTAGTGTTGTGAACAAATTTAATAAATTCTTTGAATTGTTCTAGTTTTCTTATCTTCCCAATTTCTGTGGTTTGTATAAATCATGTAAAATGTTTCCTCATTGTTCCTTAAATAATTGAGAAGTTAATAAAGAGATTGAATTTTTATGTAAATTAAAATACAATGTTAATAAACCAAACTTATATAGCTATTTTTATGTTTAACAATATTATTATAATTATTTTTTGTTTCCACGGTTAGGGTTAGAGAAAAGTTGCACCTTTACAATCTAACCAGTTGTCACTAACTCAAACAACAAGGATGCAGCCTTTGATATAATAAAGGAAAATTAGTATGAGTTTTGAGTTTTGACATCATTTCAGGGGAATTTGATGAATAAACTTATTTTAATTGTTTTGATAGCTTTCTTAAATTTTCTTAAAATGATTATTGAAGGTAAAATAATAATATTTATAATTTAACACCTAGTATGTACTAGATATATTGGGTATATTTATTTAATTTAATTAATTAACTAATTTATTTATTTATTTATTTATTGGTGGTAGTGGGGTTCCTGGAAGCCCTTCTACCTCAGGGCTACACTCCCAGACCTATATTTTCATTTTTATTTGGAAACAGTGTCTCCTAAGCCAGCGAGCGCGGCTGGCTTCGAACCTGCGCGATTCTCCTGTCTCTGCCTCCCAAGTGTGGGGATTACAAGCGTGCGCCATCACGCCCGCCTATATTGGGTATATTTAACATGCTATTTCTAATTGAATCATATGCTAATATTATTCTAACTATCATAATTTAAAGCAAGTTAATAATTTACAGAAATTCAACAAGAATATTTAAAATCAAACGAAAATAATGAGAGCAAAAATGAATGAAAAACCAGAAAGAATAAGAAAGATATTTTCTCGTGGTAAAATATACTGAGATTGTTTTTGTGTAATATTCCCTCATACGTATCTATCTCATTATACATGTAAATATACATATATATATATATATATATATATACACATATCTTCAGATTTCAATCACTTTTATATCTGCTTCTTTTCAATTTTTATTTATATTCTTTTATTGGTGCATTATAAACTCACGTTATAATGTAGTTCATAGTGATGATGACATACATGCACATAGCACTTGATTATTCTCCCCACTCCCTCTCTACTCCCTCCTCTTCCCCATAAGTGATCCCAAGACTGGCATTGGTATTCTTACTTATGTAAATAACATCAATGAAAGTGCCACCTCTGTTAATTTTCCTTTTCCTCCCACCCCTGGACCACTCTCACTCCACTTGTTTTCTCCTCCATTATCTAAAGAAGTCTCTCTTCTTTCTTTTCATTTTGCCATCAGAGAAATTTTTGCATTATATAAATGTAGAGAAATTTGTATAATAGGGTCTCATGAATTGCAAAAATTATCAGCATGCTATCAATGTGGTTTATGTATTCTCTCTAAATGTCCTTGTACCTGCATGAGTAGGAAAAAATCTTAGACGTTGATCAGATCACTAAGTCAAGCTTAGTGACAAAATATTTGATAGAAGGAATTAGTTATTTGTATAATCATGTACACAATTCACAGAAATTTTGACAATGATTTCTTAAATGTTATTTGCCCTTGAAATTCATTTTTCCTTCTTTCCCATGAGTAATTTCACAGTTAAATATAGTCAATATCCTTCCTTACTCAGTGTTTACTTTTGAATATTTATTTCTCATTGCTGTGAAATATGCTATTTGAAACATGAAGAGAACTCTCATTCCATCTCCAATTCTATGCATCTAGAATCCCAAGAGAAAAACCCATTACAATTAAAGGCATTCTATGCATTTCTTAAGAACTGGAATTTTTTCACCTGAGTAAGATCAATGAGTGTAAGAAAAAGGACTGACAATAAACCAAATATAGATTTTTGACCTTTTGTTTGCTAATTCTAATGATTATGTCATAGAGGTAAGATAGTTCTTTTCATTTTTAAAGTACATGGTTAGGAGCCGGGCGTGGTGGCTCACGCTTGTAATCCTCGCGCTTGTGAGGCGGAGACAGGAGGATCGCACAGGTTCTAAGCTAGCCGCACTGGCTTAAGAGACCCTGTTTCCAAATACAAATAATGTAAACTAGGTCTGGGAGTGTAGCCTGGAGGTAAAAGGGTTTCCAGGAACCACCAAAAAAAAAAAAAAAAAAAAAGTACATAGTTAGTGGGATAATTGATTGATAGGCTCATTTAAAATATTTGTTGCACTCTTGCTATGTCTAAGATATTATTCTATATACTGAATGTTTGAATGTTCAAATATAAAAAGCCGATTATTCATTGCCATCCTCAAAAAACACTGTGACACAGTGTTGAACAAGGGCTTAGTACTGTCCTTATTGAAGAAGTGGGACCAAGTCTAAGAGATACTTGTTAAAGGCAGGAAGGCAGTGCTATGGGAGCAGAGAGCTACCAGAGCCACTGATCCTAAAACGGAGAGAGTGGAGGAGGTAGGGATGTGCAAGAAGTTTTAGAGAAGAAACAAAAAAGAACTATGTAGCACGAGAGGCAGACAGGATAGTATGGGACATGGGCATTTAATATTGAGAAACTAAAAAAATTATTGAGAGGAAAATATTTGAGTCAATAAAAGATTTAAAATTACAAGCTGAGAAAGTTAGATTTCAATGTATAGGAAAACACTTTAAGAAAAGCAATTACATAATCAGCTAGCATTCATTTAACCATCGCTCCTAATGCCACGTAGTGCTAGATAACTAAGTTGAAAGATGTGTATCATTTTCTGAGCTCCCTGACTAAACGAAACTCAGGGTGAAAAACTATATTGTTTCTGCTATAATTCAGCTTGATGTTCTCATGTTGCTGCTTTTGAAGTCTATGATCACAGATAGAAGAAGATGAAGACAAAGACAAAGAAGAAAATCAGAGGAAGGGCAATCATTTTTTCTTCTCCCTCCTTGACTTTCTGCTCCACTCAGGTTTATTCTTCCGGAAGAGGAAAGAATTGTTGGTTGGCAGCCTGCCAAATTGGGCACAGGTGGCATTTGCAACACTTTGGTACCTGCCCAAAAGCCATGCAAAGAAACAACATTCAAGGGTGGGAAAGGTGATTTCACCACTCCCTAAAGAACTTCCTATGCAGTACAATACAGGGAGTTCAAAGGGGAGGAGAAGGAAAGTCATTTCTGCACACACAAATAAGGCTGTGCCAAGCTTTTTATACTAAGGCTTAGGAAAATTTTGTATCTGATTTCTTGGGTCAGAGGCTCAGAACAATTTATTTTTTCTTCCTATAATTATTATTTGGATCATTGTATTTACTACAAGGATTACATTCACACTACTTGTCTTAGGCAAAGCTGAGGATGTATTATTTGAGGGGGGGGAGAGAGAGAGAGAGAGAGAGAGAGAGAGAGAGAGAGAGAGAGAGAGAGAGAGAGAGAGGAAAAATTGTTTTACATTCAGGAGTGTGGCTTGAAAATGCCACCCTAGTGTAATTCACTGCTCTGGAGTTTCTGTGGTGAGGAAGAAATTTCATTTGGGTGTAATTTTCTCAGAGCCCCAGGAACTACTTACCACTTTTGACATGTGAGACATCACAGCTCTGGGAAAGAGCTGATTACCAAGTCATATTTGTTGTGGTTTTCCAGGTGGCTGGGTATTTCTAAAGCATCCTGCCTCTCATACAGCTGTACTCACAGTTTCTTTAGAAGGCCGAGTCTACACTACACTAATAAGCAAAGAAATGCTGCCAGGTATGCAGATAAGTTATACTTCTTAATTAGGAGAGGCAGGGAGGCAGTGAGTGCAGAGGCTTCACTGAGGACTATATATGATTGTTCTTAGAGGACCAGTCCCTCTTGAGCAGCATAAACATGGGCAACCTATTAAATCTTTAAGAGTTAATTTCTGCAAACTATAATGTACAAGATCTTCTTTATAGGCATCATTTTATATGGTTTAAAATTTTTAATGTATATAAAACATTCAGCCCAGATAATGCCTTATAATTACCTCTCAATCATTGATAGTTTTTATTGGAATATTTCATAGATGGAAATAAGTTTCTGATCTGGCTTAAAATCTCATTATATGCTGAAGAAATAAGAAATTTATAAGGTATTGGAACACCTATTCATTTCCATTTTTCTCTGTAAAACCTATTTCCATTTATTTGCATTCTTCACTTTAAAGAAAAAGGGTATATCATATCTGTGAAATCATATGGAGAATTAATTTATTCCATTCATAGGTATTTTTTCAAATAAAAATGTTGTACAAGGGAAAATTTTGTATTTATTTATTTTGCCCCAAATGCAGTTGACAATTTGTTTTAAACTATTTCCTTTAATAAGTAAAAGAGTAAATTACTAAAAGAAGTGAACCAATTTCATTCCATTAAAAGAAACAGGAGCTATGTTGGCACAACCTCTTAAATATCACTGCAAAATCATCATGCAATTGCTATCAGCACTATTAACTTTTATATCATTTCAACATCCTGCATAGGGTGTCTGGAGCTTGATTTTATTGATGAGACTAGTGTCAATGCACTTTTAACTACACATTGCTCAATCAATGAATTTAGAAGCAGAGAGCTTATGTTTGCCTATAAATCTGCACAAGTGTTTAAGCATGGGGTATTTATATACAATTAACTGGTTGCCAAGAAGTCAGCAGGCTCTGATTTCATCTACCACTTATTTGTTCAGGTATTTCCAGTTGGAATTTTACTGTATCATAATGAATGGTATTGATTAAGTTGGTTGTGTGACTGGCATGAAAGTCTTTAAATAAGTCATACCGAAGACTATTTAGTGCTATGTCATTTATTCTTTTGTACAGAGCACGAATGTCTAAGAATATATTGCTTCTTTGTTTAAATAATAAACAATACTTCAAAACAAAACAGAAGAGAATTATAAAATAACTGAGGGTTGTTATTACTAAAATTATTGATCATTTCTTATTATAAACGTTTCTGCCCAAACCATGTGTTGAATCTTAATCCTAGTGCAACATTGTTGGCAGCTGGAACCTAATAAAAGATGGTCATGAGGGATCCACACCATGAATAGAAAGGGCTTTTGGGGCAGTGAGTTTCATCCTTTGCTTTCTTTCAGCTTCTCTTTCTCCTTCTCCCTGGGAGGATATAATCCTTCTGGAGGTGCTGGCCTCTCAAACTTAGATTTTTTAATCTCCCTAACCAGGAGAGATATATTTCTTAGATTGTCTGGAAGAAGAAATTAAAAAAAATAATTATAGAGATCATGATTAAGATTATTTCAGATTTTAAATGTTCATTCTTCATTTATAAGTATTATATTAGATTTCTAATAAAATTTTATTACAGTATAGTTTCATATATATGAACATACATACATTTTGCCTTATTGCATTTTATATAAACACATAAAGGGAGAAAATAAGTCTCTATTATACATAAAAAAACAAATGAGCTCTCTATAAATGACTTCATTAGTATCAATTCCTTATGATGCTTTGCCTAGGCATGGAAAATAGGGATTTTTGCTTTAAATTTGAAGACTACAAGACCATCCTCCTCTTTGCTCTTAAAGCCTGTTTTCTCCTAAGTCTGAAATCTTAAAAGATTCAATATTTTATTTTTTTGGGGAAATCCTGAGTGGAAGTGTTTTCTGGATTTCTTTTTCAGTGAATTTATGGTTGGTATACAGAAAAGCTTCTGATTTTTTAAGATTGATTTTGTATCCAGACACTTTGCTAAATTTGTTGGTCATTTCTATAAGCCTTTTGGTTGACTTTACTGGGTCTTCTAAGTATAGTATCATGTCATCTGCAAATAGTGAAAATTTAAGTTCTTCTTTTCTTATTTGTACTCTGTTGATTTCCTTTTCTTGCCTTATTGCTCTGGCTAGAGTCTCAAGTTATATATGGAAGAGAAGTGGTAATAATTGACATTGTTCTCTTGTTTCTGTTTCAGGAGGAATTCTCGAAGTTTTTCCTCATTTAATATGATGTTGGCTGTGGGCTTATTGTAGATTGCCTTTACGATGTTGAGGTATGTTCCTTCTATTCCAGTTCTCTGCAGTGCTTTTTATCATAAATGCATGCTGGTTTTTATCAAATGCTTTTTCAGTGTCTATTGAAATGATCATGTGATTTTTATCTTTGGTTCTGTTTATATGATGAATTACATTGAGTGATTTTCATATGTTTAATCAGTCTCACATCCATGAGATGAAACCTACCTAGTCATGGTGTATAATTTTCTTGATGTAGTTTTGAATGTGTGTTGCTAGTATTTTGTTTAGCAGTTTTGCATCCAAGTTCATCAAAGGTATAGGCCTGTAGTTTTCCTTCCTTGAATTGTCTTTATTTGGTTTTGGTATTATGGTGATGTTGGCTTCATAGAATGTATTTGGGAGAGTCATGTATTTTTCTATTTCCAAGATTGAGGAATATTGGCATAAGCTCTTTTATGAAGGTTTTATAAAATTCATTTGGGAAACCACCTGGTCCTGGGATTTTCTTTGATGGTAAGTTCTTTATTGCTGCTTAGATCTCTTTGAATGCTATTGATTGGTTTAAATTTTCTATGTCTTCTTGACTCAGTTTAGGCAGGTTGTATTTATCTAGAAAGTTGTCAATTTCCTCCAGATGTTCCACGTTTTTGGAGTATAGATTTTCAAAGTAGCTTCTGATAATCCTTTGGATTTCTACACTGCCAGTAGTGATATCTTCTTTTTCACCTTTTATCTTTGTAATTTGGGTTGATTCATTCTCTCTCTCTCTCTCTCTCTCTCTCTCTCTCTCTCTCTCTCTCAGGTTAGGTTGGCTGTGGTTTATGTATCTTGTTAATTTTTTTGAGAAGTCAGCTTTTGATATTGTTGATTTTCTGTATTGTTATTTTATTTTCCACTTCACTGATTTCTGCTCTGATTTAAATAATTTCCCATCTTCTACTGGTTTTGGGCTTAAATTGTTCCTGCTTTTCAAGGGCTTTGAGGTGTGTCCTTAGATTATTTATTTGAAGATTTTTCTGTTTTTTTTTTTTTTATGTGAGCACTCAGTGCTATGAATTTTCCTCTTAATACTACCTTCAAAGTGTCCCAGGGATTTTAATATGTTGCATCACTATTTTCATTTGTTTCTAGAAATTTCTTGATTTCACTCCTTACTTCTCTTATGACCCATCCTTCATTCAGCATTGTGCTTTTTAGTCTCCACATGTTTTTGTGTTTTCTCTGGGTCTTTATATAGTTGATTCCTAGTTTCATCTCATTATGGTCTGAAAAGACACAGGGAAGTATGTCAACTTATTTGAATTTGCTAGTGCTCACTTTTTGTCCCTGGATGTGATCGATTTTGGAGAAGGTTCCATGAGCATCTGAGAAAAATGTGAACTCTACTGTAGTTGGGCGGATTATTCTACATGTGTCTAATAGGTCCATTTATTTGATGGTATTCTTTAAGACTGTTTGATGGTATTCCTTAAGGTATACCTTTTGTCTAGAAGATCAGTCTAATGGTGAGACATGAGTGTTGAAGTCTCCCAGTATTATTGTATTGGGATTTATGTGGAAGTTAATGTCACAAAGAGTTTGTTTTATGAAGGTGGAGAATATTTGGTGCATAAATGTTGACTATTGTTATTTCCTTTTGTTGGATTGTTCCATTTACCATTAAAAATGACCTGCTTTCTCTCTGGGTAGGAAATTTTTGGCTGCCAGTTGTTTTCTTTCAGACTTTGTAATATGCTACTTCAGGCCCCTCTGGCTTTCATGCCTTGTTTTTGGAAGTCTGGAGTGATTCTAATTAGTTTGCCTCTGATGTCACTTGGTCTTTTGTTTTTGTTGCTTTTAAATTGTCTCTTTGGCTTTGACATTGGTCAGTATGACTATTATGTGATACGGAGAACCTTTTTTCTGATCTTGTCTAAAGGGCATTCTATAAGTTTCCTGTAACTGTGTATAAACCTCTTGCTCTATGTTTGGAAAATTTTCTGATATTACTTTTTTGAAAAGATTGTTGATTCCTTTGGTTTCACCTTTTTTTCTCTCTTTCTATTTCTTGTCTTGGGAATTCTTTTCCAACCCACATATGCACCAAGACATTCCTCAAGAACTAAATACTGTATTTTAGCCAAATTATTGGACAATCTATTAATAAAATGGTGAAATTTATAGAACATTTATGGATCTTTTTAAAAAATTTTATCCCTGAGACAGGCATGGTGGCACACGCTTGTAATCCCAGCACTCAGGAGGCTGAGACAGGAGGATTGCGGTTTGTGAACAGCCTCAGCTACTACTTAGTGAGGCTCTCTGCAACTTAGTGAGACCCTGTTTCAAATGAAGAATAAAAAATACGGCAGGGGGTGTAGCTCAGAGGTTGAATGCCCCCTGGGTTCCATCACCAGACCCGCAAAAAAAAGTTTAGCCTTGGGCATAAACCATTATCTGTGACAGAGGAATGATAATATACCCAATTGGAGAGTTGAGAATCAAACAACAACAACAAAAATTTAAAATAACCTCAGGTACTTGAGAAATGGTCACAGGGAACGTTATTACTACTGTCATGTTCTTCTTTTTTTTTTTTTTTCTGGTACTGAGGATGGAACCTTCTACTTCCAGGCTACACTCCCAGGCCTATTTTATATTTTATTTGGAAACAGGGTCTCTTAAGCCAGTGAGGCTGGCTTCAAACCTGCACCATCCTCCTGTCTCCCCCTCCCAAACACAGGGATTACAAGCATGCGCCACCATGCCCGGCCTACTACTATCATGTTTTATTAGAATAATAGAAATAATATTTTTTAATTCCTGAATCACCACTCAAAAGAAATGCTCCTTCAAGAAAAAAATAAATAAAACAAACAAAAATAGAGTTGCAATGAAAACTCAATCATTAAGTGGGGAATTGCAAATGAGATACAATTAGATCTTTTCCTGAGTCTATGATTTTCTAGCTTGAGGCATTTTTATGAATGTACCATACTTTTTTTATACTACACTTTTATACAAAAAAAATCAGGAAAGAAAAAGTTAAATGCAGTTTAAAGTATTGCCAGGAGAGTATCAATTGAACTAAAACTGATTCAGTGCTTGACTTTTTCTGTAGTCCAAATGAGTTTTCAAAATAAGCTTTAATTTTGAAAAAATCTCCATCTTCTTCCACTGATTATTATTTAATCTTAGGATGTATGAATACTTTTAGACAATGCTACTACTTTTTTAAAAGGGGCACTAAAAAAGAAATAAACAAAGATAGTTGTAGATAACTAAAATAAGCTTTTTATAAAATGTTGGGGAACTTCAGTGATCATTTATTCTGATAATTGCATGATTTTTCTATTTTCTTTAAGGAAGTACCTTAGAGGCTAGAATACATAGACAGTGTGGGTTGTATTTAAAGTCTTAGGTACATCTTGGCAACCCACAATCACCTGAGACATTCTAGATACATAGGGCCATAACAGGGTTTAGAGTACAGGGATCCCTGGGCAGTGAAGGAAAGGGGAAAAATGTAGGGAGGAATGAGAGGACAAAGACAGACAAGGTTATGAAGCTTAGAAGTGATTATTTTTGTTGTTCATTTTACTTTTTGACTTCCCAGAGCTTCAAAATACAGATTGGATTGTCAAATACAAGAAGGAAATTTAAGATTCTGTAATATCTAAATTTGACAGAAAATGATTTCATATTATGAATGTCTGTTAATGCCTTAAATAATTAGTTGTTTATGTTGTGGGATGCAATTTTTAAAACATGTACCTAGAAAGTTTGCAGCCCCTTGAGATAAATTCTTTGTATAGGTTTGCCTACCAATACTCCCTAAGATGGGGAAGAATTTTACCTCCTTGGAGATGGAGCTCAGTCACATAGTCCTAATTTAAATTATGGCAACATAAAAATATATTTAAAATTATTACCAAAATACTTAGCATGGATATCAAAGTGGTTTACAGGTAGTGAAACCACTTTGTACAGAGTACAATCTTTTATTTTTAAAAGAGTTTTAGATACATGCTTGATTGTGACAGAGAACAAATAGCATTGAATTAAAACAATTTTGGTAATATAGAATGTCTAGCAAATAATTTGACTTGAAGATGATTTTTAAATTTTTATATTTATAGGGGTACAATTTACATTCACTAAAATGTTCAGCTGGATATATAGAGAGCTATATTGATGTCTATTCTCATCAGTCTCTCTCTTAATCATTGAAGCAAGTAGTGAACATAATTCTTTATCACTAAGTACTTGAATGTCAGTTTTCCCAAAACAAGGATAATTTCTTCATTGGTTGCAAATAACCTCTAAGTAGGGCAATACAATATGTACAAATCAAAAATATTTGTGAAAAATAATAAATATAAACTTTTGAGTTGCTCTTTTAATATAAATATGTGAATAGGTATTATTTAAAACTATGTATTATTCTGTTTTTAGATTTTTGTTATGCAAATCCTATCATATGTTTAGGATTAACTAATAATGGCAATTAGTCACCACAACATAAACCATATAGAATTAGTTAAAAGTGGAAATTATTATTTGTAGTATTAGTTAACAAATAATGTAAACAATATAATGTATGTATATTATTTCTGTCATTTGATGCACTGTTTTTAAATTATCTAAATTATTTATTGGATATATTTTGAAAGCTCTATTGTTGTGTATTCTTAGAAAAGCATAGTAAATAAATGTAAGGGGTTTTATTTATTTTTATTTTATTTTATTGTTTTGGTGGTACTGGGGTTCCTGGAAACCCTTCTACCTTCAGGTTACACTCCCAGACCTATTTTTATATTTTTATTTGGAAACAGGGTCTCTTAAGCCAGTGTGCCTGGCTTCAAACCTGAGCGATCCTCCTGTCTCCGTCTCTCAAGGGCGGGGATTACAAGCATGGCTACCATGCCCATTGGGGTTTTTATTTTTAAAGAGATGTATGCTTTGGGTATAGTGGTGGGCATTACTTGCCTGTAATCCAGTACATGGGAGGTTGAGACAGAAAGATAACAGATTTGAGGCCACCAATTTTATAAGAATTTGTTTCAAAATAAAAAATAAATAAATCAAAAGGGGCTTAGAGTTAGCACACCCTGACTTCAAACCCCATCACCATCTCCCCATACATACACACACAAGCTATAAAATAAAAAATTATTTAAATAAAGTTAAATTAAGTAGTTTTTACTTACTAGAAGGTAACAATGACACATTTCTTTCCTTCACATGATACAGTAGAATAAAGAAACTCCTCCTCTCTTTTTTAATATTAAACTTCTGAACTGCAGCCCAGTGTGATGACATCAAGCTTTACAGCCTCTCAAGAAAAACATTTGAGCATGGAACACTTAGGATTTCTTAAAGGGTGTTATTAAAAACAACAATTGTTACTGAGGTAAAATTCACATATCATAAATCTAATCACATTCTGCATCTCTCTTGCAAGACTACTAAACTCATTCATAAGGTCCCTGCCCACAAAATCAGATCACTTATCAAAGGCTTCTCCCATTCTTATTATCATCCTGGGAGTTAAGATTACAACATATGAATTATGAGGGGACACAAACATTCAGACCATATTGTTCACCATTCTTCTTTTCCCTGGACCTTGTCAATTACTAATCTACTTTCTGTTCCTCTGTATTTACCTATTCTGGATATAAAATAAATGTAATCATATAATGCATGAACTTGCATCTTCTTAGACTGCTACATTTAGTAGAATGTTCTTGTGTTGTATCATAACAAAACTTCATTATTTTTATGGTTTAATAATATTCCATTTTGAGGACCATTTACTTATTTCTAATTTTACAATTAGCACATTATAATTACATATAAAGTGAGATTGTTCCATGCTCATACTCACACACAATAAAACTTGATCAATTTTATTCCCCAGTATCTCTGCACATTTCCTTCTCTCCTCTTTCCTCCTGGTTCTGGTCGTCTTCCTTCTATTATTTTTTGAATGTTCCTTTTTTATTTCCTGTTTTTTTTCTCTATCTTCCATATACAAGAGAAAAATATAACCTTTGGCTCCTGAGTCGGACTTATTTTACTTAACATAATGCTCTTAAATTTTTTATGTGCCTGTGTGGTATTTCTACTTTTGGCTCTTGTAAATATCACTTCTGTAATAATTTGTGTATATATTTTTGTTTGAATATGGGATTTTAACCCCTTTGGGTATTTTTCTGGCAGTGAAAGTACAGATGGACTGATAATCCCATGTGTACCATTTTGAGAAACTACTAAATTGGTTTTCATAATGCCTGACCAGGTTTACATTTCCACCAACAATGAACAAGTATTTCAATGTCTCCACACCCTTTTTATTAAAATATATTTAGTCTATTTGATGATCATCACACTGTGGCTTTGATATGCATTTCTCTAATGACCAATGATGCTTAATGTGTTCATGAATCATTTGTAGAATGTTTTTCGGAATAATGTCTATTCAATTCACTTACCTGTTTATTAATTGGGTTGTCTTTCTTTGTCTCACTGTTATTAGTGTTCTTTATATATTTTTAATATTAGATATTTATAAGTATATAATGTGCAAATATTCTTTCATTTTGTAGTGTGTTACTTCACTTTTAAAAACTAAATTAAATTTTAATTTGCAGATAAAAATCTATGTATATGTATACATATATATGGTGTATCTTTAGATGTTTTATTATGCAAACATTGTATAATCAGGTTAAAAAATCTTTCTTCCAAAATATTTATTACTTGAAAATAGTCTGAATATTTCAACTGGGTTCTTTACATCTATAAATTTATAATATAGGCTATCTATGTCTATATTATGAAGTGTGTAAGAAAAATTTCTATTTCTCAGAGTTAAAACACACAGGTAATTTTAACTTGTAAAATTGAAGGTAGAATCCAAATAGGCTTAGTTTTAGTAAAGAAATTGAAAAAGTCCTTTTTAAAGAGGCTGCACTTTTTTGGTATCTTTTTTGAGTTCAGAAGCAATCTTATTTCTAAAAAGTAAATCATTTTTGTTGTTGTATAGTTTGTTCATAACTTACATATAACTTTGAAAAGCCAAGATGTAGTCAATTCAGCCTTTTTTTAGATCCTAATGGCCTCTTCAAATATCACCAAACAATTTTGGAGAAAGAAAACACAAATTTTTGTTTTACTATAGTACTCTTAATGATTCCTATCCTCAGTGCATTTCCAGGTTAGAGAAGGACAATCTTCTCATCCCATTATTGAAAATATGATGTTACAACAGGATATTTTATTTATTTGTTTTATTGCTGACAATGACAGTCATCTTGTAGACACATGTCTAAGGAGTTTATTGCTTTCAAATTCTACACAAACATGTCAGTATAAACACCTCAGTATTACAAGTAGGCAAATCACACTGTTTTTAGCAGTGCCACATGCAATAAATACAAGACATGTAGAAGAAAATATATTTTTGGTAAGGTTATAAACTGAATAAAATTGACCAAATTTATATTTATACTGTCTGAAGAATATGAAAATAGTCACACAAAGTATAACTTTGATTTGAGCAGGATATTAACAATTTTTGTCTGATATATTCTGTAGTTATATTAAAATTTTTATAAAATTGAAGAATGTAATTTGAAATTTGATTTTTTCCAATCAAAGTACCTAAAAGTGAGGAGTGACTTTATTTTTTCTAAAAGTTAGGGGTAACTTTTTTGTTGTTGATGTTTGATGAATCACTTGATATGCTATAGAAAACATGATCCTTGGTAAGATGTAACTGAATCAATCCTTCAGTGTAAAAAGTTAATATACCTGTTATGAAAATTTTTACTTCCTGATTCAGGAAATGTAAGTTACTCAGTTTCAGAGACCAGTTTAGAGTACAATGCACAACGTCCAAGTTGGGATTCCCAAGTTAATTCAGTGCTTCTCTTTCCAACTGAATACTACTGTCTTTTTGAGAGATGAAAAACTTTTGCTTAATACAGAAGACAGATGCAGAATTTTGAGAGGGGAAATTAAAATAAACATATCATGGGATAGAAAATGAAGGATAAAAACAACACTTATTGTGCCGGGCGTGGTGGCACACGCTTGTAATCCCCGTGCTTGGGAGATGGAGACAGGAGGATCACGCAGGTTCAGAGCCAGCCTCGCTGGTTTAAGAGACCCTGATTCCAAATAAAAATATATAAAATAGGTCTGGGAGTGTAGCCCGGAGGTAGAAGGGCTTCCAGGAACCCCAGTACCACCAACAAAACAAAACAAAACAAAACAAAAAACAAAAAAGAAACACTTATTCTAGTATCAAATAGATAGTCTAGAGATTATCTGTCTGGCATTGTCACTGCCTCTGTTTTAATCCCTGGCCACTGGTAGTGAGATCTCTGATTTGTTATATCATATATATATAAACAAAAGTGAGAATTAGTCTGTATAAATTAATATCTATGTGAAAGATTACTGTGAACATACTATAGGTGAACTATATGTATTCTTGTGTTTATAGATAATCTATAAATTATCAAGTATTTATAGATATATTTTTAAATTATGCAGTATATTTATAGAAATTAAAATGAATAAAAATAGGCACAGTGCCACAAGAAAACTGACATTCTAGATATCTGTTATCATAGAATGCCTAACATATTAAATTATGAAAAGAAACTTTAAGCAGTTTTAGCCATGAGCTAGCTAACTAAATATAAAAAGGATTACTTTATATAAAAACTAAATATTAAAAGGATTACTCTATCAGCTTTTTGAAAAATACTATCAAGTCCCTAAATACAATTCATTTTCCAGGTCCAGTAAACACATTCCTAGTATTCATTATTGATTTAAAAATGTTTAATTAACATATCTTTAAACATTCAAGGGTTAATAGCATTGAATTCCTTTGGCAAATTTTGATATATTAAAAATTAAGAAAATTATTATAAATTTATTGTCTTGAGTCTAGTCACCAATTTTTCTTAATCTAAAACAAATATTAATTAAATAATGTTGCATGCCACTGTGTGCTCAGTCACATCAGGAAGTCTAGAGGCTCTCCTTCCCTATCTTCATTATAGCAATTACCTGTTTTGCTTCATTAACTGCCTCCCGTACTTTCTGTGAAAATTGTCTTCTTGGCCTGGAGCTTTTGATTCAGTTCATAAAGTGAGAACTCATTAAAACATTTGGCCAAAACCTTACCAATGTTGAGAACATTTGTACAACCTACATTTCTTCATCACCTTCAGGGGTAAATGGGTATAGATTTTAAACAACTTAAGATATATATCTTGTATTATGAGAGTCACATATGAGAAGGGCCAAAGTTAAATAGTATATTCATTAATTTAGATAGGCTAAGTGAAATTCTGAATTCATCGTGACCTTTTTGTCTCTATAAATTTTTTTATTTCTATATAGAGAAGGGAAGATTTGGGGTGTGCTTTTTCATCTACATTATGCATTAGATGCAACTGTATATTCATATGTCACAGAACTCCTTTATAGTCCTGTAGCAAATGCTTTTGGCACCTTGCCCAGATCCTGTGGCCTTTACCTTCTCAGTGAACTCATTTGATTTCCAAAGGCCAAGACCTGCTTTTATTTACCTAAGGAATTCCTCTGAAAGCCAAAACCTCTTGGCTTCTGTGTGACAGGCCAGGAATGCTGGAGAAAAAAAGCTCCCTAGGAGTAGCTGCCAGTTAATGATTGACAGAGGATAGTCTATCGATACTTCACCTTCCTCACCCTTTGGGCAGCAAAATCTAAAACACAAATGCTGTATTTTCCGTAACAGTGAAATTGCTCTTGTCCACAGTGGTCACTTGCTTGATAGCATACCACTTGATTACTGCCCTCTTTCTTGTAGTTCCCTTATCTCCACCCTTCTGAGATTCCTGGGATTATCTGAAATAAACATCAGATGGCCACTGAACTACGGTGATTTTATTTATATATGTTCAAGTTTGTTATGGTATGAAAGCACTGTGCATTGAGTAGTAACCAAACTTTCAATCTGAAAATCTGATCATCCTTATTCTCTCTTAGAGAGCCACAGCTCCTATTCAGCCACACAGTCACAAGGGAAAACAACTGGTACTCTATGTTGTGCTGCTAAAACTTGATGTTGGGTAGATTAGGAACATTAATTGCAATTTTACCATTCAGTGAATTTCTCTACAGATAACAGTAAGGAACATTTGTGCTTGTGTTTGAGCCAATGTCTGATCTTTTATGTTTACAGAAAAGAATGAAAAGGTTAATTTATTTATTCAGTAAACAAATATTTGGGAATGACCTATTTTGTGAATAAAGCTGACAAAATTCAATTTCTTTTGGAGTTTTCATTCCAGAATAGGGAAGGCAATGATCATTTCTATTCTCTTTCATTTTATTCCATAAATGGCTGGTTTACCTTTGGGTATCTAGCTGATAATGGTAGCTACAAATAAATTACATATTTAGAAAGAAGAAATTTTATTTTGATTATTCACTAAGATCACTTGGCTAAATTTTTATAAATTTTTATTCTTCATTAGAACTGAATGAAACCTCTCGCTCTCTCTCTCTCGCTCTCTATTTCCCTATTTCCCTCCCTCTTTCTGTCACACACACACACACACACACACACACACACACACACACAGATTTATGTGTAAGCATTGCTAAATACTATAAATAAAATCAAGGTAGAGAAGGAGGGTACTGGGGAATCCATTTGTTGTTATGTATTGAAATGAAACTGAGCAGGCAAGGAATACTTTACAAAAATAGGGCTTTTTTTTTTTTTTTTTTTTTTTTTTTTAGTGGTACTGGGGTTCCTGGAAACCCTTCTACCTCTGGGCTATACTCCCAGACATGTATGTATATATGTGATGAGCCCCACCCATTGCCTGCTAGCTCGAAGACCTAAAAATAGCGCCGAGCGGAAGCTCTGTGAGGCCCATTAAGCAGTAAACAACTTTCAGGAAGTCCGGTAACCGGAGCATGGGGCGCACGGGAACACAACATACCACTGTTTGTAACAAATGAGCTAATTTTGCATGGAGCGAGTGATCTGAGTGCTGATTGGCTGCTTGGGATATATAAGCGGGGAGCGGGGAGCGGAGAGGAGGAGAGTATGTAAGAGCCTGGGATAATAAAGAGTCCGAAGAAGATCGTCTCCGGTGTCGTGCTTGAAAGCGGCAAGTGGTGGCCCGTACGGGGAATCTCTCTCAACGAGACGGTCAGAACTTTGGACTTTCCAGGGCAGCCGGCTGGTAAGTTCTCCTGTGAAGAGGGAGGCTCTACAAAGTAGAGGATCATAAGATTGTTCTTTCCCAACTCCGTTTGAGGACGAAGGGGAGCTCCTTTGAGGGGAGGATTTATAGGGTAGTATACTCTCAGGCTGGACCTGAGGCTGAATAGGTATGGGAAATAATCCATCTCATCCAATACAAAAGGCTTTAAAAGCCTTATTAAACGGAAAGGGGTTAAAACTTAGGGATAAGACTATTCAGGGTTTTTTGAGCCAAGTGGATGAGGTGGCCCCTTGGTTTGCAGTATCAGGAAACTTGACCCTGGCAAGTTGGGATAAGTTAGGGAAGGATATTAAAAGGGCAGAGAAAAACAATCAAGTCACGGGAGGAACTTATCCTTTGTGGCGCCTCGTCAGGGCATGTTTGGAGCAGAAATACTACAAACCGCTAGTGCGAGAGGGACAAGTGGCACTTGATCTGTTAAAAGAGGAACGGTCCACTTCCTCTCACCCAGCTAGTGAACTAGGCTCTGAAGGGGAGGGGGACTCGGACGAGGAACTTGCGGCAATAGAGGAGGAAGTCAGCAGATTAACCCTAGCTACGGGCCCCTCGCAGGGCTCTGTTCCTCCGCCCTATAATCCCTCAGCTCCAGGACAAAGCGGAGGCCGCTCCTTTAATGAAAAGGTATGGCGTGAGCCGGAAATGTTACTATCCAGACAGGCTTTCCCCGTGTTTCAACCACAAGGAGGAGGACCTCGGTATCATGAGCCTTTAGATTATAAGCTTGTAAAACATATTGCTGAGTCCGTGCGGACTTATGGTACCAATGCTGCATACACCGTAGCCACCTTAGAAAGCATTTACAGGTATGCCATGACCCCTGGAGATTGGCAGAACTTGGCCCGAGCGGCTTTGACCCCAGGACAGTATTTAGATTGGAAGGCTTTCCTTATTGAGTTCGCAGCAGAGCAAGCAGTGGTGAATCAGGCCGCAGGACAACCTGCCTGGAATTTGGATATGCTTTTGGGACAGGGACAATTTGCTAACAACCAGACCTGTTACCCTCAACAAGTGTATGATCAGATAAACAATTTGGCCACCAGGGCATGGAAAAGTTTGCCTAATAAAGGGGAGGTGTCAGGCAATCTTACTAAGATAATTCAAGGTCCCACTGAGCCTTTTTCTGATTTTGTGGCTAGGATGGTAGAAGCTGCTGGACGAATATTCTGGGATGTCGATGCAGCCATGCCACTTGTTAAACAGCTTATTTTCGAACAATGTAATACTGAATGCAAACAAGCTATAAATCCATATAAAAGTAAAGGTTTAGAAGTATGGATGAAGTTATGTAGAGAACTCGGCGGACCTTTAACCAACTCGGGGCTCGCTGCGGCTATCATGCAAGCATCTGGCAGGCAAAAGGGCAATAACAACACCCGACTAGGAAATTGCTTTTCATGTGGGGCGGCAGGGCATTTAAAAAGAGACTGCCCAAAACGAGGCTCTCTCTCTCAAAAGAGCCCACCAGACCTATGTAAGAGATGTAGAAAAGGCAGACATCCCGCCTCAGAGTGCCGGTCCGTTAAGGATATTGACGGCAATATCCTACCGTCCCATGATCAGTCGGGACAGGGTCGCCCGCTGTCAAAAAACGGGAAACGGGGCCCCCATCCCCAGGGCCCTTACAAGTATGGGGGCCAACAAATGTACAATGCTATAGAGACACACCAAACACCCCAATGGCCCAATCTCCAACCGCCCAAGGAATCCGGAGAGCCACTCCCGGTTCAGCGGGATTGGACCTCTGTGCCACCACCCGGCTGGTATTAACCCCTCGAATGGGAATTCAAATTATGTCGACTGATATGTCAGGGCCATTACCCCCAGAAACGGTGGGCATAGTTTTGGGGCGATCATCATCCACCATGAAAGGCCTAATAACTCATCCTGGAGTTATTGACCAAGATTATGAGGGCGTTATAAAGGTTATGGTCTCCGCCCCCAGAGGAATTGTTGCCATCTCTCCTGGTGATCAGATAGCGCAGCTGTTATTATTACCTAGTCTACATTCTCTCTTCCCTTCAAAAAAGGAACAGCGAGGAGAAAAAGGGTTTGGGTCCTCTGGTACTAATATAATATCTCTCGCCTTTGATATGGGAAAACGACCTTTAATTACTTTGAAAGTGGAGGGAAAGCCGATTCTAGGATTACTTGATACAGGGGCAGATACTAGTGTAATTGCTTCTAAGGATTGGCCCCCCGCCTGGCCCATAAAAAAGGCTGACACACAGCTTAGAGGATTAGGATACATTAAAACACCTGATATTAGTGCTAGACCCCTTCATTGGGAGGACCAAGAAAAACATTCTGGGACCTTTACACCCTATATGCTGGAAATTCCGGTCTCCTTGTGGGGTCGAGATCTACTTCTGGACATGGGATTCCGATTACATAATGAATATTCTCCCCAGGCGCTACATATGTTTAACAAGCAAGGTTTTCATCCATCATTTGGATTAGGGCGAAACCTACAGGGACGGAGGAGCCCTGTCCCCACTGAAGGACAAAACACTAAACAGGGATTGGGTTTTGTGGAGTAGCCACTGGGGAGGCAATTCCCATCACTTGGAAGACGGGGGATCCAGTATGGGTTTCCCAGTGGCCTCTCCCCCGTGAAAAATTGGAAGCAGCAAAAGAGTTAGTAAAAGAACAACTAAAATTAGGACATATCCAATCATCCACATCACCCTGGAATACCCCTATATTTGTAATAAAGAAAAAATCAGGAAAATGGAGACTATTACATGATCTCCGAGCCATAAATGAACAAATGCAAGTTATGGGACCAGTCCAACGTGGACTCCCCCTTCTCTCAACTATTCCAAAATTCTGGCCAATTATAGTGATTGATATAAAAGATTGCTTTTTCTCTATACCATTAAATCCTCTAGATACCCCACGTTTTGCTTTTACTGTGCCATCCCTAAACCAAGAGCAAATTGACCAGAGATATGAGTGGAGAGTGCTCCCCCAGGGTATGGCGAATAGCCCCACTCTTTGTCAACTATATGTGGATGCTGCCTTACAACCTGTTAGGGATAAATTCCCTCCATTGCGTTGTCTCCATTATATGGATGATATCCTATTAGCCTGTGAAAATGAAAAGGTACTGGATGAAGCGTATTGTGTGCTTGTTAAAGCCCTTGAGGAAAAGGGTTTAGTTATAGCATCTGAAAAGGTTCAAAAGGGCACCGTCACCCATTTTTTGGGAAATATTCTTTATCCCAATTTTGTCACGCCTCAAAAGGTCACCATTCGTACAGACCAGTTACACACTTTAAATGATTTTCAAAAGTTATTAGGAGATATTAATTGGATACGTCCTGCTTTAGGAATCCCAAATTTTATGCTAAAACCTTTATATGATATCCTCAAAGGAGATTCTTCCTTAACCTCTCCTAGAATGCTGACTGCTGAAGCCCGGGAAGCCTTAAGTTTGGTAGAACAAGCTTTAACTAAGGCTTCCCTTAAGCGCATTTCACCGAGGGATTCTATTTGGGCATGCATACTGGCTACTGAGCTCCAACCCACTGGGGTCTTATGGCAACAAGGACCTCTATTATGGATTCATCCTAAACTATCTCCTCAAAAGGTTATTGAGTATTATCCCTCTATGGTGGCAAAGGTTGCTGTTCTTGCCATACAGCAATGTATTCAACATTTTGGCCAAACCCCTAATAAGCTTATTGTTCCCTATAGTAAACACCAAATATTAATTTTACAAACCTCCCTGGATGATTGGGCTATATTATGATGTGTGTTTAATGGAGAGATAGATAATCACTTACCTAAAGATCCTATATTACATTTTGCAACTCAACATCCTATTATCTTTCCAACCATAACCAGAAGAACACCTATACCCTTCGCTATCAATATTTTTACTGATGGATCAAAATCTGGCCTTGGAGCTTTTATGATAGAAGGACAAAAACCCATAGTTGTTCAATATCAGCATATATCACCTCAGCTAGTTGAACTAAATATTATATTAGAAGTGTTTGAGAGATATGATTCTTCCTTTAATTTGTTATCGGACTCCTCCTATGCTGTAGAGATGATAAAGTCCCTTGAATGTGCGGGGCAAATATCAACACATACGCCCATCCACTACTTGGCATCTAAAATTCAACATTTAATTTTGATGAGGAAAAATCCCTTTTATGTACAACATATTAGGGCACATACAGGCTTACCAGGGCCTGTTGCCCAAGGTAATGATTATGTAGATAAGCTTACGAAGATGCCCATGATTTTCTCTCTCACCCCACTTCAACGGGCACAAGATTTTCATCGCCAGTTTCATGTAAATGCTAAAACTTTACAGATTAAATTTAAAATTCCTCGTTGTCAAGCCCGTGACATCATCAAGGCCTGTGGTACTTGTGCACCCTTTATCCCCTCTTCTAATGTTGGTGTTTGCCCACGTGGGTTGCTCCCCTTACATTTATGGCAAATGGATGTGACCCATATACCTGAATTTGGCTCTGTTAAGTATGTACATGTTTCTGTTGATACTGTTTCTGGAATTATATATGCTTCTACTCACACAGGGGAAAAAGCTCGTGACGTTATCGCTCATTGTCTTGAAGCTTGGGCAGCATGGAATGTGCCAAAAGAAATAAAAACTGATAATGGTCCGGCTTATACCTCACAAAAATTTCAGTCTTTCTGTAAACAGATGGGCGTAACATTAAAACATGGCCTTCCATATAATCCTCAAGGACAGGGCATTGTTGAACGCGCCCATAGCACAATAAAAGAATGTCTAATAAAACAAAAAGGGGGAATAGGTGAGAATCTGAAACCAAGGCAGCGATTATCTTTGGCACTTTTTACTTTAAATTTTTTAAATTTAGATATTAATGGCAAATCGGCCGCAGATCGCCATTTTTGTCCTTCTAGTATTCCCCATGATATGGTAAAATGGAAAGATGTCCTCACCGGAAAATGGAAGGGACCTGATCCGGTACTCACATGGGCCAGAGGCTCTGTTTGTGTTTTCCCACAGGACGGAACCGATCCGATTTGGATCCCAGAGAGACTGACTCATCAAATAATATCGCAAGATGGCGCCTCAGGGATGGATACACCTGATCACCATGCTGATCTGGACAAAACCAGTATGGAGTGAGCAACAATGGGGTATTTTTACAGCTTTTCCATTTCCATTACCATTGAGTTGCTCCTCCCAGACCTTCCCTAGAAATTTTACTACAAATGCATCTCTAGAACTTCTCGGGAGCTTTCCCAACATCTTACAGGCAACTGGAGCTGGGAGTTTGATAAACTCACCGAACAATTACGTGCTGAAATCATCAAGGTCAACACCACCCGAATCGACCCCAAAGTGGCCCAAACGCTGGCGTCCCGGATCCAGAAGGCAGCATTCCATCTAAAAGAATGGGCCGGGTTGGGAGCATTGGGATTTTGTTTTGTTTTCCTGTGCATTCTATGTCTCTGTTGCCTGAGACGTTTATTTCTGCAGAGGGCCAAGGATCAGATGCTCCTAGCTCAGGCTTTCATGGCGGTTGAAGCAGGACAATCGCCTACTGTTTGGCTAGCCGCAATGGAAAAATCATAAAGCAGAATGTCAGCAAGGACTGCACTTGGGACCCCGGGAGGGTGCATCCCAAGGAGGATATGCTCAGCTGCATACGGGTTACCACTGT
Organism: Muscardinus avellanarius; assembly: GCF_963383645.1. NCBI lineage: Eukaryota > Metazoa > Chordata > Mammalia > Rodentia > Gliridae > Muscardinus > Muscardinus avellanarius. Next base: position 26,767,966 of record NC_137786.1, on the reverse strand, counting down.
ATTGCTCGCCCGTCCCTGCAAAAAAGGTGGTGGCAAATAATTGCATAAACTATAGCAGGGGTTGAGTCCTCTATCCTCTTCTGCTTAAAAACAAAAAGGGGGAACTGTGATGAGCCCCACCCATTGCCTGCTAGCTCGAAGACCTAAAAATAGCGCCGAGCGGAAGCTCTGTGAGGCCCATTAAGCAGTAAACAACTTTCAGGAAGTCCGGTAACCGGAGCATGGGGCGCACGGGAACACAACATACCACTGTTTGTAACAAATGAGCTAATTTTGCATGGAGCGAGTGATCTGAGTGCTGATTGGCTGCTTGGGATATATAAGCGGGGAGCGGGGAGCTGAGAGGAGGAGAGTATGTAAGAGCCTGGGATAATAAAGAGTCCGAAGAAGATCGTCTCCGGTGTCGTGCTTGAAAGCGGCATATATATATGTATATATATATATATATATATATATATATATACACACACACATTTTTTTAAACAGGCTCTCTTAAGTCAGCAAGGCTGACTTCGAACCTGCATGATACTCCTGTCTCCGCCTCCCAAGAGTGAGGATTATAAGCGTGCGCCACCACACCCAGCAAAAATGGGGTTATTTGAATGATGTCCTGAAAGTGAGAGTAGTATACATGGGAAGAGCAGGCTCCCAATCTAACAGAGTTAACGTGATATCTTTAAATATTTCTTTCCTCAAGTATTATTTTCTTTATAAAATATTATGAGAGTACAATATTTTACTAAATGGAAAATAAAAAAATCTCACATGACAGAGGAATAAATATTTTGGTAATGAAAGTTAAATTGTTACACTTTTTCAGACATATTTCAAAGCATAACTGTATGAAAAAGACTTTTCAACATGACTCCTGTTTGAATCCAGCTGTATCAAAATGTCCTGTTCTGAATAAGCTTCTGCTCCTTTTCTCAAAGAGATTAGATTTTAGACATGTAAACAAAGTAATATAAAATGTACTTGTGTTTGAAGAAAATGAAGAACTGTGTTATAAGAGACTGATTTATCAGAGTGCAGAACAAAGATATGTGTGGAGGGATACCAGTACATATATAGTGAGGATCAATCAGACAAACAAGCTAGTATTCAGGATTTGGAGAATTATTGAAGTGCTGTAAGAGTAGGCACTGATTGCCTTGGTGAAGAATTTTAAGAGTACCATTCTAAAGATATGAAAGGAAGGTGAGGGTGAAGAGAGAGGGGGAGTTCATATCCTAAAGGGACTTGAGCTTCTGGGGAATGGGCTGGTGAATACCTTCTGAATGGAAAGGAAGGACATCATGTAGCTGTGCCATGAAAAGCTTACTCTGGCTGCAGAAAGAAATGCAAATGTGAAGGAACAGGAATGACTGAAAAAGACAAACACAGAAAGTTAGACGTCAGTCACAGTAGATGTGATGGTAAACAAAACAGATTTGGTATTTGTGTGAGAAAATGAGCAGGATTTGAGCACTTATGAGGCAGTTGAATGAGAAGGAGTTCTCTATGTGATGTTGCAGGTCCTTAAATGGTGTTCTTGTTTGGATGGGGAACAGATTTCAAAAGGAAATATGACCTCAGAAATACCCTAGATCCTCAGTGTGGATACTCTCTCCCGCTACTTACTTGTCATGTTACCATGGTATTTAATTACTGGATTATTGGAAATAAACACATAGAATTTGGATGACAACATAATTGTTAATGCCTTTTGATTGCTCTTGAAAATGAAGTATTTTCTTCTTTTTTTTTCCATTAATGAAAAATTAACATATGGCTACCCAGTTGTTAATGATTGCTAAAATAAATTTACCTTTTATAAGAGGAACAAAATTAATTTTAATTGTTTATTAATGGCACTTTGCTAGCATTTCATTCTTCATCAAGACTGTGTGCAAGAAGACAATAACATTTTAAGTGTGAGAAAATGAGAATCAATCGCATTTGTTTCATGATTCATAGAGATTGAGGGATATAAACTTTTCTTTTCTAAATACAAATGTTCCAGATTGCTCCACAGCATGGAAATGAAAGTTTGAAAGTAAACAAATAGTCTACCATTTATAGATATGATTCTAATTTGATAACACATTTTTATTTTTGTTAGATAATAGATTATAATGAGCAGTTAAAACTTCATTTTAATCAGAAAGAGTTATGATTCAGACTAAGCTTATGAATTCTAACACTGCCATGTAAAAAGCCAAATTAAAGCTGGGCATGGTAGTACACATTTGTAATCCCAGTAATTAATTGGGAGGCTGATACAAGAGGATTCCAGTTTCAAAGCTAGCCTCAGTGACTACTATTGTACTATTCATTTGTTGTTAACGCAATACATTTTGTTTTATTATAAATAAAAAGAAAATTATAAACATTTACTCAAGGAAGAATTAGGCATATAACTTTAAAAAAATTCATTGAAATAACATAATATATAATACAAAAATTAAAATTCCTAATTTTTATATACTGTATGTGAAAATTTACTACATGTATATACACATGGTCATATGTTCATAAGATTGAGTGGGCTTCCCATCATTGTACCGAATATATGAGATAATAAAATTATGCAGGGGAAGATGCACTGGACTCACAGTCATAGCAGTTTCAGTCCATGATTGGCCGGCAGCATTGCTTATGGGTGAGGTAGCACATCATGGCAAAAGCCATATATATATGAAGTTGGCTTTGGGTTTATTGTATATTGCCCTCATGATGTTTAAATATGTTTCTTCTATTTCAATTTTCTGAAGTGTTTTTTTTAACATAAATGGGTGTTGGATTTTGTCAAATGATTTTTCAACATCTATTGATATGATTATGTGGTTTTTGTTCTCAGTTCTATTTATGTGGTGAATAACATGTATTGATTTGTATATGGTGAACCAGCCTTGCTATTCTGGGATGAAACCAACTTGGTTGTGGTATACAATTCTCTTGATAGGGATTTGAATGCATATAGCTAGAATTTTGTTTAGAATTTTTGCATCTATGTTCATCATGGATATTGGGCTATAATTTTCCTTTTTTGAGATATCTTTATTTGGTTTGGGGATTAATGTAATACTGGCCTAGTAGAGGAATTTAGGAGAGTTCCATCTCTTTCAATTTTCCAGAACAATTTATGAAGTATTGGGATTAGTTCTTCTTCACTGAAGGTTTTGTAGACTTTAGCTGAAAACCCATCAGGGCCTGGGCTTTTTTTTTTTTTTTTTTTGATGGTAGAATTTTTGTTGCTATTTCTATTTATTTGCTTGTTATTGGTTGGTTTAGGCTTGCTATGTCATCTGGGTTCAGTTTAGGTAGGTTAAATGTGCTTAGAAATCTATCAATTTCTTCCAGGTTTTCCAGTCTATTGGTTTATAAATTTCCAACACAGTTTCTGATAATCCTCTGAATTTCCACACTGTCTGTGGTGATGTCTCCTTTTTCATTTCTGATTTTAATAATTTGAATTTATTCTCTCTTACTTTTGTTTAGGTTGGCCAGGGGATTGTCAATCTTATTTATCTTTTCAAAGAACCACTTTTTGTTTTATTGATTCTTTGCATTGGTTTTTTGTTCTCTATTTATTTCTGCTCTTATAATTTCCTGCCTTCTGCTGGCTTTGGTATTAGACTGTTGCAGTCTTTCTAGGTTCTTGAGATGTGTCATTAGGTTGTTTACTTGGCAACTCTCTGTTCTTCTCATGTGGGCACGCAATGCTATAAATTTTCCTCTTATTACTGCCTTCAAAGTGTCCCATACATTTTGGTAAATTGTTTCTCTCTTTTCATTTAATTCCAGAAATTTCTTTATTTCTCCCCTAATTTCTGATCTTACCCACTCATCATTCAATAGTGTATCATTCAGTCTCCATGTATTTAAATAGTTTCTTTTGGGTTTCCTGTTGTTGATTTCTACTTTTATTACATTATGGTCTAAAAAGATACAGGGAATTATATCTTTTGAATTTGCTGGTGCTTGATTTGTGGCCCAGGATGTAATCTTTTTCAGAGAAGTTTCCACTGGCTGCTGAGGAGAATGTGTATTCTCTTGTTACTGGTTGAAATATTCTGTATATGTCTATTATGTCCATTTGGTTTATAGTTTTCTTTAATTCTAAAAAGTATTTACTCATCTTTTGCCTTGAAAATTGATTTAGTGGGATAATTGATGTATTGAAATCTATTTGAGATCTGATTTCCAGAAGGGTTTGTTTTACAAATGTGGCTGCACCTACATTTGGAGCATAAACATTTACTATCATGATTTTTTCTTGGTGGATTGTTCCTTTTAACAAAAAGACGTGTCCTGCTTTATCTCTTCTGATGTGTTTTAGCTTAAAGTTTATTTTGTTGGTTATCAGCATCGTTACCCCTGCCTATTTTTAGTCTCCATTAGATGATATATCATTTTCCATCCTTTCACTTTCAGTCTGTGAATTTCTTTGGATGTAAGGTGAGTTTCTTGCAAACATTATATATTTGGATTATGTTTTTAATCCACATTGCCCATCTATGCCTTTGGATTGGTGAGTTAAGTCCTTTGATATTCAGAGTCATTACTGAAATATAATTTTTGTTTTCTGTCATTTTGTGTTTTGTCTTCTGTTTGGTATCCTGTTATTTCTTCTTTAGTTAGATGCTTTACTGATCAACTTCACCTCTTCTCTGGTTCTAAAAACTGCTTCTGTTTTCTTGTTTATGGTTTATTTCTTTAAGAATTTTCTCTAGTGTTGGCTTTGAATTCATGAATTGTTTGAGATTTTGGTAATCTTGAAACACTTTTGCTTTTCCATCAATTTTTAAAAAATAATTTTGCTGAATATAGCAGTTTTGGTTGGAAGTTGTTTTCTTCCAGAGTCTGGATCACATCATACCAGTCTCTCATGGCATTCATGACTTGGGTTGTATAGTATGGGGTGATTTTTAAGGTTTTTTTCTCTATATGTCACCTGTCCTTTTGTCCTCACTTTTTTTAAGATTCTTTTCTTGGCCTCTATGTTAGTCATTTTGATTATTACATGGCATGCAGTGGTCCTTCTTTGATCTTGTCTTAATGGTGTTCTACATATCTCCTGGACATGTACAACCGAGTCTCTTTCTATGTTTGGAAAATTCTCTAAAATTATTTCTCTGAAGAGATTACAAATGCCCTTGGTCTGTACCTCTATCTCTTCTTTAAGGCCTTTATCCCCAAATTAGAATGTTTCATATTGTCCCATAGTTGTTTGATGTTTAGGTTTTGTTGCTGTAATGACTTCTGTATGCTGTTGACTGTGTTTTCAATTTTAAAAGAAGTGTCTTCTAAAAGTGATATTCTACTTTACATTCATCTAATCTTCCAGAATTTATTTCTATTGCTGTCTTAATTTTATTTATTGACTCTTTCATTTCATTCTAGACCTCTTTCTGATTCTTTCTTAGTATCTCCATTTTCTCTTTCATTTCTTGTACACTTGTTTTGAGGCCTTTCATCATATTGTAGATCAAGATTCTGAACTCCCCTTCTTGCATTTCTTGTAGGTCAGTATTCATGATTTCCTTTGTTTCTTCACTATTCCTAGTTCTCATATTTTTAAGGATCTCAGGCTTGTTTTTCTGATGGCTTTGCATGTTTTGTGGGTATTATTTTTAATCCAATCTTAGTAATAGGAATTTTGAGGTAAGCAGTGAGGTTTGGTAATGGGGGAGGAGCTGAGGTGATGGGTACAGGATTTGGGTAAGGTAGAAGATATGATTAGGTTTAGTAAGAATTTAAGTATATTAAGTTAGGGTCTGGTTGAGAATGAGAGAAAGTTAGATAGTAGGACTCTTGTAGTTAATAGAGTATTTAAGTATTTATATATGAAATACCATGAATGCTAAACACAGAGATACAATAACAAAAAATAAAGTTTTGAGAGAAGGGAGTAGATAGGCTAATGTAAAAAAGTTTGTAAAAGGAGTAAGGGTAAGGAGCAAACAAACAATAATAGAATAACAGAAAATATTCAAAAGCTAACAATTATACATCAAAGTCAAAAAAAGAAAAGAAAAAAGAAATAGAAGAGAAAACAATAAAAATATAAAATAAAAATAAAAAATAAATGACAAAAATATAATAAAAAGAACTAGTGACAGTGTGAGACAACAAAACAAAACAAAACAACTAAAAACCCAAATAAAAGTAAGAAAAGAAAATATAAAACGGAAAAAACAAACGGTCCTACTAATTTACAAATATGGAGCTGGGTCAATATAATATCTGATCACTGTGGTAGATTCTGGAATATATTCAATGTCTCTTATTTTCTCTGTACCCTAATGTAAGCTTTTGAACCCAGTCTTTGCTTAAACCACTTTCTTCCAGCTGCCAGCGTCTTGCAGAGGGCATCTAATTAGACTTGGCCTGGTCCTCTGTGACTCTGTGCAGGTACTGTGCCTTGAGCACCTTTCCTGTGTCTCTGGAGAGTCTAACTAGGCTAGCCCGCTGAGCCCCCTGGCTGGTCCTGCACGGCTTCTCTGGGCGCACATGGATACCTAGCTTGCTCTAGGGAGGACTTGATGAGCCTTTGGGTCCAAGCGGCTTCTCTGAGTGTAAGAGGTTGTCTGCTCGGGGTCTCTGGAGGGCTCACTGTGCTGCTGGGTCCTGTGGCTTTTCTGGGTGCACAGGATTACCTGGTCATGCTTTGGGTCTCTGGAGAGCTCATTGTGCTGCTGCGGGTGCCACCTTTGGTGGGCACACGGGCTTTTGGTTCCAGTGCCACTGACCGCTTAAGATATTGGAGGTCTGTGACTGCTTTCAAGCACTTGAATTACTTTTCTGGAGTTCTTGGGGCTGCTGCACTGGTGTCGATCAGAGCCCAGACTCACGGATTGAGCCCATGGCACCAGCAGCTGGTCTGCAGCAGATCCATTGATCACTCAGGCTTTTTGCAGTAGATCTTGCAGTTCAGAGTTATGGAATTTCTTCCATCATAGTTCCTGTTTCTGTTTTGGTTTGTAAGCTGTATTTATTTTGCTTGACTAAATGCTGCCTTCTTGATAGTTGAACTTCATTTGTTTCAACTACTGAGATGTGCTGTGTCCCACAGTCACCAGTTGGATCAATCTAATGTCATTTTTATGATTGTTGTCTGAGTGGGCTGTTGTACTGAACCAAGGTAATTTTTCACTTTAGGGAACATTGGGTAGTTTGTGGAGACATTTTTGGTTGTCATAGTTGGGGCTATTACTGGCATAGGAATGAATCTAAAATCTGATAGTACACAGTAAATGTATTCAAAACTAAGAATTATTCTGTCCAAATGTGAATAGTGCTAAGAGTTGCTGACATAGAGAATTGGTCTTTGAATTTTTCAGTCATAAATTAATGATACTTTCTATAATACATCTAAAGAATGTCACTTAGATTGATTTATTGTTGACACTCATATAGATATAAACAGTGTTCTTGTTAATGAATAACTTGATCAGAGTTAAGCACAAATAACTATCCCTACTAAATACAATATCTTACAACATTGCTGACATTTAATACATCTTTGTTGAATTGAATTTTATTTGAAAAATCATTCCAGTTGTCTTGACGATTTTGTATCTAAGATTTTAAGTCTTAACCTTTTAATTAAATATTGTCTGAAATTGAGTATGGCATATATGTTATAAATGTAAATAGTGAACAATACAATACCATACTAGAAAATTACATTTATGAAATACAGTATATAAAAATATTTATCATAATGGTGTTTAAGGCTCTATAAATTTGGCATCCATTGATGAAAAAATTGATTATACATTCAAGAAAATTCCAAACATAGAAAAGAAAAATGAAAAGATGAATAACATTTTCTAACAATTATGAAAAAGGTCAATATTTTAATGTATTGAAATATTCATACAGGTCATTAAAAGAACAGTCTAACCTCTAAAAGCAAATAAACAAATCAAGAAAAAGTACATAAGAGAAAATTATTTAAATTATTGGTAACATAAAAATACTCAACATTCACTGAGCAATCCTCTTGAGGCACTGCACTAAAGTTATGTGTGTGTGTGTGTGTGTGTGTGTGTGTGTGTGTGTATGTATATACTGTGCTAAAGTTATACATATATACACACACACACACACACACACTCTGACTCACTCTGAAGTATTTTTATCTATTTTTGGTGAGCTTATCAAGGTTAAGTAATTTGTTAAGATTCCATAGCTGTAAGAAGATACAATGAAATGTATTGAGATTCACTGGTCATTATATACTTTCAAATTAAACATCCACATAATAGATTTTGAATAACAAATTAAGAAAAATTAAAAATATAACACTATTCAGTGCTGTAGTTTGGAAAAAAATATATATATACATATACATACATACATACATACATACACACATACCTACATAGATTGGTGGAAACAAGGTACTTAACTCTATCAAAATCAAATTGGCAATATTATGTATCATGAAAATGTCTTTATATATTATTTATAATTCCAATATGGGTATTTACCCTAAGCAAAAAATTCTTTTTTTTTTTTTGTGGTATTGGGGGTGGAACCCAGAGGCTTTCTACCTCCGGGCTATACTCCCAGACATATTTTATATTTTATTTGGAAACAGGGTCTCACTAAGTTGCTGGGGCTGGCTTTGAACCTGTGAAATCCTCCTGTCTCAGCCTCCCAAGAACGGGGATTACAAGCGTGCGCCACCACGTCTGGCTCTAAGCAAAATCTCTAAAAATAATTATTGACATATGCAAATGTATTTGTTTATAATATTATTATTTGCAATAATAATAAATTGCACTAAATCTTCAGATTCAATTTTAATAAATTAAACAAAAGCCAACTGATGAAATATTATGAACATTACTAGGGCCCATTTTATTTATGACGATTTTTTTTAGCAACGTAGGCACATCATGTTGTTATTCTAAGCAAAGAAAGACAGATGCAAAGTAAACTTATTGTTAATTTATCAAAATATACCTGCCTTTGAGAAAATCTAGAAAAAAATATACAAGACAAAAATATAAAAGATAGTAAACATATCATTAAATCAAGAGAAAGAAAATTAAAAGAGTAATATATTTCCATGAATATCACAAAGAAAGTAGTGGTCTCCTAGACTATAATATAGAACTTGTCCTGGATCAAGAAAAGAGTAAATTAGAGTAGTTCTTCCTATATCATAGATTCTCAACTTTGATGACAGTGATATTTTGGGCTGGATAGTTCCTTTTTTGGAGGCATCCTGTGTAGTGTAGGGTGCTTAGCAGCATCCTCTTCTCTCTTCCCTATTTCTTACTGTGACACTCAAAAGCATATAGACTATTATTTTGTAGAAGATTAATTGAAAAATTAACCCTATACATTTCTCTACCTATGTAATTGCATTTTGTGTGTGTGTGTATGTGTGTGTGTGTGTGTGTGTGTGTGTGTGTGTGTGTGTGTGGTACTGGGGATGGAACCCAGGGGCTTTCTACCTCTGGGCTATACTCCCAGACCTATTTTATATTTTATTTGGAAACAGGGTCTCATTAAGTTGCTGAGAGCTTCACTAAGTAGCTGAGGCTGGCTTTGAACCTGTGCGATCCTCCTGTCTCAGCCTCCAAAGTGCTGGGATTACAAGCATGCACAACTACACCTGGTTTTATGTAATTACATTTTATAAGGCAGCTATAAAGCTCTTCTCAAGGAGACTCTTATTTTCCTATCTTTTTAATTTGGCATAGCCCAGTGACTTGATTTGGCCAATTCAAGGAGCTGGTCACTACGAGTCCCAGTTCAAATTCTAGGTCTCAAGAAGCTTTGCAGTCTTCCCTTGCTTTTTCATTTTTAGTTTTTCAACTTATGTTTTTTGCATCTGCATGAGCATATAGTAGAGTGAGTGAAGAAAGAAATGAATATAGATGAGAGTACAGTTAGCCACATATTCCAGCTGAGGCTCCATACATGTGAGAGACCCCAGCCAAGTTTAGCAAAGGCAACCTATGGCAACCACAGATGTGTGAGAAATTCCACCTAGTGGCAGAACATGCCTGTTTAGCCTTGAGTGAACTCCCAAATCATAGAACTGTGATACAAATAAACAGTTGTCTTTAGCTATTAAATACTGGGACATTCTGTTCTGAACAGGAAAACAATATTTTTTGAAAACACTTTATGTTTCTGTAAAATTTGTGTTAATACCAAATCCCCATGACATGAAGTTCTGTATCTTCCAGTTTACCCAGATCTCTGGGTTTGCTCCCTGGTACTTTCTAGTGGAAATACAGAAGTGTTCCACAGATGTTTAATCTCCAATAAAGTACAGATGGTCCCGGTTTCCTATGGTTGGACTTAAAGTCTTTCAACTTTACAATGGTACAAAAGCAATATGTGTTCCACATAGATCACACTGTAATATGCGTTGACTACGTTAATGGTGGGTACTCATACAATCATTCTTTCAGTGCAGTATTTAGTATAAAATAGGGTTTTCGTTGGATGAGTTTGTATAGCTGTAGGCTATTGTAAACATTCCGAGCCTGTTTAAGGTAGGTTAGACTCAGCTACCTTACGATGTTCATTAGGTTAAATGTACAGAATTCTGTGTGTGTGTGTGTGTGTGTGTGTGTGTGTGTCTGTGTGTGTGTGTGTGTGTGTGTGTTTATGTTATTGGAGATTGATCTCAGGGGTATTCTACCTCTGCATATAGTCACAGCCATTTCTATTTTCCATTTTGAAACAAATCTTGCCAATTTGCTGAATGCCTTGCTAAGTTCTTAAGGATGGTCTACAACCTGCTATTCTCCTGTTTCAGCCTCACAAGTCCTGGGATCACATGGGTGCCAATGACTCCTAAAAGGCCTTTTTGGCTTCTGATAGTTTTAATTCAAAATGGATTCTCAGGACACAATTGTAGTAACTTATAAATAAAGTTTCTTTACTTACAGATGTAGTAAAGAATATCACATCTTCTGGATTTCAACTAAATAAACAAATTTACTCCAAGATATAATTTGTTTTACATGATCAGAGCTAATTCATCTTCATTAATTTATTTTGTACATTTTTCAATTAATGTATGCTTTATGAGAGTAATGAAGTTGCAAGGACAAGCAACTTATTACTTTAACATAAAAATATTTGCAAGATGATGAAACTTCTAGAATATTTTTGTGAAAATAATTAGATTTTCAGATTAATGAAGTAAAAATTATTATAATTATATTATAGCAGTAGGACACCTCAGATGCTGAGATTATTTGTACTGAAAGTCTTGCATTGTATAAATTTTCTTCTTTTCCTAGAACCTGAATGCTAATTATGAAAGGAAATTTTTAATATTCTATCTCACATAGTAGTGCTAAAATAACTTAATACATGATTTTGTAATCAATTTGGCAATTGATACTAGATTTTTTTAAAGGATTTTTGGGGACATTTTTGCAACTTCATGAATATGGAGATTCAGAAACATTTCTAGATTTTAAACAACTACATTTAGGCTGGCTGGAGTTAAGATTTTTCTAACTGGATTCTCTAAATTCTAAATTGTTCTGTTTATTCTCCTGTTCATACTCCTGCCTTGGTGTAAACAGTGAGCTGTCTTTGTCCACTGGACAAGGAGAAACCATGTGGAGCAGAGCCACTGAGTGATCCTGGTGAGGCTAAACTACAGCCGCCATTGCCCCTTCCGCCCCACCAGCTGAGTGCAGATGTCTGAGAAACCCAGACGTCATCAGCTTTCCCCAGTAGAGAAAGCCAGAACCACTAAGAGGCCTGAGGGACTGGTGGGCAAGAAGGAGTCTTTTTGTTTAAGCCACTATACTTTGGGATGGTTAGGTATCAATTATGAACGATAGTTTATATAAATGAATTTCATTTTTATACTTCATGTGCTACTGTGGGGCTAAAATGCTACATACATATCACAAGTATATGTATATTTTGCTAATATTATGTTACATAATAATGTCACAAATCACATAATTTAAGCTATATTGCACTTTAAAATACATTGTTTAAGTTATTTACACTTGTAATAAATTTTTAGTCACAATCCCAAGTTTTACAAAGTCTTTGAAATTAACCTTACTAAATGGAAACATTTATTAAAATTTATTCTGCAAGTCCTTAAAAGCATTGATCTGCTTCCCACTTGGGAAAAAAATCTTTCTGTTATAAAACTATTAGAAAGTAGAAAATATATTGAAATATGGTCTTTAAGACCTTGTTAAAAAACTAATTTTATGTATTATAAGTACACAGAGACTGTGTGTGTGTGTGTGTGTGTGTGTGTGTGTGTGTGTGTGTGTGTGTTTCTGGGAATTGAACCTAAGGGTGCTCTATCCAGGGGCATAATACCTCTGAGCTACATTCCCAGCCCAATTTTATTCTTTATTTTGAAACAGGGTCTCACTAAGCTGCAGAGAGACTCACGAAGTAGCTGAGGCTGGCCGCGAACCCAGATCCTCCTGTCTCATCCGCTCAAGTATGGAATTTCAAGTGTGTACCACCACGCCCAGCTCTCTGAGTTTATTTTGAAACAGGTTCTCACTAAGTTGACAAAAGTCAATAAATTGCTGTGAGTGGCCTTAGGCTGTGATCCTCCTGTCTCTGTCTCCCAGGTACTGGAATTATAGGTAAACACTACCACACTTGGCAGCATACTGATATTTATCTTTTTTAGTGGTGCATTGTAGTCGTACATCTCAGTAGGGTACAAGGTGGTAGAGACCTACATGCACACATCAGTCATTTAGCCCCTCCACACGTCCCACCCATATATGAAGTAAAGTCAAGGTAAAGGAACAAAATTAATTGTTTAGATTTCAGAGTGGTTCAATAGTATTTTCTTTTTTAATAAGATACTTAAAGATTTGATTATTAGAGGTATCAGTTGAAACTAAAGATAGGTAAAATCATAGCTCCTGAAATTGAATTAGAAAATTATGCTTTTTACTTGAATAAAAGAAGTGTGAGCAGTTTAAGCCCCTTCTAAATGACAGCATATTCTCTGTAATAGAATGTGTTTACTCTATACTGATAAGGGTAGCTGTTACTGTAATTTTCTCCCTTGAAAGGGCACATATGGGAAAATAACATTTATTGTGAGTTTATTGACTTGGCTCAGGAATTGTATTATTAGTGTCGACTGCTATTAGAAAAACAAGCAATATTTTTTTCCCAATTCCATCACAATCCTGTGCTGGTGTTTGCATGTGAACTCTTGTAGGTGCTATACTCTTTTAGGGTTTCTATAACTGCTGGCATTCATTAATTTGTCATTGCTTCAACTGACATTGTCATTCATGACTACACAGGACTATAAATGATGGTCTAATGTCACTTTTCTAATTACTTGGCATCTTGCACTAAAGTTTAATCCTCCTGGGTCAATAACTGCTTTCAGCTTGGCATTCAACAAACAAGCCTAGATATGTGTATGAGTATATCTAGCGGGGACAGGAGTGTGGCTGGCATTTTAAGGACTTACTAAATGTGTATCTTTGATAAATCCTGAATGAATAAAAATGTTGATTTATTAAGTGCAAGCTTAAAAAAAATACTCAGTCAAATGCAACTGAATCTGAACCAGAAAGTGCCATAGGAACATGGTTTATAAAATGTAATTGCCCAATGCTTTCATACATTTGATTAGTTCAACCACACCCGATTTCTTCAAAAGAAGTGTTTTTATTGTTTCCTTTTAGTAGATGAGAAAACTGAGATGTTAGGCAGTTTGCCCAGTTCCACACGATAAATCAAGAACAGGACTGGGATTAGAATTCAGTGAACTTGGACTTTGTTCATAAATCCATGGCCCTGAAACCATAGGTCTGATGAAGAGCTTTTAGAAGTTGAGTTATCATTACATTTGTAAAGACTGCAAGTCCCTTCAAACTGGATGGCCTTCAAGAAGTCTAACCAAAATAAATAAATAAATAAATAAAACAACTAAAACAAAAAACAAATTTAAGATCATTTTATGTTATGTTGGGAGAACATTGTTTATATTCTTTTTATTCTATCCACTAAGAATATATATGTAGGAAATTGACAGACTCATATTACCTTGATTTACAGTATCAGATTGCCTTTACATTAAATGCCATATTGCTCTTCCTATATTTTAACTAATTTTTTAAAGATTTTTTTTAATGCTCTGGGAAAAGAACAATTTTTGGTAATTGCTTTTTAATAGAGTTAAGGCAACTTATAGGAGATAATTTCTTCTTTTTTATTTTTGTATTCCATTTTAGACTATGATAAAATTTGTAATATTAACATGAACACAAAATATAGTTTACTGCGTTGAAGAATGGATAAGTCTCTATGAAAATTACTCTAAAGATAAGTTCTGTGCTATAATATTGCCTTTCTGCATATAAGGCAACATCTTCTTATGAGTTTTTGTTATAATTTTTTAGATAAATAAAAAGAAATAATTTGGAATCTGCCCCCAAATACATTTCTTTATTTTCACTTTTTCCTAATTTAACATTGATTTTGAAATTAACACTTGATAGGTATGTTTTATTTTTTGCCACACAAAAATCAAATGGAAACAAACATTTTTGAGAAAACGGTTCTTAGGCATCCTTGACCACCTTGTTTCTACTTGGAATCATATCCCTTCACAACAGAGAGTCAGTTCAAATTTTGTAGTAGTTGTTAATATCATTTATGCTCTGTTCTGAGTGTTTGGTGGAAAGTAGGTAGACAGAGATGCTAACAGTATTTCTCTATAAGTAAGTAAAATTCACTCTCCTACACTGGAGATTTCGCATTGTATTACTCAACATTCACAAATCCTTTCTGTTGAATTATTGTGCTACAGAATTTGGGTCTATATCAGAGTTCTTACTTGCTGCCAACAATTCCTTTACAGACTACTGTTTCCACCAGAATTTCATTGGCTTCATTAATACCTGGTGGAAGCCTGGAAACAGGGTTATAAAACTGTAAGGATGCTTCTACTTTTCATTCTCCAATAACAGTACAATATGACAGATTCAATTTTTGAAACGCTAACCTGTCTCCCCTTCTCCATTAACAGAGGCTCATGAAGAATCAGTATAACAAATATATTTTAGCACATTGTCTTTTTATTCCTGGTTAGTAGAAATGTACCAGACTTATAAAGCAATGCATATGGGATGGAAAGGGAGTGGGTTGGGATCCAGAGGGAAATACAGAAAGTGCTCTGTGAATATATGTTTATATCCCTCTAAACCTCATTGTGATATATAATTACAATGAATTAATAAAAAGTATATGAAAATGTAAACAAAGAGGTTATTGACTCTAAAAATAAAAAAAATTACAATACACAAGTATTTCCCACCAAATTTCTGAGTTGCCCTCATTGGCTAAGAGGTGCTAGGTTACCTAAGGGGAAAAATCTACACAGGTCCCTTCCCGTCTATATGTAATGGTGTCTCAATACCTCTGTTAAATACTGGGTTTTCTCCTGGGAAATTTTACCTAAGTCATTTATTTTCACATTTATTTAACCAAGATAAGAAGTAGAAAGAGCTCCATCATCTGTTTAACATCTGATTAACATTAGCGGGAATGATACTATTAAGGAAGCAAATTTGGAAGTTCTCTGCTTCAAACTGGTTGCCTTAGGGAAGGTTACATTAACTTGGTAGCTTCGTTCCAAATTATATGACTTAGGACACAGCAACATAGCCGACTTAAAAAAAGTTGACATGGAAACGGACCACTATCTCTGTGTATGCATATTTCTGTGTGCGATATATATGCATTTTAAAATATTATTAACATCTTTCATAGAGCAGATCAAAGTTCTGAGACCTAGGAATATAACTGGGGTTATTGATTATATTTTCTGAGCTATTGAAAAGAGAATAGAACTGAGTCCAGACTGAGAATAGCAACTATTTTTAGACCTCAAGACTCAGTAAAAAATCGGTTTCATTAAGAATGAAGATCTAAATTAATTTTTTTAAAAATTAAATTTTGGGGGTGGTACTGGGGTTCCTGGAAACCCTTTTACCTCCAGGCTACTCTCCTAGACCTATTTTATATGATTTTTATTTGGAAACAGGGTCTCTTAAGCCAGCGAGGCTGACTTCGAACCTGTGCAGTCCTCCTGTCTCCGCCTCCCAAGAGCAAGGATTACAAAGTGTGAATCCACACCCGGTTTGAAATTTTAATTTTTAAGACACATTAATAATGATATGGTAGGAAAGCATCAATTACGTTCTCAAATAGGGAAAGTCTAGCAAAGAGGAATTAAAAATGCACTCCACACCAGTATATACGGGCTTTCTTTACTATAGTAGTGTATCCTGCAGGTTTGAATAATACCCCTGGCTAGTGGAGCTGCTATAAGAAACAAGCTGTAGTCTGTTGGAATTGAACAGAAAGCAACTTCATTTATTAATTTTTATTTATAGCTCCTTCAAATTTACCTTGCTGGGTCAGTCGTTCCTGGCTGTAGATGAACTAAAAGCACACATAGATGCCATAGATTATGTGAGCACCTTCTCAAATACCAGCAATAGCCCTGTTTAAGCAGTGCTAAAAATTCTAGTTCCACCAAGTTAATATTTTTCCTTTTCACTTACCCTCTGTTTTCCTGCATCTATCTATGGCTAGACTGAAGTGTGAAACTCCAAACAATAAATTTAACTTCAAGAGTTTTAAACTCATTTAAAAAAAAAAAAGCTACTTCTATTTACTAAATCCAAAATCTAATATATCTTTACCTAGACACAATAAATAATAAGTGGAATATATAAACATTATAAATATTTGATCCCTTCAAATTAAAGAATGTATAACAATGTTAGAAGTCACAGGTTTAGGCTTGAAGTGAATAACAGACCCAGCTGGTCTGACAGATGCCTAGTATATAAACGCAGGGAACAGACAATTTCCAAACTGCATAAAATATTCCAAATCACAGAACATGATAAGAAGCTATTTGATTTGTTTCATGAGACTTATATTTCTAATATCAAAACCTGGTAAGTCAGGATAAGAAATGCAAACACACGGGAAATAAGTAAGCTAAATTTAAATCAATGAAACAAGCAAACAATATCAAAATAACTGTAGAACACATATGTCAATTTTCATATTCATGTGGATGTATAAATTCTAAATAAAACATTATTAAATAAGTCTCAGTACACTAAAATAATATACTTATGTGAATGTTCTTTCTCTTTTTGCAATAATAAAACTATATTAAAATTCTTTGAATTAAAATGTTCATTAATATATTAAGAAGAAAATGTTTTAATCATAAGTGACATTCTAAATATACTGGGAAAAATCCAACATTCGTTTCTAGTATGTGGTTAGCTACAGAGAATAATAAAAAGGTTATTAGAAAACTTACACATAGTGAAGAAATATAAAAAATAATCCAAATTAAGTAAAAATGGGACAAGAAGGATTTCTTCGCTAATCTTATTCAATAATAATGGACCAATAGGTCTGTAGTAAAAGAAATGGTATGAAGATGACATAAAAGTATAAATTATAGAAAAATACAAATCTTTGTTTTTCTAGAAAATTATGAGAATTCACAAAATGCAATATAACCAATTTAAAAAAACTAAAGTAAAATAATTTAGCAAAATTTTAGATATAATACAAACATAAAATTATTAGTTTTATTATGCTTCAGCAATAACCACATTTTAAAATGATATAAAAATTTCTTATCAAAAAAGCTATAAAATTATAAAATCAATTAGAATAAATTAACCAGAATGTATATGACCTAGACAAAGAAAAATATAAAACTATACTAATGAGCAAAATTTCTGAATGAACATAGGAACATACTAGGCTTTCATATAAGAATTTTCAGTCTTGCTATTTATCTCTCCCTTAACTCATACATAAATATAATGTCTTTATTAAGACACGAATACAATGTTTTCATCCAACCCATGAACTCATTTTAAAAATCATACCAAAAAAAGCAGTTATAATATTGTCGAGATGTCTGAAACCATACAACCTCGAAATCCTCTGATTTCTTCTGATCTCAAAAGCTAAGCAGGATTGTGTCTGGTTAGCACTTGAAAGAGAGAAAATTGCCATGTTAATTTTATAAAAATTTAATATAACTCTGGCCTTTTGAGATATTGAAAAAAGAGTGAAAAATCAATTAATCATGTTGTGATCACTGCCTTTATAAAAAATAACAAGGTTAGATCTGTAACATACTATTCATCAATATAAATTAAATTTCTGACAAATTCAAGAGAACATAAAGTACTTTACATATTAGAAGTAAAATGTAGCAAAAAACTTGTGATGTGTTAATAGCAAATGTCATCTTAAATATAACACAAATGCAAAGCAAAAGTAAAGTTATGGCTTGTATCTAGACTGAACCCTAACCCCCAAAAAGCTCATGCATTCTTCACAGCAACGAGATCCGTGGCTGGATGAGGTAGGCCAGTGGAAGTATGCCTTTATGAACACATCTGTCTCTGGCTTCCTTTTGTCACTGGCTCTGCTTTTCACTTGCCACGAACTAAGCAGATTTTCTCCATCACTCTCCGCTACCACTATATTTCTGCCTTGGAATCAATCACAAAGGAACCACTGAACCCATGAGAAACATAAACCCATTCTCTGCTAAGTTGTTTGTGTGACATATTTTGGTCACAGCAACAAAAAGCTAATAAGCCAAATAGATTACACTGACAGATTATAAACTTCTGATCTAAGACAAAACATCATCTAAAGTGTTAAAAATAATGGGGAAATATTTAATATGTTTATAGCAAGTCTAAAGAAAATATCTGAATAGAAATAAAGAATTGAAAATGTACTGAATATAATATTTGGAATATTAGTAATACATAGGAACATGTTTATTTTATGGTAAAAATGTTACCATAATTCTTAGACAAGGCATGGCAGGAGGAGACAGAAGGAGAACAAGTTCTCTGCTTTCATATCATACAGTTTTGAAGCAAGAAGAACAAACAAGAAGAAGGCAAATTATATATATATATATATGTGTGTGTGTGTGTGTGTGTGTGTGTGTGTGTGTGTGTATGTGTGTGTATGGGGTGTCATGTGTGACCTTGAGACATATATATATATATATATATATATATATATATATATATATAATTTCCCTACACCAGTCAAGCCCTGCCTTTAACGTGGCTGCCTTATCTATGTGAGGTCTAGGAAGACATTCTGTATCCAAACAGTAACCACATAGATATTCTACAGAACAGAGAAAATATTAAAAGATATTATAAATATCAGAAAATATTAGTTAAAACACTAGATGGATTTATGTGTCAATATAAAAATAATCTCAGCATACTTCAAAATTAAAATAATAGCTAGTTTATAGAATGCTTCTATATGGTAAACATTGACCTGAGCTCAAATCGTACTAAGCACAAATAATCATCCCCAAAATTTACGAGGCAAGAATAATGTTATACACATCCCTTGGATGAAAATAGTGACAGAGAATATATTCATAATGAGAAAAGTATTCAACCCTA
This sequence comes from Muscardinus avellanarius, assembly GCF_963383645.1. Classification (NCBI taxonomy): domain Eukaryota; kingdom Metazoa; phylum Chordata; class Mammalia; order Rodentia; family Gliridae; genus Muscardinus; species Muscardinus avellanarius. The sequence goes on along the minus strand of NC_137786.1, from coordinate 26,748,482 downwards.
TGTTTTTCCTTAGATCTACATAAATAATGCAACTTTATTGAGCAATGTGGAAAAGGAAAAGCAAGTTGAAAATGGTTATCTTCTAGGATGGCATGGTATTCAAGGGAAATATGTATACTTATTAGATACTTTGAGTTATTCAATTAACTAAAATGTATAATAAAATAGAATTTAGATCCATGATATTATTAAATCATGTCCTGAAAACAAACCTGGTAAATTCCCTTGAATGTATCTTATAAATTTTATTGTTGGACCATTAATTTTTCAAAGTTACATTGTTACTTAGTATTGAAATGTACATAGTAAATACCATAAATGTATATACTATATGTTTGAAAATAAAATGTACATTGAATATAAATAAAGCAAGTCATTTCTGAAATGATGCAAATACCAAACATCAGATTAAAATATATCCCAGTAAAAATGTCTTGGTGTCATTAGACATCAATATCTGTATGTATTTTACACAAAAATGAACTGTAAATATCATATGTTAATTGTAAAAATCAGGGAACAGGACATTCTGCTTAATTAAACTGTTGTGTAATTTGTGTTGGATAGTTAATTTTCCCTTACCTTGTGAGAAAATCAAGAAATGTTTATGAAGTGATTAGAAACAAGCTAAAAAAATTAAAGCATACAAAAGAAATAAAACAAGCCAATAGAAATAGGTTAAAGTGGTACAAGAACCAATCTGAAAGACCTTCCAATAGCCAGGCACAACAATGTAGATGATGTCACTGGATTATAGAACAAGGTATAAAACAAATATACGTGAGTATTTACTGGTATAAATAAATGTTTAAATAGCTAAATATATAAGAAGAGACATGCTTAAGTACAAAATTCCAAATAAATTATTGTAGATTTCCATTACTCAAGGAGGAGGAACTTAACTTTCTATCATCTACAATGAATTGAACTCTATGCTTTGCCTTCCAAAGAACAGAGTAAGATGAGAAGTCAGAACCAAAACAAAAATTTTACAGTAGAAAAACTTGCAAAAGCACCATCTCAAGTAGGTCATCAAATAGCATCAGTTTTGAAACATTTTAAAATATGTACACTTGATCTTAGAATGGCTCTTCTCCTCTGATTTCTCTCTCTGTACCCAAACATATACATACATGTATATGCATACATGTACATATACATAAACATACATACATGCACACACATATACATATATACATATATACATATACATACATATATATATATATATATTTGGATTCAGGAGAAAAAATGTATTTTTAATATGTATACTTAACCAGGCATGATTACACACATTTGTGGTCCAAGTGCTTGGGAAATTTACATAGGATAATCACAGGTTTGTAGCCACAGCTATTTAGTGAGGCTCTCTGCAACTTAGTGAGGCCCTGTTTCAAGATAAAGAATGGAAAAATGGGATAGAGGTGCAGCCCAGGGGTAGAATGCCCCTGGGTTCAGTCCCCAGGAACATACACACACAAAATATGTATACTTAATCTTAAAATGGCACTTAGCCTTTCTGCTTTCTCTTCCAAAATCCAAACATATACATACATATATATTTATACATAGACACAAACAAACACACACAAATATATATATATATACACACATATACATATATATATACATTTCATATACATATATATATATATATATATATATATATATATATATATATATATATATGAGTTTCAGAGATAAACCCAAATTTAGAAGTATTTATTGGTGAAAGTGCTAGAGGTTGAAACCAGGGTCATTCTGCCTCTGAGCTATAACCCCAGGCCTTTTTATTTTTATTCTTTTAATGCACCTACGATTTTCCTGTCTCAGCCTCTCAGATACTGGGATTATATGCATGCAGTACTGTGCTGGCTAAGTTGAGGAGTATTCTACAGACAATCTGAGCAGTGCTCCTCTGAACTCTCATAGTCACTGAAAGCAAGGTGAGTCTGAGAAACTTTAGAGACTAGGGCACAAAGAACTAAATGCAATGCAGCTCTGTCTATAACAGAAAAAGGAATCATTAGGGGAAACATTAATGGAGTCCAAATAAATAAGGTGTTAGGAATGTATCAGCAGATGTGGCAGTGCATGATTGCAATTGTAGTATACAGGAAGCTGGAACAGAAGGATTTCAGCTTCAAGGCCAGTCTCAGGAACTTAGTGAGACCCTGTATCAAAATAATTAATTAAAAATGACTGTGGGTGTAGCTCAGATGGAGTATGTTTCTTGATTCCATCCCTAGTACCAAAAAAAAGTATCAGTGTTGGATTATGTTACTTATAACAAATACACCATATAATGTAAGTCATTAAAAATAGGACAAGGTGGATATTAGGGGTAAAGGGGAACTTTGTATGTTTTTACCCTTTTATGTATATAAAAATTTAGTCTAAAATCAAAGGTTTATTTATAAAATGATTGAGGATATATTATACATTTGAAATCATCATCATTTAAACATTAATGAACACAGCAAATAAAGCACTTCATGGTAGATACTGGTACATGGTTATGAGACTAAACAGTGGAGTGCTTGAGGACATCATAAAAATATGATAATTTCTTTTTAAAGCACATAATTTGGGTTTTTGAAGCTTGGCTGTATATTAAGTAAAAGTTAAAGTATAATATAGAGAAGAAATTTTGTTGAGTTTGATCATCTGAGATATACCTTTTTTCTCAATAATATTATTCAGTTTGGAATCTCTAAGCTTTTATTCCTACATTGGCCATACTTTAATATCTAAATAAAATTTGGTGAGTCTAGAAAATAAATTGGAGGGTAACAGATGCCATACATTAGACACTCATGAATTTTGACATCTCATTAAATTAAGTAATTGTTCTGGCTGTTAACAGTGTTATAAACTTTAGACAAATTTGTCCATGTATCTGTTTCCACTTTTGTGGGACATAAATTTTATCTGCTTATTCTCATTAACATTTTCAAGAAAAGGAAAAAAATTATAAAACAGGTTTTGGAAATAATGTGTTATTAAGTATTGTGTGAAAGTATACACAGAAAACAAAATTACCCACAGGAGTGTATTATAGATATTTTCAGACAGTAATCTTCCTATATAAATATAAAATTATAAAGTAATAAATTTTCTTCATTAAATTGTTGTTTATAAAAATTCTCACTTGCATACCATTAATTTAAAAAATTAAAATAAAACTGAGTTAAAACTGTTTTTGAAATTAGTAAGAAAGCCTATGTCCCTCCTCTCTACATCTGCCCTCATCTTCTTTTCTTTTCTCTTGCAATTTGTCAATTTGTGCAGTGTGTAAGTGGGTATCTTCTGTTTGTATACTATTTGCATACAACACATTAGAAAATGGAGACACTTATTCCTACAAAATTTTATTTTGGGCAGCCTTATAAAATGGCAAGTTGACATTTAAAAGACAAAAAAACCAACAAACCAACTGAGTTACTTTTTTTCTCTCTCATACACTTATGTACCATTTGCAGAGTTAATATACCTTTTCTAGATGTTATGATGCTGATGTATAAATGTTGAGTTCCTACTCATGCTATTATTAGTAGCTTACCATAACAACCTATAGTGGAATTCCAATGGCTAGGATGTACATCTTGGTGTCTGCAGGCTGTATTGGATGCCCTCTTCCCCTTCAGGGTCATGTCCAGATTCCAAGGAATGACACTTTTTTGGCGCAATTCTCATAAGGATCAGAAGTTGATAAAGGTCTATCCCATATACCTTTCCTTTTGAATCAGGGGAGACAAATCCTGAAACATATGTGTATATCATTCCTTGTCATTTATCCATGTGATTGAATTGCAGATGATCACTGTAGTTGTTGGCTTGTGACTCTTTCATCATCTCATTTCTCTACTTTTCTGGAATTATTTTCTATATCTACCAAATGAAGCTCTTTGATATGAATCCATAGTTGGGCATTTGCTTTCAATGGGGAAAACACTAAGAAAAAAAGAAAGGTGGTCTGGGTGATTATAGAGAATGGTATATGAGAAAATAGCTTCTTTTTCTTTAATTTTTTATTGGTGCATTGTATTTATACATCATAATGAAGCAAAAAAAAAAAAGCTTGTGTAGACATAAATGCACACATCACCCAGCCAGCCCCCTCCCAGTCCCCACCCCACTCCCTCCCGATCCCAACCTCTCATGCTTGGCTGAGTGGTTGACTATGATATGAATAAGTACATCGTGCGCTTTAAAGAGTTTCCTTCCCCCCTCCCATCCCCACAGTTAGGCTGCCTTATTTGCTCCTCTATAAGATCTCCTTTTTCACCTGGAGTTCCTCCTATGACCCCTTTTCACCCTAGCTTTCACATATTAGGGAAAGCATCTGATTCCTTACTTTTTGCGATTGACTAATCTCACTTAGCATAATGTCCTCAAGATCCATCCATTTTTCCTGTAAATGCTGAAATTGTGTTTTTTTATGGCTGAGTTAAATTCCATTGTATGCATATCCCACAGTATTGTAATCCATTCATCTTTTGATGGACATCTTGGCTGGTTCCATAGTTTGGCAATGGTGAATTGTGCAGTTATGAGCATAGATACACATGCATTAGTTTGGTATCGCTTCTTAAGAGAAGAAATTTTAAAACCCAGTGACTTAAGTAAGGTTTTAACACTAATGAGCAATTTTTCATGTGTCATAAACTAGTGTTTTGAATACTTTTCTAAGAGGTGAACATCTTTGTTTTTCAGACAAAATCAAAAAATCAAAAGCAATGCATGCTTTGATGAATAAATAATAGATTATAATAATCTCATTAACTGTAGGTAACCGAAAGTACAGAATCTGATTAAGAAAAAAGAAAAACAAAATATACCAAATAATTAGGAAGCAAACTCTGTGTCTTAGAACTTCCAATAAAAAGCTGTATCTGAATAATCAGTATTTTACTTTCAAATTTTCAGAAAAGGAGAGACTTTATGTTTCAGTGCAGTGTGAAGGAAGGCTTTGAAACAATATTTAAGTTGCCTACATTTATTTATTCACATATCCAATATTTGGTAAACAGAGCTTTGATATTTTTCTATTTTTATGGCAGTATTCTAATGTATGATGTGAAGATTTTTAAATTGGAGGTTTATTTCCATCTACTATGTTACCTTGAATATCCACTAATTTTAAAAACTTAAAAGAGCACATATTATTATATTAAAAAATTAAGAAAACTAATCTATCCTTTCATTGTGGGGAGTGAAGGCTCCATTTTTTCAAGATTATTATTGTTGTAGATTATAACCTCAGCAAACTGGAGTTTGTGGAAGTGTAGAAAAGAACTATAGGTATAATAAAAAGGCAATTTCAGTAAGGATTAAGGGGCATTTGGGGACAAATACAATAATGATAGTAATTTCATTATAATTATAGTATTAATGATGATTGTGTTAATAATAGTTTCTGTTTTTCATGTGGCAGATGAGCCAGAAATTCTGCAAAGACTCTTCTATATGTAATCTTATTTATCAGAATAACACTGTGAAATACCTGTTATTTTAACCATTTTGTATGCAAGAAAACTGAAATTCAATGTAGCAAACTAAATTTCTAACATTATACAGCAGGCCAAGGAAATAGCTGAAATACAGTTGTATCCAACCCTGAAGTCCATACTTGTCAGTAATAAGTGATGCCTGAGTGATCATTTTCAAGTTAAGAAAATAATAAATGTATAAGCGATACACAGCATAATTTGAGTAAATGATTTAAAAAACCCAACTGATATTTGAATGGTATCATTTGAAAGTAAATTCTCTATAATTCACTTCCTATAGTGGTGAAAGACAAGGCAAAGTCATCAATAAAAAGGCTTCATCAAACTTAATGAACTAAATATTCTTATTTTCATTATACGGGTGATTTTCTTCCTTGAAAACTTAGTACTATTTGATTCCAAGTGTATGTTAGCATTGGCAACACAGAGGCAATGTGTGAATTTTTGAAGAAGAAAGCACATTAATATAATGATCTCACTTGACTATGGGAAGTACCTCACTATCAAAATTTGCCTCTATATGAATCTGTTCCTATTCAATGCCTACTGTGTAAATCATGTGACTAATTTGCATGAAAGAAGAAAATCAGCTCCCTTTAATGTAAAAATGACTTCTTTTATTTGAGAACGTGAAATCACCCCCTTTTTGCTGCCATGGTTGCAGTCTGAATAATTTTCAAACTGCATCTTCACTATGGCCACATTAACACATAACTGATGCCTTTTTAATTCTTTTTTACAGGCAGGTATTTATTAACCATATTGTTTCTGTATGTTTTTTTTTTTTTTACTATCTAAACTTACTTTACATAATAAGTGAGTTTGTAAGCCTCTAGGATTGTATCATTTAATAGAATTTTTGGTATGTTCATTTATATTATTTTATCTTTTTTGATTCAATAATTCATTAGGGAGAGCTGTTTTTGGAGTTGCTAACACAGAGAAAAGAAATGAGAGAAAAGAATTACCCCTGAGTAGAAAACCTTATTAACAACTATTCAGTGAATTTAATTCTTTCTGGAAGACTGCCACCATTTATATTTTGGCATATTGACTTATATTAGTTTTTGTACCAGTAGAATATACACTTCAGAAACATTCTTCTAATTATCAAAGCACTTGGGGAAATTTAACCTCATCTGACCTGCACTTCTACTATAAAAAAGTAATGGAATAAAAGAATAAAAGTTATCTGTCTATTATTTATTAGGAGATAAAAGAAGCAAGAGAGAAACTCATAAGTGAGCTAAAACATACTCATCAAAGATTAAACAATCTTAATTGTTACCAATGATTATTGTTCATATAGAGACACTATAAGAAAATAAAGATACGTCAGCTGCTTCAATCCAAAATTACTTATAAAAATGCTTACTTAGTACTAAAATTCACACCGAGTTAGGGTATGTATATATGTAAATATTTATGCATATGTATATATATACATATATATATATATTTGCTGAATTCTTGAATTCATATAAATTTGTATAGTATGTGAATGGTGAAATCATAGCTAAAATTGTATACACTAAAACTAGGAAACATAGTTGATGAAGAAAATAAAGATTAGGTGAATAAAATGCTCAGTAATCTTTTTAGACAAGTGATGTATTAAAATATTTATTAAATACCATCTATTAATGAAGTACGTCACTGAGTGTTCAATTTAACCCTTTTTTCTGGGTTATATTAAAGTTTAAGAAAAGTTAAAAATAAAACACAAATCTTTTTTTTTTTTCAGTACTGGGGAATAAACCCAGAAACATTTGACCTTCCAGCTACACCCCAGCCTTATTTTTTTATTCTTTATTTTGAAACAAGGTCTCACTAAGTTGCAAAGGGCCTCACTATATAGCTGAGGCTGGCTGTGAACCTGTGATCATTCTCTCAGCCTCCCAAGTACTGGAATTACAAGTATGCATCACTACACCTGGATAAAAATACAAATCTTAATAGAAAATGAAAATCAATAAAGTTGTACCAACACACTCTAATACCTAGCCAAATGATTTAAGTAAAATCTCTTAAATAAAAGTATTTAAATTAATTTATTTATATACTCTGTGAAATAAATACAGCAAGTATATATTCAGTTTTGGAGAACAGAAGGGGTATTTCATGCAGAAATTAATTTTTCATATGACTCTAAAAAGAATCGTGGGAGTAAAATAGAAAAAAAATGGAAGAAAGATTATCCTTGAAAAAAACAATACTGATCAGCCTTAATTTCTCAAGTTTCACTCTGTGATGGTGTATACCTACAGGAGCTGGGAACTGTGCACCTACATTTCATCACCCATAAATTTTGATACATTTTATTTTAACTTATTCTCTAAAATGTCTGTAAATTTAGTTTGTAGGTCAACTGATTGAAAATGTCCCTTTTATTTACTATTGGAAGGGTTTTTCATTACTGATATGTTATTAATGTGTGGTTTTATTTCAGATATGTGTTTTATCTGAATCTTTAAGAACTAGGAAGGTTTGTTTTGGAGGATTTGGGTCTTTATTTTTTTGTGTGGTCTAATATATGTGAAATTCTTAAAGAAGTACAAGAATATTTGAAAAAGCATGTATTTATCATGGTTCAAATACGTATACACAAATTTAATGCACATATTATTCTTATTATGCATTTTAGATCATGGAATTTACCAATATTTTATCTACTTAATTGTGACAAATGTTTTAAAATCTCCAGTGGCCAATAGTTTTCTCTCCTTGCATTACTTATGTTCTTGTTTTATAAAAGTTGGGCTGTATTAAGGTACATAACTATCAGTCAATTTTTATTTTCCTTCTTCTAGCATGTAACATGCATTCATCAATTTAAACATGTCATACAGGATAGTGTTGAAATACATTTAACAAAGGAAGGGCACCCATATAATATGCAATCTGTCAATAAGCACAACCTCACCCTTATCCTAAAGCCTTGGGGCTCTTCTAAGTCTCCTGTGACTCCCCTTAGGTAACTGCTACTGGTTTCAAAATAAGGCTTTTATTTTCCCGATTTTGAAATTTAAATAAGTAGAATTGTGCCATCTAAATTCTGACCTATCAGGATGTTTATAAGATTTATCCATATCTCGTACACATCAAATTACTGTCATTGGGGGCATTGTGTTCCCGATGCCTGTGATTCTGGTCTGTCTCTGACCCAGACTTTGTTGTTTTTACATGGAAGTTCAACTTGGCTCTGTTCAATCAAGACTTTCTCTTCCTTCATTTCACTCGTATTGATCCCTAATAAATATCTTCAAGTTACAACTCAGTTTCTTCCTCCAGAGATCTCAGCTTGTGATACCTTTATAGAAGAGTAGTAGGTTTAGCCACCCTACTATAGAAAGGTATTGGGTTTACTTCAATTACAGGCTATTCCCTATAGAGCTACCAGGATCAGTCTAGTATATTTCTTTTATGGGGTATATTTTGAAGGGTAATATTGTTGTTTAATGGGATATTTTTTGTGTTTGTAAATATATTTTCTAAAAATGCTTGAGTCAATTTCCAACTGTTACATAAAAATTCCAATTGCTCAACATGTTCATCAGACCTTAGCATTTTCAGTCTTTAATTTCAGCCCTTTGGAAGACTATGTGGTGGTTTCTTACTGCAGTTTTAATTAACATTTCTTTGGTGACTAAAGCAATTCAGAAAAATTTCAAATGATCATTGGATATTTGGACGGTCCTATGAATGTGAGGGGCTGCTCAAGTCTTTTGCTGGTTTTAATTGAGGCATTTGTCTTTTTCTTATTGATTTTAGAGTCCTTCATTTTCCTGGATGCAAATCTCTTTTCAAATATGTGTATTGTAAATGCTTGCTTCTTATCTATTGTTTACTTTTACATTCCCATAATGGTGATTTTGATTAACAGACTTTCTTAATTTTAATGTGGTTTAATCACCATTTTTTCCTTTAAGCTAATGGTTTTTTATGTTCTATTTAACAAATATTTCTTACCCAAGGCAATGGTGATACTGTTCTGTTTTCTACTAAAAGTATTATTGTTTAGCTTTCCATATATTGTGAGGTAGTTATCAAGATTTATTTTTTTATGAAAATCCACTGGATCAGGCATCACTTGAAAACTCCATTTCTTACCCATTGCTTTAAAAATAGAAGATTGTCATGAATAAATTGCCCACATCTCTGCCTATATAACTTATCTGAGGAGTTTAGAGTTTTGTCTATTTAGTGTAATTTTATATGCTAATATCTAAATGTGCTATAATTACTTTTTAAAGATCTTCTTGGTTACTTTTAGATATTCTCATGTATATATTAATTATAATAAATGTTTTTATTGCCAGTAGAAAACTGGAAATATTTTTTTTATTTTTTTATTACTCAAAGAAGATTCATTTATTTAGCTTTCTGACTCTGTGCTTGTGCCTTCAACACTTTCACAATGATTTTCTGCTCCTCAATAAGGAAAGCACGCTTGATCCTGTCGTGGACACATTTAGCACACATGGAACCTCCATAGGCCCTGCTGACATGCTTTTTTGTCTTAGACAATCTCATAAGAACCTTAGGTCTCACAGCACAAACCCCGTGCAGTCGGCCTGGGCACACGCCACATGCAGATTTTGGAGCTTTCCCAACCTTCTTGGTATACAGGTAAACAATCCTGTTGCCAGGGGTTTGGGACAGCCTTGTTTTGTTGGAGGCTGTATTGTAGGAAAGCCTACGACAATATGTCAAACGCTGGACCATTTTGGGTGTCTCTAGATGCCATCCCCGGGAAAAGCAACTGGAAATATTTTAATGGACAGTAGATTTAATCTATAAATATGTTTACTATAGTATAATATAAAATAAAAAAATAAAAATACTGTAAGTCCTTGAAAACTGTACATTTCTTCTCTTCATTCATTCAGGTTTTTAAAATATTCTATCAATAACATGATACTTTTTAATAAAAAATGAGGAATTAAATGCATTTCCTATATACCTGTTTTATATTAATGCTTTTACAGATTAAAAAAAAAAACATTTTCTATGTTGGTTCATTGAAATTGTCTTTAGCAGCATTGCTAAATTCAAAGACCACTTCTAACAATTATCTTCAGAGTTTTATATTTTCACACATAAGTATTTTATCTGTGAATAACAATTTCAGTTATTTCTAATACATGCCTTTTAGTTTTCTTTATTTTTATTGCTCTGATTAGGAACTAGAGTACAATGCTGAATACAAGTAGAAACAACATGAATCTTATCTGTTTCTCAATCTCAGAATGAAAGACTTCAATTATTCACAATGAAATTTAATATTTGCTGATGCTTATATGTAGGTACTCTTAAGCTGATTAAGTAGTTCCATTCTATTACTGATTGTTATAATTGTAGCAATGAATAAGTCTTAAATTTAAGCAAATATTTTTACTGCATCTATTAAAATAATTGTATAAATTTTCTTCTTAAAATATTTTAATAAGCTGGTGTGGTGGTACATATCTGTAATATCAGTACTTAGGAAGCAAAGGAAGGAGGATCTCAGGTTAGAGGCAAGCTCCAGCAACTTATCAAGCCCCTGTTTCAAAATAGAATAAGTACACAAAGAAAAAGGGTTGGTCTTGGAGCTTAAAGGAAGAAGGCCCCTTGGGTTAAATCCCAGTGTAGCCTTTCCTCCTTTCCCTGACACTCAAACACACACAAAAACCTGTTAATAAATTAATAAGTTTTAGCTCAAAAGTGCAGTGCATTGACCACTATTTTATGTCCTGATTATCTACTGTGAATGTAGTTGAACTTCTACATAAAATATAGAAAGCTATAAAATATTGAACCCACCTGAAGAATGAAGAAAACTTACTAATTCATTTATTTATTTTTAACACTTTATTTTATATACTTTTATTGGTGCACTGTATTACAAAATGGTAATTATTTGGAGCTCATGAGAGAGCTCAGGGATACCAGTAGCTTGAACCCCAGGGGAGGGCACTTTAATAAGAGGCAATATATGAATTTGTCTTTTGGCAAGGCATATAGGAAGAGCCAACAGCACATAGGTAGGTTAAAAATAAATCATAGAAATTTAACAAATTACTTACAGTTGCGCTTAAACACTAGACCCTTTGGGATTTTTAAATGCAAAAATTAATTTTCACTCACCCATGGCCTGCTTTCACAAACTTTCACCAGACATACAAAAGAAAGATTTAAGAAAGAGGGAAAACCAGAGGGAGCTATTGCACATGGTAGAGGTGTAAATTCTCTGTGAAAGCCATCAATGTGGATACCACTTTCTCGATGCTTTTCTTTTCACTGTACTTTTCATGTGAAGTGAAAGCCTTCAGGCCCTGGAGAGTGACAGCAAGTCTGCCAAGCAGAGGCTTCCAATTCTGACTCAACATTGCAGAGAATGGCAAATACAGAGGAGAGAAAGAAAATAGTCTTATATTTGTGATCTTTTCTCATCACCATCAGAGAAAACTCTCAGTGAAGAAAAGCTTTCCCACACAAGATCTTATAAAGTGCAAGTTTGGATTCCATAGAGAAGAGAAGGAGGAATGCTGTGAAGGTTTTTTCCTGATGGTCAAGCTCACAGCTCCACCTCGGGCTGAGGTGAAGCAGTGGAAAGAGGAGTAGAGCCTCTTCTCACCACCAACCCAGTAGGTATCAGCCACAAGAACAGAAGTGAATGCTGGCAGAGACAAGAGGATGAAGCGGTAGGCTCCAGGTACAGGTAAGCAGAGATAACTGAAATCTGAATGCAGAACCGGAATAAGAACAGCATTCCATCAATACACTTTCCACTCTGGGGATGGAGAGGAATTAAAAATAATATGAGTCATATATTAAATAGCAAAGTGGAAAAGGTGGATGACATTAATATGTATAGCGAAATAGAAAGATGGAAAATATAACTCAAGTGGAATGGTTAAGAAGAGAGCAAAGAAACAAATGTGCCATCAGAGACGAAGAATTCTCTTAATAGATTTTTTAAAATGTACTTTTATTGGTGCATTGCAGTTACAGATCATAATCAGGTTCAGAGCCATTGAAATATGCATGCAGAGAGAACACAGTGAGGACAACATTCTCCTATCCTGAGGATAGGTCGCTAAAAGTTGCCTAAACTAAAATTTAAAAAGGAAAAAAAAGTAACACGCGCACACACACACACACACACACACACACACACACACACACACACACTTATGTGAAACTGGATCTCCAGAAGAAATAGAGATAAAAAACAAGGAAGAACAAATTTTTGGAGAAATAATAGTTGAAAATTAGCTCTGTGTATTGAACAATAATGAGCAACATAAAAGCAGAGCTCTTGAAGTTCAGAATAAAAAACAGTACAAACCAAAAGCAGTATGAAGATTAAAGATAAAGAAACAATCAAGACAGTAACAGATAAAACCACAATAAAAGATGCATCACATCCAGGTGTGGTGGTGCATGCCTGTCATCCTTTGAGGCTAAAGTAGGAGGATTGCAGGCTCAAGGACAACCTCAGCAGTTTTGTAACACACTCAACAAGCTAGCAAGGCTCTGTTTCAAAATAAAAAATAAAATTGGCTATGGTTATTAGTTGGAGGTAGAATATCCCTGGGATCAATCGCCAGTTACCTCCCCCCCCCCCAAAAAAAAGATACATTAAAAAAGAAAGAATAAAGATACAATTTACACCAGATTTCTCAACATAAACTACAAAAGACAAAAGAAGGTGTTGGTGCCCTCTTTCAGGCTCTTTCTGGCTCTCTTGCTTCAAGTGACACACATCGGGAATAATTTGATATGTTCTAGGAGATCTGTGAGGCTTTGCTCACTTTTATCCATCCTTTCCTGTTCACTTTTACTGAATCTTCAACTCTTTTTCCTACTGTTCCACTCAGTGCCTGTTTATTTTTAATTTCAGATTTTGTTTCAGTTTTAGAATTCCTCCTTAACTCTTTATATTTATTGTATTTCTCTAGTTACATTTCTTTGCTTTCCCTATAATGTCTTATATTATTATAATCATTTGCTTTACTTTATTTAGAATATATATGATAGATATCTTAAAACAAAACAGAAGGACACTTTCAGTTTAACTCAGCACAAGTTTTCTTTTTTTTATCCACAGAAGTATGCACTCAAATGTTTTTATTTTTTTACAAATATTGAGACATTTTAAATTCTATACTAAACATTATTAATATTAGGTGGTGGAGATTATTGAGTACTTGAATTTGATCATTGTTGCATCTACTAATTTAGCTGGATGTTTTCTTGTTTGGACTTGGACTACAAACTCTGCCTCTTGGGTAGCATTTTTCAAATTACTTGAGATCTCTTCTTAGTTGACTTAGTGTCAGTGAGGCTTATAGGTAGAAAGAATTTAGATATTTCTCTGATTTGCCTCTCCCTTTTAACATTCTTCTATAATTGCCATTAGTCATGATTTTTAAGGTTTTATTTTTCTCATTATCCTACCCGCAAAATTACTTTTTCCCACTTAAACCCCTATTAATGTGAGCACATCTCACTGATTGCTTTTAGCTATTAACTAAATGTCCTAAAGCCATATTTAACTTAATATAGGCCTCTCTAACTATCCTCCATGAATGTACTCTTTACTAGAATCATCTGCTTTTGACCAATCTTTGGAGCTTTTACGTAGCTGCTTTGTTATTTTGGCCATGTATCTTATCTATTTTTTGCTCAAGAGTTATTACTGAGACTCTTCAATCCATAGTCCATCACTGTCAAAGAAATTATTATCTTACTCTCTGAAAGCTCTGTAGTGATGTTGTCTTTTTCCTGATATTTTTAATCTATGACTTATTTCTCCTTTTTTATACCTTGACAATTATTGACTTTATTTTTAGATTTTAAACTCATAACTTAAATCTATCTTTTGTATTTTTAATAAACATAAAAATGAAACTTTAAAAAATTACAAATAGTACTTAAGTGATTATTGTCATCCAAACTTCTCCATACCTCATTTTCTATATTTTAAAAAGGTTATCTCTCTTGTTATAATTAGATATAAAATGACCCCTTGAAAAGCTCATAAGTTGATGTTTGGAGTTGATGTAATTGAGTCAATGAGAGTTATAATCCCAGACTCTCACTGAATGATGGCCTAGACCAGTAGTGTCCATGAGGGTTTTGGTTTGAGAATTATACATGGTTCCTCCTTTCTCTCTCTCTCTTTCTTGCTTCTCTCCTCCATGATATGAAGAGTACAGCTCATGTGTTCTTTCTTTCTCATTTCCTGCTGCTATACCCTGAGATTTGTGGACCTTCAGCTCACATGGACTAAACCGCAAAACTGTGAACAAATAAATATTCCTCTAAGTTACATGATCAATATTTTAGATTATAGCTGTCGTCTGATACAGAAGAATAATACCAGGAGTGGGATCATGGCTATATTTAGGTCTGACTATATGAATTGTGAATCTTTAAAGCTGGTTTGGAAAAATATCAAAGAGTCAGAATATGGAAGGGTCAGAATATGGTTAGAAAGGTGGACAGTAGAGACTGTGCTCAGGAGATTTGGGAAGGAAAAGAGGACTGCATAGGAAAATACAGTAGAGGCCACATGTGTTACACATTTGCAAAGAACTTATGTACATATTTCTTGCATTCTGAAACTTTGTATGAGGCTGAATTGTCCCTCATCCAATCCCCATCCCATTCCCTCCCCTCCCCTCGATCCCATGCTTGGTGATTATCTTTGATACATTTGTTTACATACATCATGAATTTTAAAGAGGTTCCATCCTCCCCCATCCCATCCCATCCCCTCTGATTGGTCTGATTGGTCACCTTAATTGCTTCTATATAGGGCCCTTTCTGCAACTCGACCTCCTCCTGTTACCCCTTTCCTCCTAGATTTTGCTAGTTAGGGGAAGCATTTGGTTTTTATTTTCTGTGATATTTCTCTGTGCATGCCACATTGCAAGTTCGGATCCCACTCTTAAAGTGCCCAGTAGAGGCCTGGCCACCCGGAGGACTCTGTTCCCGACCTTGCTGGCTCCAGCACCGGCCTTGCCTCATGGGAGGCCCTGATCCTGGCCTTGCTGGCACACACACCAGCTTAATTCCTTGGCTGCCTCCAATACCGGCCTTGGAGGCCCCAGCACCGGCCTTGCCTCATGGCAGTCTCCGATCCCGGCCTTGCTGGCCCAGCACCGGCCTAACCCCTCAGCAGACTCCGATCTGGGACTCAGAGGCCCCAGCACCGGGCTTGCCTCACGGCTGGCTCTGATCCTGGCCTCGCTGACCCTGGCACCGGCCTAACCCCTCGGCAGGCTCCTATCCAGGCCTCGGAGGCCTAGCACCAGCCTTGCCCCATGGCAGGCTCCAATCCCGGCTGTATGAGGCTGAATTTAATGAGAGACTGCTTAATAAACGGGCACTGGGCATGTCAAAACAGAAAAATATGCAAACATGGATTTTGATGTCCATATTTAATAAATTGTACTCTAAATTTTGGGAGCAGACAGTAAAGCATAAATCTGAAGTTTGGCTGGAAAGGATTGTTTAAATTTAGGGCCCAGTGATATTATATTGTAGAAGAAAGTAAGATGGCTGAAAGAAAAGAGGAAATAGCAGCAGACAGAGCTGAGGCCAGGGAGGGACCTGATACTGGAACCAGTTTTATCCTGGATGGAAACAGACAAGTGGCTTGTCATTGAAAAGGCCCCAATTCTCTAAGGCACATGATGTACTTAAACAAACATATCAAAGTCAATCACTAAGCCAAGCATGGTAAGGAGGGAAGGTACTTTGCATTTTAACAGCTACTTGAGTGCCTGGCAGTAACCAGACCCTAACTCCTTTTCTTTTTCCAGATCTGAACTCCACTTTCTAAAAATCCATTTTTGAAATATATATTAACAACTAACTCTTCTTTTTTGGAAAAATTTTAGGCCATTTCCTAATACTGGTACATGTGCCATTATATATTGGATGCATATAACTTGCCTTTTATTTTGATCTTCATTTTCTTTGACAGGGGTTCACAAGAGTTTGAGTCTCAGAGGAGACATTGGATTTGTGAACTTTTCCACAATGCTGGAACTGTTAAGACTGTGGAAACTATGATAAATGGACTAAATCCATTTTGCATTTTGGATGATCATGAGTGCTTCAGAGACCAGAGGTATAATGCTACAGTCAGGTATAGTATTAGGGCCTCTTGAAGAGCTCATAAATTGGCGCTTGGAGTTAATGTAATTGAGTCAGTGAGGGTTATAACCCCAGAAGTGGATAAATACATTGTGATAGATTTATCTGGGTGGTAGCCTAGACTGGTAGATGGGGTTGGAGAAGGTCTGTCCCTGGGTGTGTAGTCTTGAGAGTTATATGTTGTTCCTCTTTTTCTTGCTCTCTTTCTTGCTTCTGTCCTCCACAGTGTGAGAAGCACAGTCCATGTTCTCTTTCTCTTCCTACTTCCTTCTGTCATGCCCTGAGATCTGTGATCACTGGCCTCACATGGAATGATCCCCAAAACTGTGAGCAAATAAATCTTCTTTCCTCCAAATTATGTGGTTGATCTTCTAGATTAAGGCTGTGAAAATACTGACTGGTTCATCTCTAAAACTGGGTTCTCTGGAAGCAGTCCTTAGATTATTTACTTCTCTTTTGTAACTTTAGGAAACATTTCACAGAAAAATCAGTAATGAGATGAAGGAAGGAAAAGATGGGAAAGGATTAAGCCAGGCAAAGCCATAATGCTTGGTGATGTCCCAGCCTCAGGCATGGATTACCAGCTTTTGTTTCTGGCCTTGGCAATAGGATCTGGACTTTCTCAACTGCATTCATCATATACTAAGGATTGACTCTTTTGTCTGCTTGATCAAAAAAATATGCTCCAGTACCAGGGGGACAATATCCCAAACAGTTGCAGGTGAGAGCTTTCTTATACACACTGTCAAGCTAACCAATAAAAATGAAGATGTTTACACTGAAAATTAATAGTTTTCATCCAATAAACCATCCAGCTATCTCTACAACCACATTAAATCTCTTCCCACAGCTATTTACAGGTATTTTAGAGTTTTTTTATTTATAAAAAGTAAAAAACTGCGTACCTAGGGAAAGTCTACTTTATTTTTCTCATCAAATACATTGAGAATACTGGTTTCAAAGAAACTAAAAAGTGTTTAATTATAATAGAGTTAATTTAGAATTTAAAGTTAGTGTTTTATCATTGTTGGATACGTATCATTGTTTGTTACATAGAATATCCTAATGTTTCATTTCAATAAAATACATTCTATTTCAATAAAATAAAATTAGAGGAATTGAGCATTCGATACAATCCCAATATTTCTAAACCCAACAAACTATTTAGTTTTAGAACATCTCATTATTAACAGGCTTATTTTATTGTGAACAATTATTTACACAACTCTATGCTGTATTCTTCATTAATTCCAAATATCATGTTTTTGGTTGAAGAGTCTTGGAGTTACAACTAAATGAATGATTTTCAGCTTCATGTCCAAATATATTTGTTTCTCAAATCATTACCAGATAAAATCTAACTACTGAATTCTTTTTTTGGTAGTGGTGAGAAGAAGGTACTTAAGAGAAGAAGATGGAATGTATTAGCTTCAAAAAAAGGAGTAGGTTTCTTAGTGCTGTGTATTTTGATTAGAATAGATCCTTTTGTTAATGTTCCTGTGAGTTACTTTACATTAACTCTGGTTTTCCAATCTGCTATGATTTTGTTGAAATAAAAGGAGCAGGATTTAATGGTTTTATTAAAATTCTTTAACCTACATGAACCAGAATATGATGACTCAATAGTAAATACGGGAATTTTTCTATAAAGATGGCAATCACCGAAATTTAGCTGAATTTCACTGTGAAAACTTAATTTTAAAAGTAGGCCAAGAATATCTCAAGATTAGATTTTAATAAAGGATCACAATACCTTATTACTCTAAATTTTGATGCAGTTAGCAAAACTGTAAGAATCTGAATGTGAAGATTATCTCCAAATAAAGCTATCTGGTTATTTGCAAATAAGTAAGTAAAATGAGTATTTTCCTAAATTTATTTAGACATACGAAAGGTATTTTATTTTCCTTCATCTGTACATTTCTGCTTATAAGTATATGTCTCTACTCATGGTTCAAAGAAAAATATATTCATTACTTTTTCAAATATATTTAAAAAATTTGTTGAATGATGTTTGTTGACTTTTAACCAGTGCTAGAGAAAACAAGTGCCCAAGTTCCCCAAATGGTGACATATAATCCCATTCATTCTAACTATTCTACATCTTCTCTTCTGTAACTGGTATTTTCTACTCTGTAGTCATGATTTCTGAATATGAGGAGGCTACTTGAATGTATAAATATTTTTCATTGATACTGCATATGTTTGCAGAAGTAGAAAAATATAAAAATGTTATCATAACCCACAAATATTGAACTTACTGGTTCAGAATAATTACCCCTACTGACAAATCAAGACTATGTTCTATTTTAGACATTTTTTTCTGTGAATTATTCTTTCCAGTTTCCTCCCTGATCCTTACAAGAGTTCATTCAAATGAAGCATTCACAGTTAATGTCCCATTAACTATTTATTTCATGTCACTGTAAGACTGGGCCAATAAAAGTGATGACACAAAAACTTGAGAGAGATAAAGGGAATGTAGGTAGAAATTCTAGCACTTTTTTCTTTTTCTTGTGATGGAAGGCAGGGAAGGTCATGTTTCATGTGAATTCACATAGATGACTATGTTGAAAAAAATGTTTGTTTTTGACTTAGCAGTGAAGGATAAAGCCTTTTGGTCATGCATCATTCTACCTTGCCAAAAAAAAACAAAAAAATCTTAAATAAACAAAACCCCAAACTAACTCATTTGATATTTAACCTAAAAAATACCTGGGCACAGTGGCCCATGAGTATAATCTCAGCACTTGGGAGGCTGAGGCAGGAAGATCACAAGTTGGAGGCTATCCTAGGCAACTTAGTGAGACTCTATCTCAAAATTAAAAAAAAAAAATTAAAACATGGGCTGGAGATGTAGTTTAGTGATAACGTGCTCATGGATTCACTACTACAAACACCAAAAAAAAAAAAAAAAAAGAGGTGGAAGGAGAAGGAAAACAACCAAACTGCTACCCTAAAGGAGAAAATGTAGATAAATTCTACAAAATTTAACAAAATCAATTAATATTATTAAGAGGAATGTTTCATAGAGAAAATAAAAGTTGGGCAAAACATTCTTCTGTAAGGGATAATAAAGAAGAAGGGGAAAGAAGGGGAAGAGGAGAAATTATCTATTTTAAGAAGATCCTCAAAGGAAAGTTTCAATAATATGTAGGAGAACTTAATCCAGAAGTGGGAGATGAAATATGTTATGCAAAGTAATATAAGAAGTAGAAGAAAATTCTCCCAAAATTAAGAAAAAGAAGAAAGAATGAGAAGATACGTATGCACATGGAAAAGATCTTAAGGTTATGGAGGATAAAAATAAAGAGATTCACTAACATGAAAAAGAAAAGAATAATAGAAAAAATCAAGAGAGAAGCAGAGGAAGATAAGAGAATGCTAGTATACACACACAGTCCAAATGAAGACAATTTAAGTGCTGGAAAATAAGGATTATTGAAATATAATTTTTAGGTTCTTTTAAAAATTTTAAAGCACTCCATTTTTTGGGAAATTAGGCTTCTATTTTGTTTTTATCAAGTCTTCAGTACATGACATTTTTCTTACCAAGTATACTATTTTATTTGGAAACAAGGTCTCGATACATTGTTGAGTCTATTTCCTGAGGCTTAGGCTGTCTGAGGATGTCTCTGGATTTTCAGTCCTCTTGTCTCAGCCTCCCAAGTACTGGAATTACAGGTGTGTGCTACCACACCTGGCTGAACTCTATCTTTTAAGGCTCATATCATAAGTTCTTGTATCAGTTATCTTTATTAATTTTTTGTGGTTCTGAGAAATGAGCCCAGCAGTGTTCTATCTCTGAATAACATCCCATTTCTGTTTTATTTTTCATTTTGAAAAAGGGTTTTGCTAAGTTGTCAAATGCTGTCCTCAAACTTGCAATTCTTTGTCGCATCCTCCCAAGCAATGGAATTACAGGAATGTGCCACCATACCTGTTTGCATCAATTGATTAACCTAAACATATTGCAGGTGTAAACTTACCTTTCAGCAACTTAGTTGTTACAGTTTGAATTTAAATTCACCCAAAGCTCAAGTGTTAGGCTATACAGCTGTTCAGAGGCCTGCTGTGACTGAAGGTATCCTCCTGTAGGGTCCAGCCACTGTGTTTTTTGTTTTGTTTTGTTTTTAAGGACCATCACTGCAGTTTCCTGTCTCCCCTAGTTGTGAGCTGGTAACAAGCTCTCACCTCCCTTTGTTCTCAGCCATAATTCTGTGAGGACCTGCAGACCAGGGCTCTTGCTTAGAAGTCAGCCTAACATGAGCTAAATCTCTAGAACTATGAACAAACTTCTTCTAAATTTTACATGTCAGTTGCTTGGGTCATGATGATAGTAATGCTGAAATAGTGGTCATAGGTTCAACTAAAATACATTTTACTAAAAAGAAAATGGAGTAGCTACTGTGAGGACATCAGTGGTCTCTATCACAATACATTAAAAATACATACGGAAGATGGGCGTGATAGCTGCGTGCTTGTAATCCCCGCGCTTGGGAGGCTGAGACAGGAGGATCTCACAGGTTCAAAGACAGCCTCAGCTACTTAGTGAGACCCTGTTTCCAAATAAAGTATAAAATAGGTCTGGGAGTACAGCCCGGAGGTAGAAGCCTCTGGGTTCCACCCCCAGTACCACCACCACCACAAAAAAAAAAAAAAAAAAAATGCATACTGAAGAATGTATAAAAAACATAACTCTGGAGGGATGGATAGAGGAGAGGGAACTTTGGAAAATGAGAGAAATATGAGCAGAAATTTTCTAGACACTTTATTGATTTTTAAAAATTATTTGAGCTGGCCGTGGTGGCTCAGGCTTGTAATCCCCGTGCTTGGGAGGCGGAGACAGGAGGATGATGCAGGTTCGAAGCCAACTGCTCTGGATTAAGAGACGCTGTTTCCAAAAAAAAAAAAAAAAAAAGTATAAAGTAGGTCTGGGCGTGTAGCTCCAAGGTAGAATGGCTTCCAGAAACCCCAGTACCACCAAAAAATAAAAAATAAGAAAATTATTTGAATACATTTTATATAACAAATATAAAATGTTAAAATGTGTGGTGATTAAATTATAGCAAATCACAAACACAAGTTATCATTTCATGCATATAAAGGAAAGAATATATATGGGTGGCTTGAGAAATAAGATAATCATACTAAGAATTGTGAATATAATTAATGTACCTTACATTTTTCTCACAGATTTACTGTTTAATTTTTTTGTTCTACATTTCCATTTTTTCAAACATAAACATCTCTGGAGTATATTCAATCAGTGAAACATGAGAACAAAATAAAAATAAAAATTATTTCTTGAATTTTCCCTGAACTTTGAAATTCAAAATAATATTGGCTATATAAAACTGTATAGTGGAACTAAATTGCAAATGATTTTGTTTTGAACTTTTTGCTTATAGCCATCCATTGGAAGGTTCTGAACTGCATCAGCTACTAGTCGTGATGAGCATGGCCATTAGTGCTCAGGGAACAGATTGCTAAATCATTTCAATTCTCTCATTAATATAATCACATTAACCACATTGTTTCAAATTATCAGTCTTGTGTTCACTTTAGCAATGGAAAGAGAATAAAAGCATATAAATTTCTACCCATACATGTGAAATGAACTGAGTCATAATATTGCATGAGCAGCTGCAGCCATTTTGTGTCTGTGATGTTTAATTTTTTGTGCCAACTTGGCTAAGCAACGGCATCCAGATATTTGGTCAAATATCAGTCAGGATGTTGTGAAGTATTTTTTAAGTAAGATCAACATTCAAGTCAATGGGTTTTATGTAAAGCAGATTACCCTACATAATTTATGTAGGTGGGCTTTATTCTGTTATTTGAAGATTCTCAAAATAAAAACAATCAAAACTGTGGATCCCTGAGAAAGAGAAAATACCTTCTCAGACTATTTTTGGACTTTATCTGCATAATCAATTCCTTTCTGAGTCTCTAGCCTGCTGGCCTACTTTCAGATGTTAGACTTCCCAGCTTCTATAATCGTGTGATCCAAGTCTTTATACTAGATCTCTGTTTTATACACACACGTGCACCTGACTATATGTCCAGATATTTAGACAAAAGGAAAGGAAGAAAGGAAGGAAAGAAGGAAAAGGAAAAGAAGGAAAGAAGGAAGGAGAAAAGAACACATACAAAGCTAAATTGTATGATAAACTGTCCTTAAAATAGTTCTGTGCTGTCTTTGTGTTGGACTTATTTTGTCTTCAATTGAAATTAAAACATGCCCATTACACTAACAAAATAAAGTCAATTCAATGTAGTTAACTTGATGATAATAGATTATTTCACATTTTAAGACATGTGTCATGTAAATGTGATTGGTTTGTGCTTTGAATAATAAGATCACTGAATAATTTGATATTTCAACTTTGTTTAATATCTAATAAGATAGACTATAATTTAAAGGATAGGGCTTCTTCCCATAGAAAAATATTTTTACTACTAAATAATAAACTCATATACAAAAATGTAAAGAACTAGACAAGTTGCATATTTTTTAGTTAGAAAAACCTTGATTTTTTTGCAGTGACTTTTAATAAAAAATAAATGACATTTAACTCCATTTAAGGAAGGGTAGGATATTTATGGAGAAAGGAGCTTTAGGAAGGCTCAAGGGGAAATGTCAGTACCTGCTCAAGAAGAATGGAAATGTCATTTTGCATTTTACAAAACATGATTATGGCTTTCCTGTGAAATTCACAAAACCTTTTATGGCAGAGGAAAACTTTACTTGATTAAGTGGCACCAGACACAGATGTATATCAAATTATAATGACATGGTTTACCAGAGAAAGGTTCTTTGACATCCAGGAAAGGCAAGCCCTTTAATATTGCCATGAGATTTGCAATTGTATTTGAGTGGGGATACATTGCAAGGAGCACTACATTAAACTCTGTCGATTTTTAAGTTGTGATTGTCTGCATGAGTAAGCATCAGTTACCAATAATAGCAAAATGCATTTTTTCATTTATAAATGTTTTCCCTTTTGATGGAAAACTGCTATTTATGTCCTTAAGAAGAGTGAACACCCCTTATAAATCCCACTCCCCTCAATGTTTAGTTACCTTGAAACTATGTGTATGAACAAGATGCTAAACAGTTTGATATAATGCAGAGTACTCAGAAGAGGGCATTTCAGATCATGCACACTGAGTTTCTATTTGTTGAATTAACTCACAAGTATAAAATCCCTTTTGTCTAAGATCAAGTGTGTATTAATGAGTATGCAAAATTACTTTTTAAATATTTTAATTGCTATTCACATATCTTTGCGTTAATTTGTTGTTATCATTCAATTGAATGCAGCATACAAAGTCTTCTAGTTATTTTCTGAAGAACCTTGCCCAAATTTTTTAGGGAGTACTATTGCAAGATGTGTCATTTGAAAATTGCACTTATTGTAATATTTATCTTCAGAATGTGACTTAAGACCAGGAAGTTTGAAGTAAGAATCATAAAGGAGAGTGGCCAGTCTGGTTGACTTGAAAATCAATCTTTAGGGCACCTGATTTAGTATATAAAGATCCAGAAATGGGAAATGTATGAATAGCACATTAGTATAATTCTGAAATAAAAATAAATGAGTCTTTGGTGTTATGTAAAAAGTAACTGAACATACTTTTTCATATTTGATAGTACTTTCATGTGATTAAGGAGCCAATAATGTACATTTAAAAATATGGATGCATTCTTTTTCTTTTATGCCATTTAAATGGTTCAGTGCAACCACAAAAAACTAGGGTGGGAATCTTGAGCTAGTTTTGTGCTGTCTTGGTGGCAAGCATGTAGAGTCCTTTTTGGTAGCATCGTCATATGTGTCTTCCACTTCAAGA
This sequence comes from Muscardinus avellanarius, assembly GCF_963383645.1. Classification (NCBI taxonomy): domain Eukaryota; kingdom Metazoa; phylum Chordata; class Mammalia; order Rodentia; family Gliridae; genus Muscardinus; species Muscardinus avellanarius. The sequence continues at coordinate 26,723,961 of NC_137786.1, read as the reverse complement.
TCATCCAATGGTCCAAGACAGCCATTCCATCAGGAAGAAGAAATAGTTCCCAAAGGAAAAGCAATAAATTTTTACCAGTCATCTCAGTGAAGACACAAACAGCTACCACAACACAAATCTGTGAGCACATGCTTGTGGTAAACTTAAGCATGGGACTCCACATGCTTGCAGGGCAGACTGGAAAATTCAGTCATTACAAATACCCAGATATTCAATGAAAACCAATGGAAATTAAGAAGAATTAGAATATAAAATTCTTAGATACAACTTGTTTTTCTGTTAATATTTTTAGAGATATTGGCAATATATTTGTAAATATTATTGTAAAAGTTGTTTATTAGTTACCTACTTTTTGGTCATGAGCTTCTTGAGGGCTGTTTTTTTGAAACATAATTTTTTTCCTCTCTATATATTAATGTATTAACACATGCTCAAAACACCAATGAGTTTAAGTGAATTTTATTGTTAATTTTAAATAAAAGATTTTTAAAAACATGATAAAAGATATTCCAGAAGGTTTTAAGAGAATAAATGGAAACTGAGACATTACTTCTCCATAGCTTTTAACTGTTTCTATTTACAGTTGTTCTGATTGCCATCACTACACTCCAAACACTATGTGCATATATAAGAGATAAGGAATCTGTTCATTTAACACTACTGCTGACCTTGCAATTTCAGCCAAATTTTTAAATTACATTTTATGGTGCGTTCATGGTAATCAAAGCACAAGCACCATCTATCTTCCAACTCCTTTCCTCCCTCGTGGTTTCCATGTTCTATCTCACTTCATGTCAAACTCCAGGGAAGAACATCACTGAATTCTATACCAGGAAGCATAAAAAAAGGCTAGATGACTTGTCCTACTTAGGTCTATCTTAGAAAATTCTTCTAAATATTAGGGAGGCAGGACATAGTCACATGGCCTATGTAGAATAAAAAATGACCAAGAAATGCCAACTTTAAAATGAGTTTACTGCAACATTAAAACACCATTGGATTCTTTTACTGCAGAGGAAGGAAACATTAAATGCATAATCATTACATATGCATTTGTGCATATGTTTAAAGCTAAAATTATTTGTTCAAATTAATTTTAAAATATTGCTCTAAATTATGTGATGATTGGATAACTTTTTATTTTAGACTGTGAGGATGAATTTTATTGTTATTTTTGCCAAATAAAAATTATTTGATTAGTTTGTTTAACAAATATATATTGAGCCCCAATATATGTACATTTTATTACATAATATCACAAGTCAATGTGTCCATCGTGGGGCACACTGATGATGTAATAAGAGAAGAGAGGGCTCCCAACCCAGACTGCTGCATAGGGGCCTTCCCAAGCATGGAAGTAGGGCTATTGTTAGGAAAATGAGTGGGATGGGAGGTCTGACTTATTTTGCTCAGTTAGAAGGAAAAGATTAGAAGAAAGAACAGGGTAGATTTTAATAGACCTGTTTAGCTGTTCATTTACCCAAATAATAGAACACCCCCCCCCTTGATTTAGGAAAACTGAGAAATATTATATTCACTGCAGTTTTATAACACTGATGTAAAATAGTTTTATGTAAGATGTTCTAGTTATATTTTTAATATAAATATTGTAATTATTTATATAAAGAAGCTAATTTTAAGCCATATCATCTATAAGTAGAGTTTATACTTAACTTTAGTGTTAGGAGAATTATCCCCCCTCCCAAAATGCCCTAATACATGATAAACTTTGAAATTTCAAAGTACAAATATGTTGGGAATTAATGAAATATTTGGAATGACCATTATTGCGATGAACTAAGGCAAATATAACCAAAGCACCCTGTTTTAAAATACTTTGATATAAAATATCAATGGTATGATATGTAAAAAGCAGAAATCAAAGAATATTATTAAGGAAAGCAAAGCAAAGAGGCCAAAAAAGATTTTGAGATTATTTATTCATTTAATTAACATATTTTATTGCTGTTCAAAATTTGTAAGGTCAGCCATTAATTAGGCAGGGGTGTACCATAGAAAAGTGGAACTCTATCATTGTAATTAGAAAATTTGTCAAGGAAAAAGAGAAATAGCTGCTACACAAAAAAGGGAATAAGTGGATATTCTCATTCATTAAAATAAAGTATTATGCACCATTTGTCAATTATTAGGAAAGCTTTTACTAGTGCTAAGCCAAGAATCTTATTTTGATAGAACTATGAGGTTTTTGTCAGCCATGAAGTGGCATTCTACAGTAAAAAATAAATAGTAAAAGACCATTCAAAGGAGGGAGGAGGTGAATAAAATGTAGAACAAAAAAAATCGAGAAATCTAACTATTGAGGAAGCAGTTATTTAATAAATCTTCAAGTGTATGAAGGACTTTCTGAAAGGACAGTAATCAATATTTTTCTTATATTGAAAACAGAAAATGGGAAAGTAGGCTTACTATTAAGTATGACAGCTTTGAGTCTCAAGGAGTAAAGTACTTTCTGACACTGAGGGAGTTGCTGTGAATCCTTTTTAAGGTCCTTTAAACAAGAATGAATTCTTACTTTTCTGTGATTTTTTATGCCCTGGCTGACTGATGATTGATAAACTAGGCAAAAGGATCCATTTCACACATATTATCTCCATATATAAAACATGGATTGTATACGAAATATTATCACTAAACCCTTACCCAAATGTGAAAATCATCTTAATGTTTGTGATAAAATCACTCAGGATGATATTATAATTCTATCAGGCATGCTATCATTCTAAGTATAGATTTCTAAATAAAATTTTAAACACTAATAGCTATGAAGAAACAAAGGCACATGAAAAACAAAAAAACATTTTCTAATGGGTATTGCATTTTTCAAATACTCAATCCTTAGCGAATCAGCATAAATATACCACTGAATTTCTAATTTGTGAAAAAGTCGTTAATTTTCTTCTGGCAATTGAATTGTTATAAGTCCATTCTTTAGAAGAAGTTTTCCCTCATATTTGAGAGCTAGGTGAAAATTGGAATACAAAGGGAAGCTGTATAGGGTGCACTCATTCGAGTCACCCCTCCATGCCAGTCTAGTATGGAGCTGTACTTATCCTCTGTATTTCTATCTTTTAATAAACTTCTTTAAATCTTCAAAAGAAAAAAAGGGAAGCTGTAGACAAAGTAGGAGAAACCCAGGTGTAGTGATGAAGAGGCCCTAAGGGAGGGAAGCAGGTGGGAGGAGGGAGGGAGGAAACTCTTCAATGTACACGGTGTGCACACACAAAATTATGAGTGTCAATCTCAATGTTGTGCGTGGTGGGGAGGGTGAGGGAGCAGAGCAGGGGTTGGGGAGAGGCTCACCGAGTGCTGTGTGCGTGTATGTCTCTCACTTTGAACTTTATGATGGTATATGATTACAATGCATAAATTAAAAATTTGTTCACTCTTCTACATAGATAAATCTTTTTTTTGGGGGGAGGGTACTGGAGATAGAACCTAAGGTCATTCTACCTCTGAGCTACACCCCTAGTCCCACATTTTTTTATTTTGAAACAGGGTCTCACTGAGTTGCAAAGAACGTCACTAAGTAGCTGAAGCTGGCCTCAAACCACCATCCTCCTGTCTCAGCCTCCTGAATGCTGGGATTACAAGTGTGCACCACTACACCCGGCTGGTAAAATCTTATTTTTAAGCAACCGCTTATCAATAGATTACAACTGGTGACATGTTTGTGACATAAAATAATGCCTATATTTCTTTTCCTGTTTGTTCATGGAATCTGGTTTCCTCGGAGTAACTATGAGACATTCTTGTGCTGTTCTCATTTTAGGAAGATGACACAATTCACTTTTCCAGAACTCTCACACACAATCAACTAACCAGAAAGGATATTCTTTAGACTAGGATTACTACCCCCACATAAGCCGCCACCATTGGCTAAACTTTCTAAAAACAGGATATCCCTGAGCAGCCTGTAACCATAAGTTTCTGTAACCATAAGTTTCAATAGTAACCATAAGTTTCAATAGTAAAAATGACAGGATAAAGATTACCATTATTCATCTAACTTAGGTAATAAAAGGGCTCTTTTTCATTAAGTTCAGTTCACAGAAAGAAAATACATTCTTTGATCTAAGGTCATTGAGGGCAGAATATGCTGGATCCGTGTAAAGGACCAAAAAAAAAAATATTGCCAAGGCTGGTAGTTTAATTTACTTTAACACATAATGAGTTACAAGAACTTTTTAAAGTTAGAAGCCTATACATTGAATCTTAGAAATATCTTTACATATCATAATTGCATGGAACATATTTTTCAGACTGTCTGCAAAAGAAAATCATTGTGTTTATCATCCTCAGGCTAAGATTCTTTATTTTTCCTTTTGGTTAGGAAAATTCTCATAAGCTTTCCATTCTGACTTAAAGAGCTTTCATGAGATTTAGGCTCTGGGCATGATCGAAGATGCTTCAAGAGACTGGATTTTAGCTGTCCTTGATAATTACTTCTGAAAAGCAACATCTAATTCCAATCAGCTTTATGAAAAGGATATAAATCTTGATGCTATCAGGTATTTTGTCCTCTTAAACAACCAGAGAAAGAAAAGAATTTGCTTTTCATCTACTTAGGATACTTAATTTCACTCATGCATTTTCTCCAGTTCCTATCTGTATATCTAAGCATGCATAACAAAATTCACTTTTAGTTTTAAGCCCCCACATCAGTACTATATAGTCTTTAGGATTCAAGGTACTCTAGGACCTGAAAGAGAATATGGAAGAAGTCCTGTTAAAACTAGTAAAAAGAGAAACAAAGGCAAATTAATAACGTTATTGAAAGTATGAGACAGAAAACAAGGAAGTAAAAACAAGCAAGGTTCACAGAAACCGTCGATGTCCACATAGGTTAATTTTGGTAAAGAAAATGCCTTCCTTTATCAAGCAGTAAGATTGGTTCTAACATTACACAAGATCCACCATAAATCATGATGCTGAAAGTCAAGGTTTTTGATACTTTTGGGTTGGAGACTGAGGGTAACAACTGAACAGACATGAGACAGGTGCTCAGCCTCATGCTAGATGGAAATTTCACAGAAGGGCTCAGTATTTGATGGTTCATCCAGCTGCAGAATTTTTATTTGTCTATGAGGCGATAATTTTCAACACATAATTCATGGAATTATGGAATGGAACCCAGGGGAATTCTATAAGCAAGCAACACCCCCAGTCCTATTTTGTATTCTTTATTTTGAAACAGGGTTTTACTAAGTTGCAAAGGGCCTCACTAAGTAACTGAGGCTGGCCATGAGCCACTGTCCTCCTGTCTCAACCTCCCAAATGCTGGAATTACAAGCATGTGTCACCATGCCTTGCTCCATAATTCATCTTTTGATAAAAAGTTATTGAATACATATTAATAACAGAAATTTTTGTGATTTATATACTAGTGAAGAATTATTATGACTAGTAGAGTAACATGTGTACATTTAAGAAAAATATCATTATTTTTCATTATTTGCCATGCAAAATTCAATTAGATTCATATATTACATTATTACTTTAATTTTTAATTGTGAATTATAATCAAACATCTTAATGAGGTACATGATGGTAGAGACATGCATGCACACATCATTCATTTAGCCCTTCCTCAGTTCTCATCCCATTCCTTCTCCTCTCCCTCCTTCTCATGTTCTGTTTAGTGATTGACTTTGATATGTCTGTGAACATATAGCATGTGCTTTAGGGTGTTTCTTCCTCCCTTCCACTTTCCTCAATTAGGTCATCTTCTTTACTTATCTAATGTTTCTCCTTTGTCTAGAGTCCCTTCTATGACCCATTTTCTACCTAGCTTCTGCATGTTAGGGAGAAAATTTGATTTTTTTTTTTACTCTTTGTGATTGACTAATCTCACTTATTTTGAACTTAGAAAGTTCAAAAAAACATTTGTGAGTCAATAAAATTTCAAGGTACTAAATTTATAGCACAGTTACTACAATATCACTCTGTGTCTTTTATAAATATTTTCTTTATTTACATCAAACAAGACATTTAGAAAATGAATCCACTTTCTTTAATGTGGAAATTGATTATTTTATGCTATGACTATTTCACTGTTTGAATATATTAATTTATCAATTTTATAATTAATATATATTTGTAGTGTTTCTAAGTTTGTCTACCAAATACTATGAATAATTCTTCTATGTAATATTTCTATAGAATAATACTCTTTCTAAACAGTTTTGTACTACACATACCACATACACACACAATTCTGCATACCTATGTGAAATCTTTGGTTTTAAGGGTATGTATCTATGTATCCTTTAGCATCAGAAAACAAATGCCAGTTTCTCAAAAAATATCATACAAATTTTCAATCCTACTAGTACTGGTTCTGAATTCGTATTTCTCTGTCTGCTGACATTCACAGTGTCAGAATTTAAGCACTGTAGTATCTGCATAGTATTAGTTTTATTACTTCATAAAGTCAAATTTGTGGTCTAGTTTTATAAATAATGAATAAAACAAGATACTATTTTAACATCTGATTGATATTTCTAAACTACTCTATTATGCTATTTATAATAATGTTTGTGCTTAGTAGTATTAACTTACCATGCTGAATATTTTAGGATTTTATTTTCATATGCCATTGTGGAAGAACTAATCCTTTTTTCCCAATCATTTTTCTTTAGGGATTTTAACTACTGCTATTAACTATGACCAGTTACTAACCTTAGTAGATTAATATAGTACAATAAAAATGTCCATGCAAGAATACAGAATTTTACTTATGAAAGATATATTATTACGTAAGGAATACTTTCTCTCACTAACTGAAACGCTCCAGTGGAAAGGTCGGAGAGGCATGCTGCACAGTAGAGCTGCGGCAGGCCTGCTTTCCGTTGGTGGGTGTTAGTCATAAACTCTTACAGGCATAATAAAAATGTGAAAAATAAGAGTACAGGAAACCAAAGCAAAGCTAAATATTTTAAATGTTCACATAAAAAGAACTTCTCCGATGATTACAAAAGAAAATTGTGTGAAGTAATAACACTACCTGGGATGATTAAGTGTGTTACTCAGGGGAGATGTTCATTGTTGTAAATGCTATAGAGATTTCTTTGATGGCGGTTGCTAAAAATAAAGATTTAAAGGCTGAAATAATCATTTAAATACTGGAAATTTTAGTGAAAGCAGTAGATATAATATTTAACTGTTCACGGACAGCCTCAGCTACTTAGTGAGGCTCTCTGCAACTTAGTGAGACCCTGTTTCAAAATAAAGAATAATAGGGCAGGGGGTGTGGTTCGGAGAGGTCGAATGCCCCTGGTTTCCATCCCCAGACCCACAAAAAATAAAAAAATAAATTATATAATACTGCTAAGTAAAATTGCTCACACTATATTGTGCCATTGCTGGTCTCTACATATATATATATATATAATACAATGAGATTTGTTAATGTGTCCAAAAAAATCTAAATCTCTCAAGTTTTATATGCAGGGTGCATGGGTTGAAAAGCTATGCTTCTTGCAGCCATAAGGGAGAACAAAATTATAGCATTTACAGAGAAATGTCACATAAAACAAGAAATCAGATGCATTTCTCAATGTGCAAAATATTAGGGAGAAATGGGTAACAGGAGAAACTCTAGATTAAAGAAGGGAACTTATAGAGGAGCAATTAAGGTGACATATCTGAGGGGATAAGAGGGAGGATGAGGGAAACTCTTTAAAGCACATGATGTACTTTAACATATCAAAGTCAATCAGGAAGCTGAGCATGGATAGGAGGGAGGGGGATGGAAGGGGTTAGAGATTGGGTAGGGGTTGATTGGGTGATATGTGCATGTATATCTCCACAAGTTATTTTTTATCCCATTGAGATGTATGACTACAATGCACCAAATAAAAAATTATATAAAAAAATAGGGCTGAAGGTGTAGCTCAGAGATAGAATGCCCCTGGATTCCATCCTCAGTACCACAAAAAATAAAACACAAAACATAATTATTTTGAAAAAAAAAAGACAAAAATATTTTTCTCTATATTTTAATGTTCCAGAATTTAATGTTAAGGAATAAATGGAAGAAATTCAGTGCAAAATAAAGAAAATTCTAGAACTCATCTTTCTCTTTTTATCTTTAGAGGATGGTAGTGATCTTACAGCACAAGTGTCTTCAGTGCCCAAGTACAAACATGTATAGAATGCTTTCTAGTCACTTTTTAATTATTTTTGTGCCTTTTTTCAAGGGTGATTTTAACAATATGCAAATTTTATTTTTTTGTTTAGTGGCAGAATTGAGAAAGTGACATGCATCTAAGATGTGATTTCACTATCCTCCCTTCTCAAATAGAAAATAGTGGTATTTCTGGGCTATATCAAAACATGAAATGAATTATAAAACCATTACAGGCTCATTAATTTAAAAAATCAGAGATATTTAAAATTTCACTCTGACAATGAACTTTTTTTAATGTATATATATTTTTATTGGTGCATTGGAGTCATACATTACAATGGAATACAAGAATTGTGAGGATATACAAGCACACATCATTCAACTACTCCTAATCCAATCCCCATCTTATTCCTTCCCCCTTCCTCGATCCCTTGCTTGATTGTTGATTAACATTCATACATTTGTTTATGTACATCATGAGTTTTAAAGAGATTCCATCCTCACCCATCCCATCCCCTCTGATTGGTCACCTTAATTGCTCCTATATAGGGCCCTTTTTTCAACTAGATCTCCTCCTATTACTTATTTCTTCCTAGTTTTTGCATATTAGGGAAAGCATCTGGCTTTTTATTTTCTGTGATATTTCTCTGTGTATGCCACATTGCAAGTTCCAATCCCACTCTTGACGGCCCCAGCACTGGCCTGGCCCCAGCCAGGCAGTCTCTGATGCTGGCCTCGCTGGCTCCAGAACCAGGCTTGCCTCATGGCAGACCCTGATCCCAGCCTCACTGGCCCCAGCACTGGCCTCACCCCTTGCCAGGCTCCGATCCTGGCCTTGGAGGCCCCAGTTCCAGCCATGCCTCACAGCAGTCTCCAATCCCAGCCTAACTAGTTCCAGCACCGGCCTCAACCCTAGGCAGACTCCAATCCCAGCCTCGGAGGCCCCAGCACTGGTCTTGCCTCACGGCAGGCTCCAATCCCTGCCTTGTTGGTTCCAGCTCTGGCCTAATCCCTCGGCAGGCTCCGATTATGGCCTCGGAGGCCCCAGCACTGGCCTAGCCTCATGGCAAGCTTCGATCCCAGCCTCGCTGGTCCTGGCACAGGCCTCACCCCTCTGCAGGCTCCAATCTCAGCCTTGGAGGCTCCAGCCCCAGCCTTGCCTCACTGCAAGCTCCAATCCTGGCCTTGCTGGCCCTAACACCGACCTAACTCCTCAGCAGGCTCCGATCCCAGCCTCGGAGGCCCAATTACTGGCCTTGCCTCATGGCAAGCTCCAATCCCGGCCTCGCTGGCCCTGGCACTGGCCTGACTCCTCGATCCTAGCCTTGGAGGTCCCAGCACCAGCCTCGCCTCAGGGCAGGCTCTGATCCTGGCAAAGGCCTAACTCCTCCACAGGCTTCGATCCTAGCCTCGGAGGCCCCAGCACTGGCCTTGCCTCATGGCAGGCTCTAATCCCAGCCTCAGTGGCCCCAGAACTGACCTCACCCCTTGGCAGGCTCCGTTCCTGGCCTTCGAAGCCCCAGAAACAGCCTTGCCTCACGGCAGGCTCCTGTCTCAGTCTCGGTGGCCCTGGCATTGGCCTCACCCATCAACAGGCTCTAATCCTGGCCTTGGAGGCACCAGGACTAGCCTTGCCTCATGGCAGGCCCCAATCCTAACCAGGCTGGCCCCAGCACTGGCCTCATCCCTCAGCAGGCTCTGATCCTGGTCTCGGAGGCCCCAGCTCTGGTCTTGCTTCACTGTAGTCCCTAATTCCAGCCTTGCTGGCCCGGCACTGGCCTAACCCCTCAGCAGGCTCTGATCCAAGCCTCGGAGGCCCCTGCACTGGCCTTGCCTAATGGCAGGCTCTGATTCTAGCCTCGCTCTCCCTGGCACCGGCCTCATCCTTTGGCAGGCTTCGATTCGAGCACCCTCTTCACACTGCATGTTGTCTCAAGTTCCCAAGCATGCGAGGTGGTAGAGTTCTGCCTCTGGGTTTATTTCTTCAAAAGATCCAGGTGTGTTGCATCAGATCTCTGCCTCTCCTAAGTACTGGCTGCTGCCGTTGCTGCTGCCTCCACCATCTCATTCTTTCCCAATTTCTTACCACACTGCATGTTGTCCAGTATTCCTGAGCATGCAGGACAGTAGCATTCCACCTTTGGGGCAATTTCTTCAGATCAGGGTGGGTTGGATCAGTTCTCTGCCTCTCCCAAATACAAGCCTCCACCACCACCACAGCCGCCACTGCCAACACTGCCTTTCTCCTAGGTCTCCACTGAGCTCCCTCCTTACAGATGATGTCCAGGATTCTTAAGCATGTAAGGAAGAAACAGTCCCCCTTTGTGGGGAATTTTTTTAAAAGTTCCAGGTCAGTTGGATATGTTTTGTCTGCATCTCTAGAATCCTGGTTGCAGCCGCGGCCATCATGACCCCTCTTCAACGTTTTTTCTTTTCTTTTTCTTTTTTTTTTCTTTTTTCTTTTTCTTCTTCTTTTTCTTTTTCTTTTTCTTTTTTAATAAGAGAAGACAGTATGTGTGGTTTGAAGAGGTTGTGGGATCAGGCACTTGGTAGCAATGAATTTTTTCTCCCTTCCAGGAGTGGAGTCCCACAGCCTTACCGCACGGAGGAGGATCTGCTGTTCTAAGCCCATCACAGCCAGCGCAGCACAGCAGTGCTGAGTTTCTCAGTACCCATGGCTTGGCCTCCCTCCTGGCAGCAGGCCTTCCTAGGAGTGGGCTGAGCTTCCCACCCCCTGCCCAGAACCAGGCCTTCCGGGGAGTGGACCAGGCCACCCACCCTCAGCCTGGCACCGGGCCTTCCTGGGAGTAGGCCGGGCCGCTGAGCCCCAGCCCGGAACTGGGCCTTTCCGGGAGCGGGCTGGGCTGCCCACCCCCCGACAATGAACCTTTAATTTCTCTGGTTATTTAGACAATGAATAAATGTTATAGCAGCAGTAACATAACCCGGAAAGTATACTTCCTGAAATAAATGTATAATATTCTCAAAGAAGTTAAATTTGACTTAAAAACTATAAATTTGATGTGCAACTTTTTATATTTAAGTATATATTTTATAATTGGTGGTCCTTGTTTTTCTATTTTTGTACTATATAAAGCTTCTTATTCTAACCATGATAATGACTTTTTATGCCATTTATACATTACTAGAGCAGATCAGTATAGCTGGAAATTGGTTCAAATATTAAAACAGCTGAGATAATGCAGCTCCTTGCAGTTATCTATATGCATAAATCAATCAACCTGAACGACTTATCCACTTATCCTAATGTTTAAAAGCCTTTTTAATCTGACTCTGTTACAGTATACTTTTTAAAATTAATCCAACATCTTCTAATCTTAAACTAGGCTAGAGCTGGCTGGGGTTGTACCTGCCTATTAACCCATTATATGAGAGGCTGAGACAGGAGGATCACAGCTTTGAGGACAGGCTCAAAAACAACGAAACTCTCAACAACCTATAGAAACCCTGTTGCAAAATACAAAGCATAAAGGCCAAGGGGTATAGTTTGGAGGTAGAAAGGTAGAAGGCCCCTGAATTCAATCTCCATTGCCACAAAACAAAACAAAGAAATGAAGGAAGAAACAAGGCTGACAAACTCCTTTTTTGGGGAACCTTTTTAAAATGCATTTGCATCATAAATATGACTTCTCTTTGTCTTCCTCAGTCCATCTTCCATTGAACTAAACCTGTTTTAGTAGTTTCAACACTGCCATTGCTGGTCACACTGATTTATTTATTCTGTTATACTTGTAATGTCTGTGCTGTATTTTCAGTCCATAACATTTGTAAACTTTTTCTGATCAACTTGATTGTACCTCCCTGAGAATATGGTTTATCTAACACGTTCTTCCTTCTTCAGAGGGGTTGGTAAGAAAACTTGTATTAAGTGGTGAAAGGACAGAAATATTCTGAATAATTTTTCACTTGTCCAGTGAACAGAAATTCGTGCAAATGTAGCCATTAACTGGCAAGAGATCTCATTTTTAGCATTGAATGATGAGTCATTATACAGTCAACTTGTTTCCAATTTTTTATATTGTCTCAATATTGTCTCATCTTGGTACTTTAAAATAGCATAAAGATGGGATGACACAAGTGTCACCTTTTAAGATATTCAGATGTTAGTAGCTCTGAGTGTGAAAGAAAATCAACTTCTGCCTGCTCAATTTGGGGAATTTGAGATAACTTCTAGTAAAGGCAATAGCAGAATAAAACTTTATAATTAGAGAGCTATGTTGTACCTACCATATGCATTTTTATAATAAATTTTTATTGGTGCATTGTAGTCATACATCTTAATGGGATAAAAAGCTTGTGGAGATATACATGCACACATCACCCAATCAGTCCCCACCCAATCCCTAGCCCCTTCCCTCCACCTCCCTCCTTCCCATGCTTGGCTTTGTTATTGACTTTGATGTGTTTGTTTAAGTCCATCATGTGCGTACATTCAGACTGTGCTTAGTGTCCTCTTTCCCCCCACTTCCCTTTCCCCCTTCCCAAAAATGAGTGTCCAGGTTAACCATGCTATATTTATATTTTTACACAAATTCGAATGTAGCACCTTCACTAATTAATCTCAGCCTTCTTCCTCTCCAATCCTTCCATTCTAGCTTTGCTGAGATTTACCCTCCATTGTCTGAAGTCCCTCTGGTATCCCTAATACTCCCTAGTTTGAGCATATTAGAGAAAACATAAGTTCCTTCTCTTTCTGTGCTTGGCTGATATCCAGGTCTTTTCATCTTCTTGCGAATGACATGATTTTGTTTTTCTTTATACCTGAATAGAATTCCATTGTGTGTATTTCCCATAATTTTGCAGTCCATTTGTCAGCTGATGGAGAACTACCATATGCATTTAAAGTTAATTTGTCAAAATGCATTGAGTATATATGAGGTTCTGGGAATATTATAGTTGGTGAATATTTAACTGTAAATTTAACAGTAAAGTATTCCCTGTCATGGTCAGTAGAGCATCATGACCCAAGGAGTGAATGGAAAGTAGGAAAAAAAATCCTCCAAAAAATGGAGATCAGAAAGTTCCTACTGGTAAAGTCTCGAGGGCTTCCTTAAAAATGCAAAACAGATTTCTATTCTGTGTATGATAAAAATCCACAAAGTTTTGGGTTAGAGAGTTAATGATCTGATATAAATAGGTCTGAAAAGTTTCCCCTGGAATGTTGCATGTTTCTGAGGGGTGAGTTCTTCAATTATCCGTTTATTTTTTAAAGTTATGAAGATATAATCTATGCAAATTATGCATCATAAAATGCATATATTTAAATTATACCTTACTTTATAAAAAATTACATGCACATGAGTACCAGCCCAGATACTCATCCCTTTCTTGGCTGGAGTTTCTTTCCTATACTTTCTCTCTTTTGTTTTGTAAAACTTGAATTTTCTGGATTAAACTCCACTGAGAAGACTTTTCGTGTGTGTGTGTGTGTGTGTGTGTGTGTGTGTGTGTCCATGTGTGGTACTGGGGATGCAACTCAGGGTCATTCTACCTCTGAGCTACATCCCCAGCCCTATTTTTTAAGTTCTTTTTATTTTAGAAACAGGTCTCACTGGGTTGCAAAGGGCCTCACTAAGTAGCTGTAGCTGTCCACAAACCACAATCCTCCAGTCTCTGCCTCCTGAATGCTGGGATTACAAGCTTGAGCCACCATGCAAATCCTGAGAAGAGTTTTCTATTTTTCCTACAATGTTCCTTCTATGTGAGATGGTAGAATTCACTGGTGACCTCTAATAATACATCCAACATCGTGTCATAATTATTTCTTTTTCTTTATTCCAAAAAAGTTGTATCTTCTGTGGTGTCAGAAACTATATTTTCATATCTCCAGCAACTTAAGTGTCTGGCACAATATTTATTAACTAAATTCTATATTTCATTCAATTTGTAGTATGATTCTGTGATTCTGTTACAAGGCATATGGCCACAAAATTCTTAGTAAGTGTAGAACAGGCAAAGCTAACCTAACAAAGGATAGGGGAATAATTTGAAAAAAATACATTTATTTTAATTTACTATATGTTCCAAAATATAGAAGAAAGGAGTTTGAATATTTTCACCAAAAAGAAATGGCAAATATTTAAGGATAGAGCTATGCATACACTAATTTAAACATTACACAATGTATAGATGTATACAATAGCACATGCTACTTGTAAATATGTGCATTTTTCATGTCAGTTTAAAACATAAAGTATAGAAGCCAGGCATCGTGGCTCATGCTTATTATCCCAGTACTTGGGAGGCTGAGACAAGAGGATTGCAGGTTCAAATCCAGCCTCAGCAATTAAGTGAATCTATAAGGAACTTAGTGAGACTCTATTTCCAAATAATAAAATAAAGGATTGGGGGTGTAGCTCAGAGTTGGAATGCCCTTGAATTCAATCCCAGTTCCATAAAAATAAATAAATAAACTACATAAGAAACATTTGATATTGTAAAGAACTGTGAATACACATATTTCTTTTGTGGAGGGATAAATGTTTTACCCCTCCTCTTATAATTCAACCTGCATATAATTCCAGTTTCGTTTGCCTTCTCGAACACAGAAAGGTCTTTTCTTGATTAAATCTTCAAGGACTCTACATAAACTGCTGCTTAATGTGCAAATTTCTATGGTTGCATTCTGTCTTCCACATTAGGGTCCTTATCTGTGATGGTACAGAAAAATAAATTACTCTGTGAAACTTACCATCCGAATTTCTCCTTCCTATGGGAGAAACAAAATAACTCACTTGGGCATATGTACTTGTTAAGGAAAATACTAAGGTGGGCTTTTCTGGTATGAGGTAGTAAATCTTCAAGGCATTGTCCAGAAGGCAAAAGTGAGATAAAATGAAGTAAATTGCTTCATATAACACAGAAAGAAGACATTTTAGCTTATTCAGGCAGGTAGGAAGGATGATCTTGGGCACAGGGAAGGTAGGAGAATTGTAGCAAGATATTAAGAAGGTATTTTTTCTCATATAACAGGGTATAGGAGAGACTGTTACATTTCTTCTCTTGGAAATAGAACTTGCTGGGTTTTAGTTAGGCAAGTGTCTACCACAATCATATATCCATTGTCCAGGGTCTCTGGGAGCTGGTGGGGGGGTCCTCCTGTACACCAATGTGTAGCATTAAATCTTGACCAGAGAAGAAAGATCCAGTTTATCATTTATCTGTACAAAGAAGACAACACATTTCTCGGGCTTTCTTCTTCCCTCAGGTTAGGAAATATGGTGGACCCTAAAAGGCTCACTCTTGACCATATACAACTTTCATACCAGCCTGATTCTACTGTTCTAATATTAGTTGAAATTTAACTAAATATCTGTCTCACTTAAACTACTGAATTCTTGGTTTATTTTGCTTCACCTACTTAGTCTATATCTAGAAAAGATATCTAATTTTAAGTCCCTCTGTATGCTTTATGGCAGTTTGTTTTTCTGGTTAATCCAAGGCTTCAATAAAAGCCTCCTACAGTTTCATTGTTTACAGAGGAGATTGTCATGTGTCCCTTAAAAAGAGACGATTAGGAAAATAACTGAACTTGCAGAAATTTAGAAGAAAATGGAAGGCTGGGCATGGTGGCGCACTCTTGTAATCCCCGCGCTTGGGAGGCGGAGACAGGAAGAGCGCGCGGGTTCCAAGCCAGCCTAGCTGACTTAAGAGACCCTGTTTCCAAATAAAAATATAAAATAGTTCTGAGAGTGTAGCCTGGAGGTAGAAAGGCTTCCAGAAACCCCAGTACCACCAAAAAATTAAAAAATAGAAAAAAAGAGAAGTAAATGGAAGCAGAAAGTTAGAGTAAAAAATAAGGAGGAGAAACATAACTTTCTTAAAATCCCTGCAGAAATACAGAGGAAAAAAATGAGTTTTCTTTGACATTTGCAGTATAAGTTGTATTTAAAGCCCAAAGACAAGCAATCTTAGCAGACTAAAGAACTTGAGCATTTCACATAAGTGACTCTTGGGTTGCAATATTTTTCCTTCCTCATTTTTTCTGATCCTTCATTAATGAGCTCTTTGCTCTACTGAAAATAAGTACAGTCCCCTGGCTACAGAACAAGTCACACTCTTAAGTAGATTATTTTCTTCAAGCTTTCTCTTTATCATCATGTGACTTCTTGTTTCTCCATGATTTTGATTACAGGTCTTTTATTCTGGCAATTTGTTACCTGGGAAGTTGAAGAAAAGGCTTGCTATTAGATGCTAAGTATATTGAGGATATTTTAAAGAGTCATCCATTGTCAAACACCTTTTATTTGTCATAAAACGATGTTTTTTACTTTAATCATGTAAAACTTGAATGATATTGCAAGTTCATAAATATCTAGAGGTAGCAATAGATTTAGAAAATGTTTTGCACCCAAATTCAGTAATCTGATATTTAAATGGCACTAGAAAATGAATTATTCATATAATGGGCCATGTTCCCTGACCAGAGAAGCTAATTATCTGTTATCAGCTACATATTTGTATAGTGTAGGGGTAGACATATAAATAATACATTATAAGTAAACAATGTTTAATTAGTAGAAACGTTAGCAGCATTTTCACCAGCATAACTCTATGAATGTGATTATTTAACATTCCACTTACTTGATTGGTACATGCTACAATATATGGACAATCCCACTTCTACTTGCTTTTGAAATTGGATTACAGATTCTGAACATGAAGGCAATCCAGTCACTATAACTAATCACAGAGTTAATTAGAGTCTGAATTACCCATTTCTGCCATGGATACATGTGGGCACAGCTGTTGAAGTTATCCACACACAAGATAGAGTTATTGGGTCAGTGACACAGTGACTTCTCTCTTCTTCCATTCTAGCCAAGGTTACAGTAGTTATCAGTAGTTATTTACAAAAATAGTTCATACCAATGTAATCATCTGCCATGACTATGATTGATCTTCAAAACTATAGTCTGGATCTCAGAATTTATAGTCAGAGGTTTAAGAATCTATATTCAAAGGTATATCTCTTTGTCCCAAAAAAAATTATTTCTGAATTTAGTGAAGGTCCAACATCTGTATTTTCTAATAGTCACATGTCCTCCTTATCTCCTTGGCATCTCCCTTTTTTTGGAATCTGGACAGTTTTCACATCCTCCAAGAATGTATATTCTTGACTTCCTAATCTAACTTTACTCTTTCTAATGAAAACTAATCCCAGAATCTCTAAGGTCATCGTATCCATATCCTAAGCAGTTACTGTTAAAAACTGTTCGGCATCTGCCTTCTTAACAAAGGGAAAAGTAAATAACCCAATTTTATTCTCTATTGGGTCCTCTCAGAACTACTGTTATAATTGCTTTCGCAGATGTAGAGACCAGCAATGGCACAATACAGTGTGAGCAATTTTACTTAGTATTATATTAGAAAAGATTTCATAGAGAAGCTGACGCAAGAATGGAATGACAGAATATTAATACATATTTAAGCAGGTTGTGCATGGTGAGGACAAATGTTCTAAAGTGGGAACTGTGAAAATAGGCTCAGAGATTGAAAAATACAATAATATCTTTTGGAAACTTGAAATAATATGGTGCTGAATGGCTTTTTCAACTTGAGTAGAGATCAGTGTAAAATAGGTATTGATAGGCAAGAATTATATCATGACACTATGGAAGACATTGTTAAGTATTTCAGTCATAATCCTATAGTCAACAAAGTGGGCAGTGAATTTAAACATTTTAATAATAGCTTAGACATCACTATATTTAATTTTATATATTAAATGTTTAATCATCACTCTACCTTCTAGTACAATGGATATGTTACTGGAGAGACTTTAGGTTATTAAAATCTTCTACAAGAGAGAAAATTATTTTCTGAATTAAGAAAAGTTTTCATTGTATATGGAAGCTGTATTTACCAAAAGGGAAAGAAAGGAAAGGAAAGTCAAGGCTTTTCTTTCCAACTTTAGGAAAGTATTTAGGTAGTATTCTCAGGAGTGATTCTATTTCATCAGGGCTCCAAATCCCACCTAAAACCCACTTTTACTCTTTGGTCTGTTCTAGCCAAGCAGCCTTCTCAAAGTCCCAGAGTTTCCACTCTGTAGCAATAACTTCTCCCCTTGAATCTATCTCTTTAGAGATAGATGTATCAGATAGTGACTCACTGATAATCTTTGGTTTGGCTCAGTCTTCATTTTGGCCTTTTGAGTCACCAAGACTTTAGCAACTAGTTTCCTATAATATATATCCTATTTTTTTAATTAAAATTTTATTGGTTCATGTAGTCATACATCTTAATGGAGCACAAGATGTTAGATGCATAAATGCATACATAACTCATTTAGCTTTTCCCTACTTCCCACCCCATTTCCTCCCTCCTATCTTCTTCTCATGTTTGGCTTATTGATTGACTTTAATGTTTGTGAAGGTACATCATGTACATTAGGGATTTTTTCCTTTTCTTCCTTGCATCCCCCTCAGTTAGGTTGCCTTATTTGCTCATCTATGGTTTCTTCTTCATTGTCTAAAGTTCATCCTATGTCCCTTTTCCTCCCTAGCTTCCACATATTAGGGAAGACATCCAAATTTTTACATTTTGTGACTAATCTCACTTGGTATAATGTTCTCCAATTCTATCCGTTTCTCTGTAAATGACATAATTTTGTTCTATATGGCTAAGTAAAATTTAATTGTGTATGTATCCCATAGTTTTGTAATCCATTCATCTGTTGATGGACTTATGGGCTGGTTCCATAGTCTGGAAATGGTCAATTGTGCAGCTATGAACATATATATACCTGTGTTAGTATGGCAGTTTGGTTTCCATTCTCTTGGGTAGATACCCAGAAGTGGTATTGCTGGATCATATGGTAGGTTTGTTCCCATTCTTCTGAAGAACCTTCATTCTGTTTTCCAAAGTGGTTACACTAATTTGCTGTCCCACCAACAATGTATTAGAGTTCCCACTTTTCCACATCCTCACCTACATTTATTGTTGTTTGTGTTTTGAATGATTGGAATTCTGGTTGGAGTTAGGTGAAATCTCATTGTAGTTTTGATTTGCATCTCTCTGATTGTTAATGATGCTGAGCATTTTTTCATACATTTATTGGCCATTTAAATTTTTTCTTTTGTGAAGTGTCTATGTAGTTTACCTGTCCTTTTTTGATTGGGTTATTTGTTTTCTTAGTGCTGAGTTTCTTGAGTTATCTGTGTATTCTAGATATTAGTCCTCTATCAGAGGTGTAGTTGGCAAATTTTTCCCCCATTTTGTTGGCTCTCTGTTGAGGTTATTGATACTTTTCTTTGCTGTACAGATGCTCTTCAGTTTAATGCAATCCTATGTACTGATCACCTTTTAGTTTCTTGTGCCTTTGGGGTCTTGTTGGGAAAGTTTTTACCTGTGCCTTTGTGTTGCAGTGTTGGATCTATGCCCTCTTCAATGATCTTCAAGGACTCTGGTCTGATTTCCAAGTTGTTGAACCAACTTGAATTGACTGTTGTGCAGGGTAAGAAAGTGAGGTTTATTTCTATTTTCCTGCATATGGTTTTGCCAACACCATTTGTTGAAGAGGCAATCTTTTTTTTTTTTCCCAGTATATGTTTTTTGCACCTTTTTCAAAACTCATTTGGTTGTAAATGTGTGGATTTATTTCAGAATCTTCTGTTTTGTTCCATTGGTATCTGTATCTATTTTTGTGACAGAGGCATGCTGTTTTTATTACTTTGAATTTGTAGTATAGTTTAAAGTCAGGTGATTCCGCCTGCATGGTTTTTGTTGCTGAGAACTACTTTGAATATTCTGGGTATTTTTGTTGTTACAAATGAATTTTAAGACTGATTTTTCTGTCTGTGAGGAATGACCTTGGGGATTTAATGGATATTCAATTGAATATGTAGATCACTTTTGGAAGAATGTCCATTTTGATGACATTTATTTTGTCTATCCAAGAACATAGATAATGTTTATATCTCCTAAATGCTTCTTAATTTATTTTTATACTCTTTTATAATATTTTGTAGATTGGTTAGGTTTTTCCTAAACATATTATTTTTTTTAGAGATATCCTGAGTGGAAGTATTTTCTGGATTTATTTTTTAGTGGATTTATGGTTTGCATAGAGGAAAGCTTCTAATTATTTAAGATCTATTTTTTATTTGGATACTTTGCTGAATTTGTTGATCAGTTCTATAAACTTTTTGTTTGAGTTTGTTGTGTCTACTAAGTTTAGTATTATGTCATCTACAAATAGTTATATTTTTAGCTCTTATTTTTCTATTTGTACTCCTTTGATTTTCTTTTCTTGCCTTAATCCTCTGGGTAAATTCTCAAGTAGTATTTTGAAAAAAAAAAGTGATGATAATGGACACCCTTGTTTTGTTCATGGTTTTAAGGGAAATTCTCACAGTTTTTCCCCATTTAATATGGTATTGGCTGTGTGCCTATTATATATTGTCTTTATGATGTTGAAGTATGTTCCTTCTATTCCAATTCTCTGCTTTTAGCATAGATTGGTTTTGAATTTTGTCAAATGCTTTTTTCAGTATCCATTGAAATGATCATATAATTTTTGTCTTTGGTTCTATTTGTGATGAATTACATAAAATGTTGTCTATATGTTGAAACAGTCTTGCATACCTGGGATGAACCCGACTTGGTCATAGTGTATGATTTTCCCAATGTGGTTATTTTCTTTTTTTATTTTTGAAGATTTAAAGACATTTATTAAAAAGATAGAAATACAGAAAATAGAAATACAGCCCCATGCCAGAGTGGCATGGAAGGGTGACTCGAATGAATACACCCCCTGATGTGGTTTTGAATGCATGTTGCTAATATTTTGTTTAGCAGTTTTGCATCTAAGTTCATCAATAATATTGGCCTGTAGTTTTTTCTTGAGCTGTCTTTACTTGGTTTTGGTATTAATGTAATTTTGGCTTCATTGAATGTATTTTAGAAAGTCCCATTTTCTTCTATTTCATGAAATATATTAAGGAGTGTTGGGATTAGCTCTTCTATAAAGGTTTTATAAAATTCACTTGGTAAACCATCTGTGTCCTGGGCTTTTGTTTGATGGTAGACTCTTTATTGCTCCTTCAATTTCTTTGATTTCCCCTGGTCAATTTAAATTTTCTATATCTTCACAATTGAGTTTGGGCAGGTTATATTTATCTAGAAATTTGTCAATTTCTTCTGGATTTTTCTTTTTTTTAACAGGTTTTTTTTTTTTGTTGTTTGTTTGTTTGTTGACACTAGGGGTAGAACCCAGAGGCTTTCTACTTCCAGGCTACTCCCAAACCTAATTTACAATTTATTTGGAAACAGGGTCTCACTAAGTTGCTGAGAGCTCACTAAGTAGCTGAGGCTGGCTTCGAACCTGTGTGATCCTCCTGTCTCTGCCTCCCAAGCGGAAGGATTACAAGAGTGCACCACCATGCCGGGCTAGGAAAATAGTTTTTCAAAGTAGTTTCTGATAATTCTCTTTTGAACAACCAAGACTATGTTCTGTTTTTGTGATACACTTATTGAATCTTACAAATTATATTGCTAGTATTCAGTGAATGAAAGAAATATCAATACTCTTTCTCTAAAGAGGATCATGGTTTTAAATAGTGTCACATTTTTTGAAGCAGTTCACCTGTACATTTAAAATTTAGTTTTAAAAAAGTTTTATGACAAAAGGTAAAGATCATGCATCATATGATCATGAATTTTTTATAAATAATTAGCACCATAACATCTACAAAACAAAGCAGTTCCTGATTCAGTATCTGAAAATATACTACTGTGCCTTCTCTTTGTGGATGAATGTTCTTTACTCTATCTCACTATTTTATTCATGTATATTTTCAATTTTTAAAGATTTTCATCCTCTGAAGCTATATAGAAAAGTAAAATTTAAAGGTATTTTATATTTGCTAGTTCACATATTCAATACCAAATTACAGAAATTTTTAATCAAACTGAGCATTTGGGTACATATCAGTTTATTTGATGAAAATATTTCTTCCTAGAGTTTATAACTTTGGAGAAAATTCTGATAAAATAGAAAAAAATTGACATTTTCAACTCACATTTAGTTTGCTAATAACTATGGGTAAAGTGAGATTACTGTTATCCTCTATTACCTAATATTAATAGCACAACTAGTGGTAGTAAAAACAACAATACCACTATCATTTCTGTCCTGTTTCATAGAACTTTTGGCAACCAAAAGACATTCAACATATTTATAATAGGATATATGGTCAAATATAATTTTAAAGAATTTATTTTTAATCTGTGGTTGAAATTTCTCTAAGATTATACCAACATATCAGTTTGTGACTACTGAATGCAAGAAGATTAAAAATTTCTCTGAGTCTTATAGTTTAAGTCTTTCATGTATTTTGAGTTAATTCTTATACAAGGGGTAAGAAATGGGTTGATTTTCATTTTTCGGCATGCGGATATCCAGTTTTCCCAACACCACTGAAGATATGCTATTTCCCAGTTGTGTGTTATTGCCACTTTTGTCAAAATTCTACTGGCCATAGGTGTGTGGAATTATTTTTGGATTCTTTAAACTATGTCATTAGTCTATGTTCAATGGCATGGATGAACCTACAGGCCCTTATGTGAAGTAAAATAAGCCATAGTGACTATGGTTAACAATAATGTATATTTCAAGAAAGTGAGAGAAAATATTTGAGTTGGTGAATGTACAAACTTTTTTATTTGATTACTCCATAAATCATACATACCTCAAAACATTACATTGTACCCCACAAATACATACAAATATTATTTGTCAATTTAAAAACAATAATTAAAAAATAAGGCCAATGACAACAAAAATTTTTCTGGGTCATGGCACAATGAAGACTTTAGAATGAGTATAGAGTGGATGTTTTCTCTCTGCAGCTGCTCTGAGGAATGTCTGCAGAAGCTCCTTTTAGGCTGAAGACATAGACTTCTGTGAGAGCCTTTCTGTCTTGGCTTTTCTACTGCTGTCATTATTCTAGTCACCATGGCTTAAGATCTTGGAGTCACCTTTAACTCCTCATTAATGCCCTACCATGCATTATTGTCATGTTCTAAACAAAGAACATGTCTATTTTACTTTTTTTTTACATACTTCTTATCTCTTTATGCTTTATCATTACCATTAATTCTTAAAACTTCAGTATCTCACATTTCTCTGGAAATGTCTTATTTTCTGATCCTTTTCCATAATGAATCAATTTCTCCTAAAAGTCATCAATGGATCATTCCTCTGCAGAAACAGGTTCAGTGATTTTCTGTTGCCTATAGATGAACTCTAGATTATATCAGTGGGATAATGCCCACACACAGTTAGACTTACCCTGTTTTTGCACAATTATCTGATTTTCACAAACTACTTCCCTTAAAAGGTTTTATTTTAGAAAGATAACATTTGTGTAGTGACTTTTAAATGATATATATGTACATGTGTATATATAGTTATCACAACTATTTTTACTCTATTTTACATACTTTAATATCCTCACTTTCTAGCTCATTACTAAGTTGCAAGTTTCAATGAAAATGCCACTTCCTTTCAATTATTTCTTATTATTTGTCATTTTAATTTATGTCTCTAACAAGTTATTATACTACTGTGTATGTATATGTATGGGCATGTGTTGTCTGTGTGTTGCATGTTTGTGGGTTGGTGTAAATATAATATTTGTTGCCAGAATTCTCTCATTTAAATGGTAAATATTAAAAATGAGAATGAATAATATGATATTCCTTATATTGCTCACATCCTAAAGCTTGATAATGTTAATTCTTTAATGTAATATAAATTGATACTTATTTATTCTTTACTAGTCTATACTGATCCTGACTTCCCTTATCATTTTAATGCACTATAATCTAGAAGATAAATAGATATACAGCATTCTTTTTTTGTCCTTAAATGAAAGCAGATGCTTTATTGAGCATGAGATATTCAAATTCAGTTACTAATTTTGATGGAGAAGACATATATGAACATTCTGAGACCAGTTTCCCCCAACAGTGTTTTACTATCAATTCTTCCTTTGACTGAAAATGTACAGAAGTTTATTTTAAATTTCTTTTTTGCCATTTCAAGTCTGTGAATTTTTGTATACAATGTAAGTGTAGTAGTCTGATAAATGACTATAATTTATTTATTGGGTAAGCTACATAGAAAATTCAAATATTTCCCTGTATCTCTAATAACAGATTGGTACTTTAAGTGCTAAAATTCCAGTAAATGAAAACAAAAACACCACCAAAGATTTGTTTTGTACCATTTATTTTCAATGTACTTTAATTGCACTGGAACTTTAATTGAGCTGTAATTGCACTTTATTGCATGCATTTGTATGAATTAAAAAATACTTAAAGCTGAAAAGTGGATGAAACAATTTTACGCATATAGTGAACAGTTACCATAAAGAAAAAGTATCATTTCTTTTATATTATCACTATCAGGCACATTAAAAATGAAGTTTGCAATCCAATCACTTTTTTTTCAACTGTGATTTTTTTTCTGTCTATCCCTTCTCCCACCAGAGAGAGTTGTACTCATTCTCTGCTCTTTTCTGCCCTATTCTGTGCCCAATAAGATTGAACCTTAGAGCTGGCTATAGTGATGACTTCCTATGTTCTAACTATCAGATGGTTCAGCCAATGGGAGGCATTTGAAGGGGACACAGCTATGAGAAAGTCCACTTGAGTGGCTATGCTCACTGCCTTCTTGTCACTGCGGGAGTGGCTGTCTTTCTCTGTGCATACAGCTCCTACTAGTGCTCACTCTCTTCCACAGGTGTTACTATCAATGGACTCCATTAACCCTGTGTTTCCTTGTCCCTTCAACTCACAGTGTTGTGTGCTTCTCTTAATTGTCAACTTCTGCCATCTTTTTTGTGGATGTCTTTAACTTCGCCCTCACTTCTGTGTCTACCCCTTCTGAAATATTGATTTCAGTGAAACACTTTGAGGAACAACTGTTTCTTGAGGAAATCTTAACTAATGTATCATCCATACCTGATATTTCTATTAGATAATTTGAGACATAGTGTTCAATGGAACAAATACATTGTTGTCTAAATACAGTACCTGAGATTAGTTTCCAGATTAACTCCCCCCATCTTGACTCATTAAGGGCCAATTTAAAATGCAATATACATCAGTTGCAAATGTAATGAGTCCAAATTGAACTCTGCTATAATTAATTTATGTCCATGTTTATTTGTTGAATTGGGTTGGCACTCAATTTCTACTAATGTGAAGCAGACTACCACTAGTTAGTTATTGCCCATATACCTAGGTGAGGAAGAGTGTTACTGCTAAGATATGGCTAATTGAGTAGGGGCTTTCTGTTTAAATATTTTTATTTCTGTGTTTTTATTAAGTTTTATTACAGTAAATCTAAGATGTAAAATACCAAGAATATAATTTCATCACTACATTTTTTCTTTCTTTTCAGAATGTCACCACAACTTTATAGTTTGTCAAGCATGTATTCAATGCCAGTTTTCTTAAGGTCCTATAGTTATTCTTGTTTGTTCTTTTCGCATTTATTTGTTTAATTGTCTAGCAACTACTTCCCTTAAGCCTTTAGCAGATGTAGCATTATCATTATTTTACCAGGTTCAATATTTACTAAGTATTAAGGAGTTTATTGGCCATTTCTAGCAAGAAGAATCCCTGATTTTTCTATATTTTGTGTACAGAGTTAGCCAAGATCTGTTCAATATACAGAGTCATTAGTGTTTCCATAGCTGAGCATGGATAGCAGCTGTAGAAGAGGATGTGCCAAGATAGGTTAAATTGCAGCTTAAGAAACAAGATTTAAAATGGAAACAAATGGCCTATATTAAGTACCAAAGTATTTAATTTATATTTTATCTTATATATTTTAATTTCCAATTTGTAACAATAGTGGCCAGTGCTTTATTGAGAACCTAATATGTGGCAGTTACCATAGTAAGTCTTGTTTACATTGCCCCTTTTCAATCTCTCAGCTATTTTATGTCTTATGCCAACAAACCCCCCCAATTTTAGAAAGAGAAATCAAAAGACAAACAAAGATGAATAAAAATAAAACAATAAAGTGGTTTCATAACATGACCAAAGTCACATAGCTGGTATATGGTAGAAAATATGTCAAATTAAGTCTGCTTTAACCTAAAAGTTCATAGACTTTCATATGTATTTCCTTGGACCATTTCATCAGTTGGTGAGTGAAATTGCAGAATAATCATATATACCTTAATTCACCAATCTGGAGCTCACTTTTCCTTAGTCAAGGTTCTTAGATAGGTATTAAATGCATTAAACTTTATGTCTGACAAATAGGAATAGAATAACAGAAGAGTCTAATTGAAAAATAATCAGTATTCTTTCTAGTTGTGTCAATTTTTCATTATATTCAAGCATTCATTTTTCAAATTGAAATGTAGGTTATAGCATTTTCTGTTTCTATAGAGATTCAAGGGGCTGCTTCATGTTTTTTCTCCTCTAGCTGTTTCATTTCTGGAATAAAGGTCTTTGAGAATATCAAGATCATCTTATATTCATTAGAAAAAAAACATATGTGATATTGTAAATGTCATTTGTGTCAGCAGCAAGTGATTTTTTTCTATTCACACATATGTGGGGCTTTAATTTATCATGTCATCTACCATCTGGTTTTCAGGAGAGATTTTTATTACATTTTAATAAAGAACATATTGAAGAAAGCAATTTTATTGCTAAGTAAAGTATAACAGGCATTTACATTTTTTTCCTTGGTAACTTTTCATTGATAATTAT
This sequence comes from Muscardinus avellanarius, assembly GCF_963383645.1. Classification (NCBI taxonomy): domain Eukaryota; kingdom Metazoa; phylum Chordata; class Mammalia; order Rodentia; family Gliridae; genus Muscardinus; species Muscardinus avellanarius. The sequence continues at coordinate 26,697,053 of NC_137786.1, read as the reverse complement.
TTTTCATTTAAAATTTGGGGTTAGGCTATTTTACACTGACATTAAAAAAAAAACCCATAGGAAAGCCTTCTTAGTAGGTTTAGAGTTGTGTTGAATATAAAATACGATGAGGAGAAGAGCTAAGGATATCATCCACGAGTCCCTGGGTTCAATGCACAACATCATCAAAAAATATATCAGTATACTACATCTATTAGACAAAAGGATTTTTAAAATATTTTATAGCTCCTTTATTTTTATCTTTATAAATCTTGCATAATTGAATGTGTCTATTGGGTGGGAAACAGAGACAGTGAATATATATTGGCACATCCTCCTAAAGCTTTAACAAATTTTTTTTAAGTTTTCTTTTAGCTAGAACATAATGTTCCTGAAAGAGAAGACCCTTTTCCAAATCCATTACTTATTGTTCCTTTAATGAGGATAATCAATATTGACTCACGCTCAAGGAATCAGGATTAGATCATTCCTTTGACACTGGAATTTCCGGTAAACAATAACTCCATTGTGAATAATCTATGAATGGATTCATGAAGTAGAAGTTTAGTCATCCAATGCCAGCTATATTTTATTTTAATGCATCTTCCTTTATAATATATTATTGACTTATGAAAATGCATTGTTCCTGGGTCTTTTTCTATGTAGAAAAATATTCATTGAAGCATTTTGAACCCTCTTTCAATGTCATCTTTCCTATATAGATGACATGTCTGGCATCTTTATGTTCTGTAATTCAGTTCCCTCAAATTCTGATGTCGAATAGCTATCTGATTAAGGAAACACACAAACAAAGGTAAGAAGAGTTAACAGTCACAGGCTTCCCTGACTTTGTTACTCCTTGGTAAAGGTAAAGAAACCCAAAGGGAAGCTCAATCTCTGGAACTTATGTTTTTCCTAAGCTGCTCATTTGCTTTCAGTGCTGGGACACCTTGAGACAGTCAGAAAGACATGCATGAACCTTTGATCTCACTGTATTTAATTAGGGAAACCAACAGGATCTTTTATGTTTGGAGGCCAGCGATGTGTAAAAAGCCCTGTGTAATGTGAAGCTTGACAAATTGTGGAGAGTATTTTTGGACAGAAGACTTAGCAGGCCCTTTGTTGTCTGTGCACTGTCAGCTTTTGACTCAAATGGAGTGGATTAACATAAAAGGAGAATCCGCCATTCCTGGGGCATGCCTGGAAAGCACAAATCAGCCTCTTTTGATTTTTTTTTTTTTCTGAGCTAGGTCAGGTACAATATGAAACCATTACAATTTATAGCCTTCAGCATTTTTTAAAATCAGTTCTAGATAGATAACTATCTACTCAGTGTCTTGATTTTTCCTACAGTGAAATCATAACATCTATCTTTTCAGTACATATAGTATCCTAGTATTCTTCCCAGGATTAATAAACTAATAGATTTCTATCACTTGTATTTCTCGGTGATATTATCATATATTATACCAAATTTAACTTATATAAAACCTCCAGGGAAGACATAGAAAATATGTTTTTTAGAGAATTTTCAGTACAAATTATAACTTCAAAGTAGTAAGTTTGATTTTTTTTTTCCAGGTGGTGGAAAAGAAATGTTTGTGATTTATTTATATAGTAAGTGAAAAGTGAAGGTATTTTATCATGGTTAGATATAGAATTTATTCTAAAGACCTCACGTATTAAGCTCAGAGTTGACAGTTAAGTAATGAGAGTCACAGTCTCATCAGATGGATCTCTCTGGGTGGAAACCTAGGGTGAGGCTAAGAAGGTGGGTTCCCTGGGGTTGTGGCCTTACAGATTGCCCTTGTATCTTTAATTGCCCTTGCTTGCTTTGCCCTCTCTTGAGGGGAAAAGCCTCTCTCTCTCTCTCTCTCTCTCTCTCTCTCTCTCTCTCTCTCTCTCTCTCTCTCTCTCTCTCTCTCTCTCTCTTCTCTCTCTCCTTCTTAGAGTCATGCCCACCCTGAGATCTAAGGTACCTGGCCTCACATAAACTAAACTTAAGTCCCTAAGAAAACCGTGAGCAAATAAATCTTTCTTCCTCTAAATGATGTGATCAGGTCTTTGTAGTATAGTCCTAAGAATGTTAAGACATAGTCCATCTAAGTGTTAATTCCTCCTAATCACCATAGAAAGATTCAGAACCAAACTCATGTGATTCCTGAAATCAGGGAGCGTCAAGGTTTCACCCAAGCTTAAATTATAGCCATGGCCTTTAAGAGGTATCTTATTCCTTATTCCTTTCAGTCTGTTTTTTCGAATGCAGTTCTGCAGCACTTTGGGATTTCCCCACCCCTGGAGTATTGTCAAGGAGAAAATGTCATCCCTTAGACACTCATTGGATCCGGAGACACTGATCCCTTGGACATCCTGAAGATGCTCCCTTCAGCTTCATCCTCATGCTCCTTCACTCTTCCTAGCACAACCCTTCAATGGTCAAAATACTTAACAGGAACATTATAACTAAGAAGATCATTCTTCAGAAATAAAGACAAGAACTCCACTATCTATCTTTACTCCTTCACTCTTCCTAGCATAATCCTTCAGTGATCATAATAGTAACAGTACACATCATATATGATTTAAAAAATCCTTCAGCAATAAAAACACTAACACAATGATCTGTCCACATCCTGGGCCATCTGTCACTGTTCTATTCTGCAAATGATTGTGCGTCAACTACTTTTATCTTTGCTTTACTCCTTTGAATGCATATTGTGCTCATAGAAACAAGGGGAAAGAAACTTCAGATTGGTTACATGTCTTCCATATGCTATTACTTTTTTTTTAAATCATTTTTCTAGGTTTGCAAGCCGAACTGAGAAGAAAAGATGTGTGCAGGGACTCTCCATGGAATTTTATGCTACTGGACCATGACACAACCTTTTATGGTGAGTACAAATGCCAAACCTTTGCAGGGACTCCTAAACCTTTCTGATCACCCAGTGCACTTATGCTCACCATCCAATTTTGTCAGTTACATCTGTAAGAAACTGTTTTCTAGGAAGAATTTTTTTGAGCTCACTCTACCTGGATGTCTAATATTTATTAGTATTTATTAGTACTAATATTATTAATATCTCCTCTTTTCATTTATCTTTTTCTAATTAGCATTGCTTCACTTATTTCTTTCTCCCTTTTTCTCTCTTTTTTATTCCTTCCTTCATTTCTTCATTCCTTCCTTCCTTCCTTCCTCTCTTTCTCTCTTGCTTGCTTGCTATTGATCAAACCCAGGTGCCTATGAAGTACTGGAATCATAAGAGTATGATGCTGTGCCTGGCTTTATTTTAGATTTTTAGTATTTTTTAAAGATAATTGTTTCATCCCACATTTTTCCCTGCTGAGATGTTCTTTACTTCAATTCATTGTATATTTAAAAATACTTAATACATGAGAATGAACTTTCTTTGCCATAAAGAATATAGAAGTAGCTCAGTGTAGTTTTCAAAGTCATTCTTTGATCTGGCTTACCTACTAGCAAGGCCTTACAGGTTTTCTTTCTTATATTTACAAATAGTCCAAATTATTCACATTTTGTTCAGTATTTTTTCTAAAAGTCTAACTCATTAGTCCTTTGCTTTAGGCCTTAATCCCAAGTGAAACTTAACTGAAGGTCAATAATGATCTCCTCTTCAAACACCTTATGGTTTTGCTTTGAATATCATTTCTGTACTGTGCAGGACACCGCAGAACACAGGTTACATTCAGCCCTATGTTTTTCTTAGTTCTTTGAAGGTGCACATTGTTGAACCTTATTACTACATGAAACATTCCCTCATCTTCTCTACAGTTTCCTTATTTTCACATGCCCTTACAATGACTCAGTTTCTCTAAGTTGTCTATCTGCAGCACAGATTTCTTCATCCTTTATCCTATTCTGTTTTTTCCTAATTCTGAGCAACTTCTTTATAAGGCCTTGTATATTTCCTTAAATAATCTTGCCAATTTAGGTGATCCATGTTTCTTACTTACAGTGTGACTGTCCATAGATCATTTTCAAAAGAACTGCCTTCATCTAGTACGCAATATGCTCCTACCTGAGCTCATTATTTTCTGAGAAATATTCTTCACTCATGTTTAACATCCACATTAATGATGTTATTTCAGTCTCTCTGCTAAAAATTATATACCCCTTGGAACAAGCACATTTCATGCAAAACAAAGATTTTGTATGTTCATGCTTGGAATTGTTTTGCTGGAAAAGAAATATATGTCCCTTTCTTTGATTATTATCAGTCATTCAATTTTAAAGCTATGCGATATAACCAGATAATTCATTGCTCTATTATTTAGTTGAGAAAACTTGTTTTTTGTGTGAAAAAACAGTCTTCAAGTTTTTTGGTGGGAAAAAAGTGTCTCCAAGTTAGTGGCTAAATCAGGTTTAAACCAAGATTCTCTTACTCTCAAATTCATGCATTTAATGCAATTAATGTATATATTGTCCTGGTTCATGG
>NC_137786.1:25896554-26092420 GCF_963383645.1 Muscardinus avellanarius | reverse complement strand
GAGATAACAGTGAGAAATGCTAAAATAGACAGTCATACCTATTTCTATATTTTTGATCTATAATTTCAAGTACACATGCTCAAACACTAAAGCTGATAAATACTTTTAAGTATCAAAAGTAAACTTTGTGTATATCCTATCATCAAGTAGTTTTGTTTAGATATTTAATTCATTATTTTTTTCTCTTAGCACTTAGATTAGTCAATAAGGGCTGCCAAAAGCTAGGCGAATTAAGCAGTAAACATGTAATGTATCAGAGTTCTGGGGGCTGGAAACAATGAAAGTGGCAGAAGGCGTCCTTTCTCCTGATGTCTCTGTCCTTGGTTTGCAAATAAAGTTCTTTGTGTCTTTCCCTTGTGACCTTTCCTCATTGCTCTTGTACTCCTATTGTCTCCTTTTTCTTCCTCTAAGTACACCATTCTTATTAGATTAAGGCCACACTTTGTGACCACATGTAATCTTATTTGAAGTCCTGTCTCCAAATACAGACACATTAAGCATCAAGTCTTTGGAGGAGGACACAATTTGGTTAATAAGGGCAGTTTATGTAGGAATTTTTATTATATTTGCAACTTTTTTATTTAGATTAAGAATCTGTAATCTACTTAGAGACTATTTAGCAATTTTAAGTGTGCATGTGTGTATGTGTGCATGTATGTGTGAGTGCATGTGTGTGTTTTTCCACACACCTATTTATGTTGAATGATGATTTTTGTGTATATTTAGCACATAAAATTCAGTTCACTGAAAACCACCGTCACACAGCATTTTAGTGAGAACTGAAATTTTTATTTTTTTGCTTAGTAAAACTAAAATGAAAACAAATTTTGGTGCTTAAAAGAGCTTTGCTAATGATTTTATATCACATATTGTATTTAATATATTCTAAATAGACATTAAAGTATCTGTTAAATACTCATTCCTGTGAAGATGTTAACAGCTACCAAATGGAGTAGCCTTTCCATTAGGAGCTCCACATAATGACTGACTATACTGAAATCAACCAAGTCCATTAAAATATCATTAAAAACAATAAATTGAAGGGATCCTTGGAGAAATGAATAGAAATGATTATAAGCTACTGAAATTTGAGCTCTATGAAGGCAGTATATTTTTATCATGGCTTTTGCTCATTTACACAAAGAGGAAAGCTGGTAATTTTATATATTAAAATGACTCTACATTCAATTTTCTCATCCCTAGAAATGTTTAGCAATTCTCAACATTATATCTATTTGGCAGGTACTATTTTAGAATTTGGGAATAGAGTGCTGAATTGAGGAAACGCCCTGTCCTCAAGGAACTTTATTCTACCATTAACACAGGTATTATATGCTTTCTTTAACTAAATTCCTTTTTTTTTTTTTTGACTATTTGGTGCCCTTAAGTGATTACTTATATTCAATGCAAAAAGATACATATATAACCTTTAGACTGTAAACTGCATATATAATTGTGTATATACTTTCTGTATTTTTAGGACACAGACTTGAATAGTTAATATGATGGCTAAAAAAATTAGTAAAGACAATTCAGTTGTAGTTTTCAAATGTGTTGGCAGGCAACAGTGAACCAATATACAATAAATTAATAAATAAATGGTTAAGAAATCAATTTTTCACTGTGTTTGATTCAGTTATATGCTTTTTACTGACTGAAATGACAATGGGTGTCATGTGTAAAATGAGGCAAATAATAATAACTTTATTAAACAATGACTCTGAATATTATGAGAGATGTGTGTTTTGTACTAAGCATGATGATTTATGATTTAGATTCATTCAAATTCATGGTAATTATGATTATTACCAAAATACAGATGTGTCAAAATGGACAGAAAGATAAGCCTTGAATTTTTTTTTCTATCTGGAGTATAATTTTTAGACTTAACCAAGTATAATTAAAAAAAACTCATGCTTTAGAATATGAAAAATTCTTCAAAGATTATTATTATACTAATATTCCCCAGTAAATTGAAAATTTAAATTTGGTATGTATGTTTGATTATAAATAACAAAGGATAGTGAAGGGATGCAGGAAGAGGAGTCTTCCCCAGCATGAGAGTTTAGTTGGGAAGACTTTCTCTCCTAATGAGGATGAGGTGTGAAATAAGATATTGATAATATTAGTGTATGGAACCTATTAGAAATAAGAAAGTAGGATATTAGAATTAAGGTAGTGTTAGGGTCCGAGAGTCACCCCCTTACCCAAATAACGAAGGACACACCAAGGTTGCAACTCACAAGCAGAGTTTATAGTGCTGCAGCTCTCACTGGCATGCCAGGGGTCGAGACTCCTTCACTAGCTTGACTGTCAGTAGAGGAATTGCCCAGCAGCTACCAGAGGGAGCCTCTGGCCGAGCTAGCGTTCAGCCTCAGTAGACAGCAAGGAAAGTGGTCAGAGCTCGACCCTGAGCACACTTCAGGCTCTATTTTTATAGCCCCTGGAGGGGTGGTTACACACGTCACAGCCCGCCAAAAGGTAGGATATAACCAATCAGATAAAAAGGTAAACAAGTACAACCAATAATTTCAAAAGAAAGCACACACACACTTGAATTACAGCAAATAGTCTTAAATGACAGCCTTTCTACGTCACTGCCCGCCAAAAAGTGACTTTCTCTTTCATGCTTGGTTACTATGGCAACCTTCAGCTCGGCCCCTGAGTACTGACCGTTTGAGGAGCCCTCCGGGTGCTTCCTTGAGATAAAGTTGCGGTGAGCTTGGGCCTCACTTCCAAGAAAAATAGCTTCATTCCCTAAATTACTTTATACTATTTTAAAATATCTCAAACTTTAAAAAACAATTCTTAACATCAAGAATTTTGAAAAACAAGTCTATCCTTAAAATAATTTCTAATAGTAACCTAGGTTTTTAAATTAAAACAACTTTTAACATTAAGGTAGCTGGGACATAAGCAAGCAGTTTCACAGAAGCCAGAACTCAGGCAGTTATCATAAGCAGGAACTTACAAGTTGTACTTTATATTGGCAAGTGGGGTTACCGAAGCAGAGACTCACAGTTTTATTCTAGGTTAATTCTTCACATTTTAATTTTATCAGGAGAGGGGAATGTTTCCTCACAGTACTCTCACATGTTTTTGTTACTCTCTTACTTCTACAAGGGTCCTATTTTAATTCTAATATCCTGCTTTCTTATTTCTAGTAGATTCCCTATACTAGTATTGTCAATATCTTAGATTCTTCTTCCTGCATTCCTTCAGTAGGACCCTTGTAGAAGTAAGAGAGTAGAATATAGAATTGAAATATAGAAGTAAGGTAAGATTGGAAACAGAATTAAGATCTGTGAGCCCAGATACCCGAAGGCCCATCCAACTTGTCGGACAAGGTCTCTGTCCCCTCGGAGCCCAATATCTCTGAGCTAGATCAACCCTCTCCCTCCCAGCCTCCTGAACAAGACAATACTGACTTGCCCTCCAGGCAGATTCCTCAGCCCAGAGGTCAGCCTGGCCTTGCCAAGGTGAGGGGGGAAAGGCAGCCCCTCCTCGGACTGGGATTTTCCACTCCAGGTTTGGAGAGGTCCTCCTCCATCCCCCCCCCCAACCCTGGGGTGCCAGGGCCGGGGTCAGGACCTGAGCCCAGACCCTCTGGAGGGATCTGGGTGCCAAGGCCTGTGTGGGCAACGGCAGGGATACCGAGTATTCCTGGCTCACAGGAACAGAGTCCAGACCCCGGCTAAAGGGCAAGTCTGAGGGGTCAGGAAGAGAAGGGCAGAAGGAAAGGGCCAGGCGGGTCTAGGACAGCAGGCCTAGCCCAGGGAGTGGAGCAGGCTGCGGGTCAGGACAGCCTGGCCTCGCCCTTCCACTACTCCTCTGATGGCACAAGGCAGGGATCCCTGTGGTCCACCATGGGCCACTGCCTCGGACCTGACCCCTGATTTCTGGCCAGGCTTCCCTGGTACTGTAAAGAATGGCTTTAGAGAATTAAGACATTGAGATTTAGGAATGTTCAGCAGGTCCCCCACAGGTCCCCGCAGGAAGGCCCCAGTGTGCACGGCCCTGTGCGGGGACAGAGTGGCGCCAGACCGGGCCCAGGGTGACCACAGGGCAGTATGTTGGGAATACACAGGAGGCCACATGTGGGCCTTCCTCGCCCGCTCTTATTGTAACTTGTAAGTCCCGGTCTTTCTTTAATAACTGCCCACTCAAGTTCTGACTTCTGTACAACTGCTTATGTATATGTTCAACATTTGTTAGGTAGTAGTCTTTCTCGTTTCAAACTTGCTTGGGGTTTAAAGAATATTAGAACTTGCTTTTTAGGAAAAGTAGTTCTTCCTAAATTACAAGCCTATACCTGCCTGGAAACATCTGGATTCCACACAATTGGCCAGAGGCGATCCTAGGGAAGGAGCACATACCATAAGGGAGATAAGCAGTCTCTGGCAGGCTCGGACTCTGGGCGGGCTCTGACTTCTGGCAGGCTCAACATTATTCGTTGTACTTGTTTGTCCTTGTATCTGATTGGTTGTATTCTAAGGCTGGCGGGCTCTGACTGGGTGGGGGGTGGATGCATGTTTTAAAATTATTGGTTGTACTTGTGTGTCCTTGAATCTGATTGGTTATATTCTAAGTTTGGTGGGCTCTGGTGGGTGTATCCACTCCCTCCTGGGGCTATAAAGCCAGACCCCGAAGTGAACCCTGGGTCTCATTCTGACCCGCTTTCCTTGCTGTCTACTGAGGTTAACGCTAGCTCGTCCAGAGTAGTATTGCTCTGGTAGCTGCTGGGCAATACCTTGATTGACAGTCAAGCTAGTGGAGGAATTTCGACTACTGGCTAGCCAGTAAAGAGCTGCAGCACAATAAAACTCTGCCTGTGTGTTACATCCTTGGTGTGTTCTTCGTTATTTGGGTAAGAGGGGGCGCATCTCAGACCCTAACAGATAGTACAATATATTATATGAAGAGATATTTTCAGTAATTTTAATTCTTTGATATATTTGTATTTTCAAATTTCATATGGAATACTATTTTGTTTTGTTTGAAACAGGGTCTTGCTATATTGCTGGTGCTATTCTCAAACCTGCAATCAAGCCCTGGAATTATAGACATGTGTCACCATGCCTGGCTTTATATGTAATGCTTTAAAAAAAGTAAAATAAAGTAAAATAAAAACATGTTTTTAATATATACATATGTTACCTACTATATATATATATATATATATATATATATATATATGTTTAAAGCTTTGCACTATTAGAGTGACAATTTATAGATAAAAAACTGGGTGGGTTGACCCTTGTGATAATGAATTAGAATAGGATATGTCAAGAGCCAGGGGTCTTTGGGAAAATGCCTGATTCCAGGGCCAGGGAATTAAAAAACAATATGAACTTAAAGGATCACATAGTTCCAAATGTAAGAAGGGAAAAGAAAACAAACTAAAAACACAATAATACAAAATGCAAACACAACGATAATAGTATATTGAAGGGACAAAGGAACATAGGGAGAGAGCTCACAGTGGTCAAAGCTGAACTTGAGCATCAAAATAAATTAAATAATACTGGATTATGATATATAGTATAAAGTATCACTGAAGCCATGCAGATGTATGTTAATGATTTAAGAACTTCAAATAACTTATGTAGATACTTTGCTCTTAAGAAGTAGAGCATAGCACCCATTCCTAAAGTATGAATTGGGCATGGTGACTTCCTTCTTATGGATACATTATGGGAAGGAAATAAAATGGTAAATAAAAAACTTTACAGTGGAAGAAACTTGAAAAACACTCTCTCAGCAAAGTGGTCAACATCAACAATGGTGAGTTGTGTTTATAATGTGTATCCATGATATGATGTAATGAAAATGTCACTTCACATCTGTGATCTGACTTCCGAAAACTTCTAACTCCAGTCAAATAATGGGAAAAAACATCAGGCGACTCACAATTGAGAGACATTCCACATTTACCCAAACAGTTTCAAAACTGTCAAGGTCTTCAAAATCAATGAAAGTTTAAGAATCTGACAGAGCTAAGAGAAACCTAAGCTGACAGGCACTGAATGTAATGTGGTTTCCTCATTGAGTTTCTGGGGGAAAAGGAGAAAGAGATTAGGTTAAATTTAAGCAAGTAAGGAAAAGGTATAGACTTTCATAATAATTTGTTAATAATCATGTATCAATTTATAACTTCATTAATTATGACAAGTTACTACAAATATATGTTGGTAATAATTTGTACAGTTATGAAGTATGTGGGAATATTTTGTACCATAATCACAATTTAAAACTGTTTAATTTGCTATAAACAAAAAATTAAATGTAATAGTAGCATATATTAGTATATTTGTAATTATGTGGTTTGGTACAGTTTAGTAACAAAAACTTGCTTTTCAAAGGAGAGATCCTTGAAACAATCATACACAATTAAAAGATTATGTACCAAGCTCATAGAAGGATATATGCATCTTTTCATTTGAAAATTAACTAAATTTTAAAAGCATTTATATAATGAGAAAAACTTAAGAACAAAAAATCAAATAAAGATAAGAACATAGTTTTTTTAAATAATATTAAGTGAGTGTCATAGTTTACATTTAAAAATTTATATGAAAAATTGAAATGTTTAGCTTATAATTTAAAAATATGTAATAACTGATAAAGTACATGTATGACAAATTGAGGCAATCACTGGTAATAAACAATACTCATAGCTATATATAACACATAGAAGTTAAACTGGAATTACTAATATGCAGATATTCACACATTTGAATCTAGCACAAAGATTTTTCAGACTGAGCACTTTAAATATTGCTATGTTTCACAATGGGAGGACAATTATCCCACCTTATGTACTATAAGTCCCTATATTTAAATCATCCTCAAATTTGAAGTAAGAATATAAGTACAGGCCATTGCTGGTGTCTCTGTCTTTCTTAATCCCAATTTTCTGTCATACGAGAAATAGTTTGCTCTTTATGAAATTTAGTACACATGTCTCTTCCCTTGGACAGACCTAAATGCATTCTTTGGTGGTATTGGGGTTTCTGGAAGCCCTTCTACCTCTGGGCTACACTTCCAGGCCTATTTTTATACTTCTTTTAAATTTGGAAACAGGGTCTCTTAAGCCAGTGCGGCTGGCTTCGAACCTATGTGATCCTCCTGTCTCTGCCTCTCAAGCCAAGTATTACAAGTGTGCACCAACACGCCCGGCTGATCTACTGCATCCTTGAAGACCTGTCTAAGTCTCTTCTTTCATTAAGCTTTTTGTTTGTTTATTTTTGTTTTCTTTGTACTGGGGATTGAACCCAGAAGCATTGTACTTCCAAGCTACACCCTTTTTATTTTTTATTTTAAAACACAAAAACTCCCATCCAAGTACTTAGTGAGACCCTGTTTCAAATGAAAAGTATAAAAAATAGGGCTGGGGATAGATTACCCGAGTTCAATTCCCAGTACCACAAAAACAAAGCAAAACAAAACCAAGATCTCATTAAGTTGCTGAGGCTGGCCTCAATACTGCAGACCTTTACAATCTGTCGCAGAAAACCATTATCCAGTAGATAATTGCCAAGCACATTCCTTAAATGCCTTGCCAATCAATAATCTATGTTTCAGTTGCTTTCCTTATAACTGTAATTGTATATAAGTAGATTCAGAGATTATGCTGGCCTTTATATCTGAATTGTTTCATTTCAAATATTATCTTTAACATTTAATCATGTTTCAGCCTATATGAGACTGCCATTCCCTTTAATGACTAAATAATGTTGTATTTTATAGATGGATCACATTGTATTTATCCTTTTATCAGTTAATTGGCATGTCTACTGTTTCTCTTTTTGGTCATTATAAGTCTTACTGCTCTGAACATTTGCACAAGAGCATGAACATGTGTATTCAATTCCCTCTGAAGTGTATCTAGATGAAAGATTGGTTGGTCACATGGTAAATCTATTTTAGCTATTGAGGGACTACCAAAAATTTCGTAAAACATGTCCATTATTTTACATTCTTACCAATAAAACAGGATTCCAAGTTTACCATGTCTTTATAAACACTTATCTCTTAACTTTTTAATTATAACCATCCAGCTTTACTCTTAGGGTTATGTATTTATGGGTCAAGAAATATATTTTATTATATGTCCACCACTAGAGTATCATAAACAATGTTTGACCACTCTGATTATCTTTATTTCTAAGCTAGATGTGGTGGTATATACCTGGAATTCTAGTACTTGAAAGGATAAAACAGTAAGATGGCAGGTTTGAAGCCAGCTTGATCAACCTAGTAATAAAGTCAGTATGAAGATGTAGCTTGGAGGTAGAATGTCCCTGGGTTCAATCCTCAGCACCACAAAAATAAATAAATAAACAAACAAATAAATAAATAAATATTCTTATCTTTTATTAATCCTTTCCTATCTCCTCATTCAGCTTATGGCACCACATATCTTTTTATTTTCTTCATAGTATCTGTTTTTGTAGCACTAATAGAATTTGAATAACATATAGCCCTTCATGCTGATTTCTTCACCAAACAATATACATTTCAATTTCTTTCAAGTCTTTTCCAGCTTGACTGTTCATTTCCTTTTATCATTGAGAATTTTTCTGTTGCCTGGATATACCACATTTGTCCATCTGTTTACCTTTTAAAGTAAATCTTAACTGCTTCCTTCTGATGGAATTAAGAATAAAACTATTATAAATATTACCAATCAAATGCTTACAATTTATTTGTGCATATGTTTATAATTCATTTGCATAAATATTTAAAGGTATGATGGTTGGATTGTATAGTTATACTTAGAAAACTTTGCTAGAAAAGGCCAAAATACCTTTCAAAGTGCCTACATGTTTTGCACTCCCACAAACAAAATTGATAATTCCTGTTGTCTTATATCTTTGTTAACAATGGTAACAGCAGTCTCTGGATTGTAGCCATTCTATTATGAATTGTATCACATCATTATTTTCATTTTCAATTTGCTAATGACAAATAATGCTAACCTTTTTTTTTTTTTTAACTGGGAATAGAATCCAGGAGCATTCTACCTCCAAGCCACACCCCCAGCCCTATTTTTGATTATTTGAAAACAGGGTCTCACTGAGTTGCAAAGGTCCTCACTAAGTAGTAGCTGAGGCTGTCTGCGAACCACCATCCTCCTGTTTTAGCATCCCAAATGCTGGGATTACAAGAGTGCTCCACCATGCCCTGCTATGTTAAGAATTTTTACATGCCATCTCCTTTCTATATATCTTCTTTAACAGATTTTGGTTCTACAGTTTTCCCATTTATTATTTTTTTCTTATTATTGTTTAGTTTTGTAAACTTTTTAAATATTTTTGTTAGAATAACTTCATCAGCTATGCATTTTATAATGATTTTCTTTTATAATTAAAATAGTAATTAAAAAAGTAATTCTCTACTTTCTGAGAAAGTACAAAATATTCACAGAATTGAATCATTGTCAAGAGAAATAAATACTATTAGAAAAAACCTTTTGACTGGTTTCACTGAAAAACAGAGATCACAGATCTGTTTTCCAAATTGGGAACTGTAAAACTTAGGGTAAGATTTTCCTCTTCATCATTCTTCTTTGTAATTTCTTTATGTTATTTTAATTTATTTATTTAAGCCATATTCTGCCACAGGCAATGATTTATCAGCATACTTTTAAGAATTTGATACAAATTAGAGAGAGCGTAAGGCTCTGTACATTTTGCTGGGTTCTGGTCCATGTGCAGTATAATAATGTGTGGTGCCTTTTTTTCCCCTGTCTTCATAGTAAGAAGCAGATTTTATGAGGGTTAAAAATAGAACATGGTTAGTCTGTGTTCAACATTCTCATTTCTATAATCCAAGACAACTGATCACACAACTTAGAGGAAGAAAAGTGTATGTGCTCAGAGGTTTGTGAATATTCCAAGGTCAGTCCATGTGACAACATGTTCTGGAGCTTGGCATGACAGCAGGGGGCAAAAAGAGAGAGGAAGCAAAGACTCTGTTCTTACTTCATGAAGGTGGAAGCAAGAGACAGCAAAGCAAACAAGCGGATTCAAAGAGAGAAGCACAATCCCCAGGGCCACATTCCCAGGGGCCCCTTCTCTCCAGTAAAACCACATTGGCCTAGGTTTCCACCCAAATAAATGAATTTATCTACTAACTATATTACAACCCTATGACTTAACTATACCAACCCCGATCTCTTCAAACAACATTATAGGTAAAACAATGTCAATTATAATATCCCTGAAAAAAGTGTTTGAATCTAGTGTTGAGTGGGTGCACGAAATGAACCACCAGTCTCTCCTACCCTGCTAGGTATAATGTCAGTACTTTGACTCTACCTGGCATGAACCATGTCTTTCCAGGCCTTTTACCTGTTTGCTGAGCCTTACATTCTGAGGGTGATCCACTAAGCACAAGAAACTGCAGCTCTGGCTGCACCAGTCTAAAAGCACAGTACTCACCCGCTGGCTCCAGCCAAGAGCCAGTTTATTATTGCCTTTTAATTCAAACCAATATTGTAGATATTAAAAACAAAACATATGTCTGAATTACAGTACAATTATCAAATTTAAAAATTATTGAGTTGAGCCAGGCATGATGGTTCATACTTATAATTCCAGTATTTGGGAAACTGAGACAAGAGAAAAATAAGGCCAGGCATGGTAGCACACACTTGTAATCCCGGAGCTTGGGAGTTAAAGACAGGAGGACCCTGAAGGTTCAAAGCCACCCTCTCTGGCTTAAGAGACCCTGTTCCCAAATTTAAAAAATATAAAAAATAGGTCTTGGAGTGTAACCCGGAGATAGAAGGATTTCCAGGAACCCCAGTACCACCAAAAAAAAAAAAAAAAAAAAAAAAAAGTATGAGGCCTGCACACAGTAACTTAATGAGATCCTGTTTAAAAATAAAAAATAAAAGGGGGTGAGGGTGCAGCTGATTGGTGGAGCTCATTGGGCAAAATCCCCAGTCCTATATAAAATGTGTGTGTGTGTGTGTGTGTGTGTGTGTGTGTGTGTGTGTGTGTTTGATGGTAGCAGATATTAAGCTATATTCTACAGACAGAAAAATCTAGGCAATGAAATATTTGGTAAATATGTCCAGAAATTAGAAAAAGTAAGTCAAATTGGGTATGATGCTAAAAAGCTGAAAGACAGAAAAACTATAAAATGAAATTAAATTTACATACAATGAAAATTTATTAAATGTAAAATGAATGAAATATTGAAAAAAATTAATTCAAAAATAAAGTGAAATTTTTTAAGTATTAGCTTAAATTGATAAACCATCATGCAGTTATACCCTGTTTACTTCTGCAATTAACAATAACGAAGTTTTTATTTATTTTAATCCAGAAAGTGTCATGACAATTTATCAATTAGTAGGTATAGATTCTTTTCTAATTCTGAAGATATAAGACAAGATGAAACAAAAAATATCAAACATTCTTCTGATAAAACTGAATGCAAAAGTAGAGAAATGTCTTTCTCTAAATAAGCAGATGAAAGAGGACTGAGAATAGAAATGAAGCCGGTTTGTAATGAAACTGCAGCAGAGCATAGGACTTGGGAACAGGAGGAATTAGCAAAAGTCATGTAAGGTAGGGAGAAGTGAACAGGGAGATGAGACACCAATTGGCCCCAGAAGATAAGGACCCTCCAGACCACAAGA
Source organism: Muscardinus avellanarius (assembly GCF_963383645.1). Lineage (NCBI taxonomy): Eukaryota > Metazoa > Chordata > Mammalia > Rodentia > Gliridae > Muscardinus > Muscardinus avellanarius. Next base: position 26,080,767 of record NC_137786.1, on the reverse strand, counting down.
TAACAATGCAAATTAAGAATTGAAATTGATCAAAAGACATTGGTTCCCCCAAATTTACTCTTAACAATCATAAAAATATCACATTGGTAATCTCAGTAAGCTTTAAAAGCCTGCCTCCCAGGAGCTTTGGTGGTTACTCTCTTTTGGCGACCCCCTCCCATGAGGGAGGGAGCTTTTGTTGGTCTGTTATCGTCCCTTGACTTAAACTTTAATGTTTATATATCCTTTATTTGTCCTTGGATTTTATTCATTGAAATTCACTTTACAAGAATTCCATAAGAAGAGACACTCCCATTTTAGTTGAAACACTCCCTTTTCAAAACTGAGCATGCATAAAGTCACAAGAATATAAACTTTTATTAATCAGAGATATTCACAAACAGATTTTTAAGTATATATTTATAGTTTTTTGAAGCAGAAATTCATCTTCGTGAGATTAGCAAGTAGGTACCAGAATTCCATACTATATCACATCCATTACCTTTAAGGTAAACAAAACTCTCAAGTGTTTGGCATTTTAAGGAATAAGGGCATAAAACAATGTAACCAAAAAGTAGAAGTAAATTTTCTCCTACATAGAATTGTGTGTGTGCATGGCTGTTGCTGGGGATTGAACCTAAGGCTTCCCACCACAAAGAAGCAGTATGCTCTGTCCTGTGACTTTAAAAATACATGAAAATTATAAAACAATAATGCAAGTATCACAAGCGCATGTTATTTAACAGTTAACTGATTTTATATACATATTAGAATATAAATCAAAATAATTCTGACTGCTGTCATAGCTCTGTCTGATATAACGATTATAGACTGGATGGGTTATAAACAACAAAAAATAGTTTTTTACAATTGTGGAAGCTGGAAGTATGAAATCAGGGTTCTCGCATGGTCAGCTTCTGGCTAGGGTCCTCCTGCTTATAGTAACTAGAAACTTGACTGTGTCCCTACATGGCAAAGAGCATGAAGCAATAAGCTCTCTCCAGAATTTTATAAATGCACTGTTCTTATTCAGGAACACTTGATCTTTATGATCTCATCTGATGATAATCACCTAGCAGTATCATCACCTTGGGAGGCAGGGCTTCAAAATATGGGTTTTAGAAAGGTACAAATGTTTAGTCCATAGCAGATATAATAAGAACTTAGTATATAGATCATAAAAATCATGAAATAAAATAGGAGAAAAATTAAATTCTGAAATGTATAATAAAATGAGACAAAATGAAACCTTTGGCAAAATTTCCAAACTACAGAAGTAAAGACAAATCTATAAGGAAGAAAATAATGTTTAAAATGCAAAACAATCAATATCAGGCCAAAAAATTATACAAAACTAATAGAAGATAAATTTTGCAATGGACAAATGCCAAGAGGAGGCAATTGAGAAAGACAAATCAATATATTAAAATGTCCAATCCTCCTACCACTCAGGAAAATAAAAGATAAAGTAGTGAAGTTTCTAGTGTTTTTTATGTGCATTTAATTTATAAAATTTGAATTGGCAGAAATATAAAGATTAAAGATTAAAAGAAAAATTTCCCTGCATCTCTCCTAAATTTATTAAGCTTCTCCCTTTCCCTAAAGGCTGCTTCTGTTAATATTCAGATATACACTGTTTTAATAAAAATTCTTGCTGCTGTATCCTAGTGAACCTGACCACAACATTCAGAAGAAGATTTATTACTCACAGTTTCCTTGGGAATTTTGTGTTCAGTTCCTGTGAGGCTGTTGACCTTGGATATCAGGGGCAATGTTGAGGGAATTGGAGAGAGGAAAAGAACAAGATTTTACCCTCATATTATGGAATCTAGAAAAAAGGAAGCAAGGGGAGAAGAAGACTTTATGTCATCCCCAAGGTTATACTCCTATATACCCCCCTCTTAGCAACCAAGTCCGGTTTCAAAAGCTACTACCTTGTCTTTATGATGGTTAGGGAGATACTCTAAATACAAACTATTACATTCTGCTTCTGAGTCCTTGACCTCAATGTCACATCACAATACAAGATGAATTTAGCACATCTCTAAGAGTTTCTAAAGTCTGAACAGTTCCAGCATCACTCAAATGTCCCAAAGTCCAAAGTTTCTTTTGAGACTCAAAATAAAGTCTTGGCTGTGGGCCCTTGTAAAAGAAAATAAAAAATCAAAAGAAAAGTCAAGTTACATGCATCCAATACATAATGACACAAAATAAACATTTGCATTCCTAAAGAGAAAAATACGACCATAGAAAGGAGTGACACTAAAACAGTATTGAAATCCAGCAGGCAAACATTTAATCCTGTGCCTCCATTTCTGGCATCTGGAACATATGTAAGTTCTATGCAATCTCTAAGGAGCCTTAGGAACCCCAGATAACATCCTAATAGCTTTATACCAGTAAACCTGACCATACAACTTAAAGGAAGGAAGATTTATTTTCTCATGGTTTCTTTAGGGATTTGGGGTTCACTCCATATGAGGGTGGGGACCTCAGATGTCAGTATGGTAGAAAATATGGAGAGAGAGAGAGAAAGAGAGAGAAAGACTGTGTGTGTGTGTGTGTGTGTGTGTGTGTGTGTGTGTGTGTGTGCGCGCGTACGTGTGCATGTACAAGGCTCCATTTTCACATCCTGGAGGCCAGAAGGAAGAGAGAAAGCAAAAGAAAGAACCAATCCCCAAGTCCACATCCCATGGACCCTGCTCAAGAACTAAGCCCTGCTTTCAACATAGTTACCTTTTTTCCATGAGGGATAGGAGGACATTGTAAATTCAAACCATTACATACACATTTTGATATGTGACATTTTAGATAAACTTTGAGCTCTTTGATTTTTTTTTTGCATCATACTTTTTTCATTTGATGATTAATTATGAGACTTTTCCCCATGTCTGTTTATACAGATTAGTAACTTTTTAAAAATATCTTTGGAGTGTTATATATATTCATTTAGTTACTCATTATTATTATATAAACATGAAGTTCTCCTCACTTATTTGCTTTGCAAGCACTTCTATTAAAAACAAACTTCTCTCACTAGTTTGGTTTGGTGAACACGTTTTATCTTAACACCTTTGATATTTCTCTGGGGAAAACCTTACTGAATTTCCCAAAGTAGTATTGGGACTTTGCATTATCTTACTGAATGTTGTACAAATTCAAATACTCAATTAAATTGAGTATTGCTCACAGTACAAAGAGCACTTTTCCTTTTGTGATAACAACAGTTCTTACTCAATTTGGATACATTTTCTTATTCTAAAAAGATCTTCCATTACTGAGAGGGAAAAAAACATTTTATTTTTACTAATGATTTATTTGCTTTCCATTTTACTCTGTTATTGGCACCAAGTCACTGAGATCAGAACAAACAACAATTTCAAAATACTTAATAATAATTTTGTTTTATTTGTAATGACATTGGTTGAGATTATATTTACATAATAAAACTTAAGGTAGATCAGATTTACTAAGATATCAAAATTGTATATTAGTACCTTTTTCTTAAAATTACATCTGGTGAGCTCTTTATTTTAAGGTTAACAATATGTACTTTTAATACTGATTTACAATATAACATTATATCTAGAATATTTTTTATTGAAAATCATTTGAAAGCATTTTGTTTAATAACTACAAATATATTTCACCTTGTATGAATACATTATTTAACTACACTCTTATTGATTCATATTGAAGGACCCTAATATTTCCTATTTTTAAAGTGCTACAATAAACACATATGTAATATTGCTTTTAATTTTTTAAATTAATGCCATAATGCCATATAAAGTTAATGTGATGAGATCCCTTAAAATTACAAACAAAACAGTACATCTCAGTGCATTAATGTTAAGAATCAAAGCACGTTTTAAAGGAATAAACCACCGATCAATTGTTCTCTTTCCTTTTTTGTGTGTGTGTGTGTGTGTGAGTGTGGTACTGGGGATTGAATCCAGGAGGCACCTTCTACCTTCAAGTTACACCCCAAGTTCTTTCTTGATTTTTATTTTAAACAGAGTCTGACTACATTGATGAGAGTCCACCTACTTACAGAGGTGGTCCTCAAACTTAAAATCCTCCTGTCTCAACCTCCAAAGTACTGAGATTACAGGCATGTGTCACCATGCCCAGCTGCCATTGATCCATTTTAAGAACACTATTTTAGACAACCAGAGATTATGTTTCACCTTATGTGAAGGAAAAGACATGATTGTTAGATAGCTAGACAAAACAACTTGGAGGAATTAGGGATCACTTTTCTGTGAGTGATCTCTGTGAGATAATCTGCCTCTTTAAGGCCAGATTCTACTTTTGTAAATCAAAAGAAAAGAAATGTAATTGGAATAAGAGAGCATGCCAATTCTGGAGCAGCAGTAAGATGTAAAATAAAAATACTAATATCCAGGTGTGGTGGCGCACACTTGTAATCCCCGCGCTTGGGAGGATCCTGCTGTTTCGAAGCCAGCCTCGCTGGGTTAAGAGACCCTTTTTCCAATTAAATATATAAAATGGGTCTGGGAGTGTAGCCTAGAGATAGAGGCTTTCCAGGAACCCCAGTACCACCAAAATGAAAAAGAAAAAAACATTAATAACCTCTTCTAATAAGTTATAAGGAAGAAGTTTTCAGGCCAGTTATATATTTTTGTAGACAACACCATGCCTCTTTCACTTATAAAATAGCCTACTTCAGGATGAGAAATATTTCCATTCTTCTAATGTGGTTTCATCTCTTAAAATTGTCCACATATTTTGCTAAGTAAATCTTTCATGTTTGTCCCCTTTTTTTTTTTTTTTTTTGGTACCAGGGACATTATATCTCTGAGATACACGCCCAGACATTTTTTTTTAATTTTTTATTTTGAAACAGGGTCTAGCTAAGTAACTGTGTGCTTGTCTCAAATGTTCAAATCTCCTGTCTCATTCTTCAAATACTGATATTACAGGTGCAAGAAATTATGGACCCATCCTGGATTCAAGAGGCTACAATAGACCTTGTCAAGACTGTGATTTTACTAATCAGTCCAGTAGAAGCCTATTTGGCTGCATAAACTTGATTGGCAATGAACAAAATTGTGCAATCTGTTAGTTTGTAAACCAACCCTATGAAGGTGGGTTGGGGAATACTATAGGACAAAATAGAAATGTGAATTAATAGACAGTCAGTCCCTAAGGAAAGGCAGGCATAAACTAAGGTCCACATTTTGGCTGCCCCCTGTAGATCATCTAGCAATCACCACAGGACTGCCAATAGTGGTGTCTTTAGGGTGAAATAACCCAGCCAATCATGCAAAAAGCTTGGAAGGCTATTAAATTTCCTTCAGTGGATTTTAAGCACCACAAGTAGAAAGAGCAGTGGCCAGCAAAACCTTATGTGATTACAGCTACAGGGAGCAGAAGCAATGTCCCTTGGAAAATAAACACAGACACCTAAGCCTCAGGTTCAGAAAAGTACAATCTCTTCTTAGCAGAGTTTGAACCCTGAAAACAGAGAGGCCAGGGTCCATCAGGATTTTACATAATTATAGCTGACAGAGCAGCAGCAATGTCTCTGGGGCAGTTTGACTCAGCCCGACTACATAGTCTTTAAATTCAACACTCACTCTCAAGACCAGCAGAGTTTGTGTCTGATGAGCATACAGGATAGTGTCTTGTAAAGCTCCACATTATCACAACCAGAAAATCAGTGGTGGTATCCCTGGGGCATCAAAGCTCAGTCAGTTGGGTCACAAGCTTGGAACTTTATAATTTCTGGCTCTGCTGAGCTTGGGCTCAGTGACTATAAAGGCAAGGGAAGAGGCTAGTGCTCTAAAGATTTCATGTGTTTACAAACAGTAGAGAATCAGTGGTGTCCCTGGGGCATTAAATTTCAACCAGCATGACATTGTGTGAGACAGTATATTACATAGTTTGGGCCTAGAGAACATGAAGGGCTGTAGCCAATCAGAGACTGATGCTTACTTTCACTTACTAAGAATTATATCCTATTAAAGAGTTAATGGAGGACTGATTCAATTCTGATTATATGAGATAGATTAATTTAGGAAAATATGTACCCTTAATATAGGCTTACTATTAAGACACCACAAATATACATAGGCCTACCTTACAAGAAGGAAGAGAATACCAAGATAACAGAGATTCAAACCTGGGAATTTTACAGACATAATAATGAATGTCAACAAGGAAACAATAAATTTCTACAACTCAGCGAGAAGAAAGATCACCAATACTAAGTTGCAGAAATGCCAGAAAGAGAATTCAGAATTTTGATTTTCAATATGAAAGACCAAAGGCCTGAGAAACAAAATGAGAAAAAGTATAAAGGATATAAAAGTAATTATCAGTAGAAAATGTGAGGCCCTAAATAAGAACCAAAAAGTAGCCCTAAGGAAAATTAAGAAGACAGTAAATTAAATAAGTATCTCAATAGAAACCACTTTTAACATACTAAACCTCATGGAAAATAGGGTCTCACTCTTGCAAGACAACTCACTCAAAACTGACCATGAAACAAGGGCTTGCTTGTGACTTTGACAACTAAAAGATGACCTGTTTCAAAGCTGATATTTTTCTCATTTTTCCTCCCCCATTTTCACTCCCTGTTAAAAACAGCATGTTTTTATTCATTTATTGACAGAGGGGACCTGCTACCTGTGAAACTTAACTGACTCAAAAAAGACTCAAACATGTACTTAGCCCCTTTTAATTAACACCCCAGAAAGATCTCAGGCCCATGGACCTGAATAACAACTAACACAATAAAAACTCAAGACCTTAACTATGTCCTTTCTGATAAGACACCAACATGACCCTGCTGAACTATCTCTTAAAAGGGACTGATTTTTGTATTCTTAATAAACCCAGTATTGTTCCTGAACTTTTGTTTCTCTAACTTGTCATAAAATCGGTAAGTTTTTTTTTCCTCTTTTCAAAGTCTTGTCCCAGTTATTTGATTCTGAAAGTTGAGGCTAGGATTCAGTAATGATTTTGGCACCCTAAATAGGACTCAAGTGCACATCTCACTCCCGTTACACATAGGATAGTCAGGAGATCTGATTGCTCACTATTATGAGACAAGGTAGCTAGTCTTAGATAATATAATTTTGTCAAATATGCTCCTCTACAAGGAGGGAATAAGTTTGAAGTCATCTAGGCAGTAACTATGGTCTTTTTCTGCTTTGAAAAAATGTTGTTTTCTCTTTTTGAGAAGTGGCAACTTCCTTCATTATTTGGATTGATTTCGAAGGGAGAAAATCGAATATAGCAAATGAGGACAACCTTGCCCATCTAGATAAGTTCTCCCTGGAGTGCACTCTATCATCCTTTAATTTCACACCTCATCCCTCCATTGAGGCTAATTGTCATCCTTCTGTGGTGCCTCTTATGACAAAGTCATGGTTAAGTTGTAACCATGAGTTAAGTTTATCTCAGCTGTGGGATTTATCCATGTCTGTTTTCGGGTTGGGGAGGTTATTGTTGTGCTGGATTAGCTGTTGTCTGAATATTTCCATCCATCTCTTTGTGAGCCCTTCTGATTGATTCTGTTTATGTTTTGTGTGTGTGTGTGTGTGTGTGTGTGTGTGTGTGTGTGCGCGTGTGTGTGGTACTGAGGTTCCTGGAAACCCTTCTACTTTAGGGCTACACTCCCAGATCTATTTTATACTTTTTATTTGGAAACAGGGTCTCTTAAACAAGCGTGGCTGGCTTCAAACTTGCGTGATCCTCTTGTCTCCGCCTCCCAAGTGCAGGGATTACAAATGTGCACCACCATGCCCAGCTCTTTGAGGGTTTTAATTAAACAGGTCATTTATGACTGTAAAGGTAAGATGACTAAGAAAAAGAGACTTTACAATTTCATAATATGGCTGATGTATGTAAAACATATGGCAGATGATGTTTGAAATATTCTCAGTGTGGTGTGATCTTATCGTTAAAATTTTTTGGCTAAGAAAATGAAATTCTGATGTTGTTTTGTAAACAGCTATGCAATTATAAGATAAGAAATCTAAATAGCCTGGATCAAAGCTAACAATGCAGAGAATTGCATCACCTCCAGTGTCTGAGCCAAAATAAAGTTAAAAAGATTTAGTAAGCGTGAGATAAAAATTGTCCTCTCTGCTGCAGTGCCCGTTTTGGGGGGCAATGGAATATGTTCTGCCGTAAAAGTGGTGATAAGCAGTTTCTCCAAATCCTGCCACAAAAGGCTATGTAAAATCAGCAGTTCCCCTACAGTCCTAGGGTTTTAGTGCTATAAAATAGAGATACCTAGTAGCCTCCTGTCTTTAGGAAACAAGAGCCTTTATGCTGCCCTGCATTTCTAAGGCTAAGCTGTCAAATTTCAGTCTTGTCTTCTCTCATCTGCATCACCTGAGAGGCTATGTATGTTAAATGAAATTAAGATTATATATATATATATATATATATATATATAAAATCTTCACTTTTGTTACTGATATTATATATATATATATGTGTGTGTGTGTATGTATATATATGTATATATATATGTATATATATGTATATGTGTGTATATATGTATATATATGTATATGTGTATATATATATATACATACCTATATATATATATATATATATATATATATATATATATATAATATCCAGAAGCTAGAGAGTAACCAGAATACTAGAGATAGTTTAGAAAATAAAGGAAAAACCCCAACAGAGCCAAGAGAGTGGTCTAGAAGAAGAGGGAAGGGGCATAATTAATGAAGGAAACACTTCCATTGACAATATATACATTTGCGGGTATACCAATGTCAATCTCAATATCATGTACACAGGGAAGGGGAAAATGAGAAAGCTGGGTAAATGCTAATCAAGTACTGTGTGCACATATATCAGTATCACTAAACTACATTGTGCTGTGAGACTATATTGCACTAATAAATGTGTATATACATATAAAACAAGCTGATCTTGGTAGCAGGCACTGTTAGTCTCAGCTACTTAGAAGCTGAGTCAGAAGCAGCTCAAGTTCAAGACCAGAGTGGACAATTGAGTGAAACTCTTCCTCAAAAAATAAAATATAATAAAATGGTCTCAGGATAGTTCAGTGGAAGAGTACCTCTGGGTTCAATCCTCTGTACTATAAAACAAAAATGAACAAACAAAAATCATCAGAAAAACAGACTAAAAATAAAACTTATCAAAACAAAAAGAGAAATATCCATAATTTGTTAATTTTTCAAGATACAAATCTCCCAGAAAAAAATTAAATTTATAGAAGACAATAAAAAAAGAAAAAATGTCAGAAGACAAGGAAATCCTTAACCAAGTTATTGACATTTTATGCCCTATTATGATCCTGATTTCAACAAAATGCCTTTGAAAATAATTGAGGCAAAATCATGAATATATATGTACTAATATAGATAATATATGTATGTTATCATACTAATATTACATAAACTAAAGTAGGATATTATATAATTATATGCATATGTATAATTACCTAATTATACAATTAGTTAATTTGGGCTTCTACAACTAAAATAGCATAAAATACCATAGACTGGGTGGAAGGTAAGTTCAAAACTAAGCATTGGCAGATTCAGTTTCTCATGAGAATCCATTTTCTGGTTTATAGATGGTGGCCCTCCATGTTTTCATACGGCAAAGGGTGAGAAAACTCTCTGAAACTAATCCTGTTCATGATGGTTCTACACTGTGTTCTAATTATCTCCAAAATCTTAAATTTCTAACAATATTATGTTAGGTATTAATATTCCAACACATAAATTTTAGGGAGATATAATTGCAGTCTGTTCCACTTTTTATTATTAGGAATTAAAGCCAGGGGTATTCTTCCATTAAGCTACATGTACAGACATTTTCATCTTTTAATCTGAAGCAGGATCTTGCTAAATTTCTCAGACTGGCGTGGAACTTGCTATCCTCCTGCCTCAGTCTCCTGAGTAGCTGGCAGTACAGTCATGGGCCACTGTGTCCAGTACAATCTCTAATTTTGGTAATATTAAGCACACATTGTTAAACTTGGAGGAGAAATATGAAGAGGTTTCATTTTATATTATTTGTTTATCTTTATGCTTTTTTCTCCAATGGAATGGTGTCTAGAGCTTATATTCATACTACTAAGCAGGTCAGGGAAATTGGTGGGAAGAGGCCGAACATGACTGGCTCTGTCTTGACCTTTGCTGTTGCTGATGTTAGTCTTGATCCTTTTTATTTATTCAAAATTTGTATTGGCGTGATGTAAGAGTACATGACAGGAAATTCAAAAGTGATACTCTCATACATGAACATAAAAGAATTTGGTCTGTTTTCATTTCCATATTTCCCCTTTTCCCTTCCTTTCTTCATCCATAAATTTCCTCTACTATTTTCCTGTTTCCCCTAATTACCACAAGATCTCTTTTCTTTTTACCTTTAACAACACCCCCACATTTTAGAGAATTTCTATAGTAAAATATTATCTTCCATGCTACAAAAGGGAGAAGTACAAATGAGTTTGATATATGGGCAGAAAACAGATAATGCAGAACCTTGCACAGTGTGTACGTATGAGAACAGAATTTATCTTGCAGATATTTGGAGAAGTGTAAGAAATGATTAACTTTACACTGTAGAATACACTATTACCAATGTAGGCATAAATTGGTTTTGAAACAAAGAAACCATTACAAAATCCCTCAGTTTTTAGTTTCTCTCAGTCCTTTCTTGCAAAATCCCTTAGTCCTTTGTCTGGTGCACATTTGTGTATTGACTTTCTGTACATAAAGTTATAACATGAGAAGGAAAATAATAAGTGATTCAAAGCCTTCATGTCTTGTGTTGGGATTTCAGAGAAAGTAAAAAATATATTCTGATATATATTAGTTTCTGTGATTAACTTAAGATAAAGCCCTCAAGGAGGAATGTTTGTCATGCCAAGGAAAAAGCTGTACCAGAAAAAAAACTTATGACTTTAACCCAGATGTGACATATGCAGGCAATTTCTCCCTAGGATTGTGATTGTTCTATCTCCTCAGAAACTTCTAAGGCTTTGGAAAGGTCCCATTTCTATTATGAGTGATCAGGTCAGTGATTTTGAAAGGCAGCATACCATTTAATACCTTCTGTTTCTCCTCTCGGCCATTTGTCCTATTCACAGGTTTAAGTCAAAATATTAACAAACCAAAGATTCTCTAGGATTAAAAAGAGAGAAAGGCATACAATTTAAAGAAGATACAAACCTCAATGACATATTTGAGCAGCAGCTTCGAGGTATAAGTGGCAATGGATTAGAAGATCCATCATCAAAGAGTTGGGAACTTATCCTGGAAAGAGGAGTTTATTTACCTAGGAATATTCTCTGGAGATAAAGGATTTAACATATTAAATAATCTTGAAAACTAATAAGATAACTTCCAGCATCATGGTGTAGTGCATGGCCAGTTGAAATGCTTGTGTTGCCATATCAAAAGATGAATAAAGCAATTAATTAAAAGTTCAGGGAAGTGGATATGTTAGTGGATATAATATGCACAGATGAAAGATTAGCAATATGATAATGTTTCTTGGGAAGGCACAGAGGACACAAAGCTTATCAAAGCCATAAAAATTCCCTAATTAAAAATGCAGTGGCATCCCTTCTCTACTTCTTGGTGAAAGATAAGGAGTTGGAAAGATTATTATAAAACTTGTCCAGCTAAAAAGAGTGCACATGAACAAACTTCCAAACATTTTAGTTCAGGTGGTAGCATTTGACTGCCAATAACTAGGATATGTTTAACCAGAGATATTAGTTTGTAGAGCCTGGGCAGCAACCCTTGACATCCAATCCATAAAGACGGATGGTGATGGTTAACAGTACATGACTTATTGAAGTCAAAACAAATTGATGGAAGAAAAATGTATTCAGCTTAAACTGGATGAAGAATTCAAGGCTTGGTCATAGAGATCCTGAGGAATGAACGTCATCTACATAAAAGTATCCTGATCCTTTGAGTAGTTTCTGATCCTAAGCCATAACTCAGCCCCAGCCCCAATGAACACAGTTGACTGTTTTTGCAAGCAGAATGATCTTCCAGTTACATGGCACATATGAAGACTAATGAATTTATCAACCTTTACCCAATGTGAATTATGATAATTTATTCAGTCAACTAAACCTTGCCGCATATTTCTACTGCTGTTGGATCAGGGTCTAAGTGCCGTTAGAATATGGGTACTTTGAGAGACTAATAAGGCTTTCTTATTTGTTGGAGGCATAAGGTAGCCAGGTAATAAACAGCTTACATAAACCCTTTGGGGGTCATTTCAAAGGACCATGAATGATTAATTGGCCTAAACATACTTGGAAGTTATCACAACTTCAAAATTGGATCTCTGGTCTTAAATAAGAACTGTCATAAAAAAAGACAGTGAATTCTCCATTGGGAGCCTATGAAACTGTTTATTCATTAAAATTTTCTAAAAATAAATATTTAAAGAGTATTATCTTGGAAGCATGGTAAAGATGAGGAGATTCATGCAAGATGAGATCATTCAAGAAATGCAGAAATGATATTCTTTATCCCGATTCCACTTACCTCATGTTTACTTTGTAGAAGCCAGTTGAAATTTGGAAAGTAATTGTAGATCACCATTAACTAAACCCAGTATTTGCTTTAATTAAAGGTCTTTTGACAATACTCAACAAGGGCTTATGTGCATATATGTCATGATCGCAATGAACTTATACTAATAGAAGTATTAAAGGAGAAAAAAATATTTGGTATGTAGGCATTGTCCCATGACTGTGTTTTACTCAAATATACAAACATGTTATTATTTTTATTTAATAAATTAATAAATAATACTTTGACTTAGAGAGCAGAGACAGCCTCCAGTTCATGATGTGGGTATTGATATGGCATGTACACTTCTTTTTCAACTAAAAGTGTGTTTCAGGAAGCATTATTATTCACAAAAAATGTGTGTTAAAATTTTATAAAGTGTTCCTCAAACTATGTTAACTCCTATTTCCTCTGTTTTAATATAGACAAGGAGAACTGAGCTCTAAATATTGGAGAGAGCAGAACATATACATGTTGAATTAGCAATAGCATGTTGATCTACTGTAGTGGTTAAAATAGAGATCGGAAACTTCAGCACTCCAAAGGATAGAATAGCCTGACATTTGAGAGATGACGAGAGACACAGATGAGACTTCAGCACAGTTGATTTACTTTACAATGACGCAGGGCCATTTTATAGAAAGAAGTGTATGTGTCGATAAAAATATATGATGAGGTGTCCCCACTAAAAACTTACATAAGTTCAGGAGTCAAGAAATTAAAACAATAGTGGCTCCATTTACTTATCTTCCTCTGACTCACTCGCAATGATTTCCCTTTCCAATGAAACATCCCTCTTGGTCTGAATTCCCAAGATCCACCAGAAAAATTTGTGGTTCCATTCTAAGACTTGGAGTTCTGCAGGATTAGAGCTTCTTGGAAATAAAAAAAGTAAAAATTTCTTATATATATAGATCTGTGGAAATCTATTTCTATGAATAATGGATACTCAAAGACTGCTAAGCAAAAATAAAAGAGTTATCATGTTGAATAATGTTCACTTTTTCTGCCAGTACATTTGTGTAAATTTTGTGTATGATCTTGTTTTCTTCTTTTTATTTTGAAGAAATGGGTTTCATAGTATGTGTGATAATTAAACTTATGTGCCAACTTGAGTCATAAGATGCCCAGGCATTTGACTGAGCATTATTCTGGGTATGTCTATAAGATTAGTTCTGGATGAAGTTAACATTTGAATCAGTGCACTGAGTAGGTAGTGTGCCCTCTCTAATGCTGTGAGTGTCATACAATTAACAGAAGTCCTGAATATAACACAAAATGCTGAGCAACAGGGATCTCCTCTTGCCTTTCTATTGAAATGGTACATGTAGTTCCCATGTTTCAGACAAACTTCATGTCTTGAGCCTACTAGATTTTCATCTAGAATTTATATTAGTTTGTCTCTTAACAGCTTGCAGGTTTCTGGCTGCTGATTGTGGGACTTGTCAAAGCTCTGTTTTCTGGAAATTCTGACACTTGAAGTTGTTAAAGAAGGGATAGATTCTTTTGTAGGGAGCTGTGGTTAGTTTATTGTTCAAGAATGAGGTTCACATTTGTTGTTACTCTTAAGTATCCAAAACTAAATTTATTGTGTGTGTGGTCGTAACTTCATATCTCAGAATGTCTGACTGAAATAGCTGTATGTGACTATATGTATATATGTTTATACACACACACTTGGAAAAACTCCTTGTTTATATCATTGTGCGTCTCATAGATCTTACTTTTCAATGCCGTGATTTACTTTAAATGTTATATTATTTTGTAATATTGTTTTCTGAGACTCTTTTACTCTGTATTTATTAACCTGAGCATCTGAATAATATTTCTCCAAGATTCCAAGTGCTCTTGTGTTCTCAGCCTAGATTATGTTTCAACAATTTTGTATCAACATAATTCATCTTTCTGAAAAAGCCCGTGTCCTACTTTCACTGATGCTTGGGGATTTAGTCTGTCATGGGTTAATCTTTTAACTGACCCTTCGTGTTGCTCTGGGTGGCTGCACAGTATTGCAGATTGTTCTAGAATCTTGTGAGAAGAAATTTTTGCCTGTCATTCCTCGGTCTCCTCACCTCCATGGCTTCTCAATGTCTACTATTGCTTTATTTACCTGACACTTGCAGCAACTAGTGCAGATCCAAATTCACAGAACACTGTGGCTACGTCAACCACACTCAGAGGTTCTGGCAATTTTAGAAATTCCCCTGTAGTTTCGGGGAATATGTCACTCATTAATTCTTTACTTTGACACTTTTATTTTGTCTGTTTGGTGTTTATGCTAGGCTTTAGAAACATTTAGAGAAATTGCTGCAGTCTGTGGCACAGAAGTTTTTTTTTTTTAGATCATAGTATTAGAGATAGACCTCTTTTAAAAATTCAATAATTTTGCATATATTTATAAACTGCAAATCCATGTGTCTGTTATACACTACTGAGTTATGTATTAGTTATCCATTCGGTATTTTGCATTGCATGGTATGTATCATTAATTATATATATTTAAAACACAATACAGCTTAAAGAGTTAATTCAGATTAATGATTTCCAGCAGAAACCTTATACAATTTTATTTTACCTTAGCATAATGAAATAAACTTAATTTATGCAATTTTCTCTTTCCTTAAACCGTAGCCATTTGAGAATTTAGGTAGTATTTTATTAATACGTTTAAGTGGCTTAAAACATCTGTTTTGTATTAATAGTTAAAAATATAATTTAAGAAAGGTGTTGCAGTTTACCTTGTAGTGTTTTATTGCTTAAACATCAGTATTATCAACAATCAATGTGAAGTAAATATCAAAATCAAGAATCATGGTTTGGAAAAATAAAGAGCCAAAAATAATAGGCAACATGGTACAGATCCCACTAATAAGTGATTGATATTCAAATTTTGTATGTAGCCAGGCCATGGTGATGCAAGCTTGTAATCCCAGCATTTGGGAGGCAGAGACAGGGAGGTGGAGACCTGAGGATCAAAGTTGCTACTAGGGTACGGCCTCAGCTACTTAGTGAGGCCCTTTGCAACTCAGTGTGACCCTGTTTCAAAATAAAGAATAAAAAGAGGTAGAATGACCCTGCATTCCATCCCCAGTTCTGAAGTCAATCAATCAATTAATCAAGCGATAAAATAAAAAATAAATGAAAAGACAAATCCGAGCGTGGTGATGCACCCTTGTAATCCCCGCGCTTGGGAGGCTGAGACAGGAGGATTGCACAGGTTCGAAGCCAGCCTCAGCTACTTAGTGAGGCTCTCAGCAACTTAGACCCTGTTTCCAAATAATAAAAAATAGGTATGGGAGTATAGACCAGAGGGTAGAAAACCCCTGGGTTCCATTCCCCATACCACACACACAAAAAAATGAACTAAAAAGATAAAAAGAGGCCGGGCTTGGCGTGCATGCTTGTAATCCTCGCACTTGGGAGGCAGAGACAGGAGGATCGCGCAGGTTCTAAGCCAGCCGCTCTGGTTTAAAAGACCCTGTTTCCAAATTAAAAAAAAAAAAAAAAAAAAAAAAAAAAAAAAAAAAATATATATATATATATATATATATATATATATATATATATATATATAATAGTTCTGGGAGGGTTTCCAGGAACCCCAGTACAACCAAAAAAATAAAATAAATAAAAAATTAATAAATAAAAAGAAGAAAAACATAGGGGAAGAGGTGTAGCTCGAAGGTACAATGCTCCTGGGTTCCATCTCCAGTACCGCCAAAAAAAAAAAAAAAATTATATGTAAATCCTCACCATTGGGCTGATATTGTGTACATACCCAGGTTGTTTGAATTAGTCCTGTCCATGGGAAGAAAGTTTGCCAAAGAATTTGTAAAGATTAGCATGGAAGATAAAACTATTTAAAGTTTCTTATAAATTAATATTTTGCATACATAATTACTTGCAAAGTAACCATAGCATAGCAACTTTGATCTTACTGTTCTCTCCAAAATTCTACTTTCGAAAAAATTTTTGAAGAGTGGTAGAATGTAAATATGTGATTTAGATACTAAAATAGTTTTCCTGTGTGCCATTCTATGAATAACTTGCTACCAGAAACTTACTTAATGTAGTGCAATTTGGAAAGGTGACATTTTGGCAGAAAGAGTCTGTATTTTACACAAATGTTTTCTTTTGTCTAATTTATTACTAATATCCTTTTGTTAAAGATTCCATCAGTTTTTCAATTCTTACTATATATTTTAAAACAAAATAAGTAGACCAAGGAAAATGTTTCTTCACATCATATTTCAAATGTGTTCCTTCGCATCTTTGAAAATTTTATATCAAATTTTAATTTCCAGATCTACAATTCTTCATCCTGTGGCTATTTTTTGTCAATACTAGTATTATTCTAATATAATTTTTTTAAAATAAAGTTTATGCATAAGACTTCCTTGAAAGAGGTAAAATTTTTAATACAAGTATCTTTGAAGTTTATACACAAAAAGGACCATCTGCAAAAAAAGCTTTCTCATTTTTGGAGTACAACCTTAGCACATTTTCCCCAATCTATTCGACTTTCACTGACCATTTCTTCCAAGCAATCAATTAATCTCTCTCTGAGGGGTCCGTGAATGAGACTCCATTGCCAGTTGAATGTTGGCAATGATTTCCCTGGCTAACTGCCCCTTTGCTTTTTTTCTACTGTGGTCACTAGAGATAAATGGCTCTTTGCTTTGGTAAAAAATATAAATAAATAAAATAAAGGAATTATCTCTCAAATAGTGTCATCCTTAAACAAAGATAATTCACATACAATACATAGGAAATGTTATTCATATATATTTAAGGTCTATGTAAAAGCCCAAATTTTCCAAGGTATATAGTTTTGTCTTACCATATAGTATTCTTATTCATTTTAATGTAGACATAAATTTATTTCTAATTCAGTATAAGATTTTGATACACATCTGATTTACTTAATTGGAAGAAATATTCTATAATTATCTGCTGTACAGTTGTGCAAACTATACTAGAATGCAAAAATAATTTAAAAATAATTTATAGGGCTGAAATAATAATCATTAATTATGTAAATTTAGTAAGTGAAGATCATGTTTCATACTCTCTGTGCACTTTTTCATCATTTTAGTACTTTATTCTGCTTTTCCATTTCAAACACATGCCTAAATTTCTAAGCAATATTGAAAATTATCATGATGAAAGGAAAGGATAGAGAGTCTGGTGAACACAAGACTCCACAAGATTACTCTTCGAGTGTTTATAGTTAGAATATTATTGTATAAATTCCATATTATTATCTATATTTTATATGTGTATATATACATATATACTTGTAACTATATATATAAAATACTAAGAATATTGAATTTACAATAGTGAATTTGCAAAGCATGTTCTTATTCTACAGATTCCCCAGAAAAGCTGTAAATAAGGACAGCTTTAGTAATAGACAGGTTAGGAGTTCTTTCTATTTAAAATTGTCATTTCATCAGTATCATGGTTTGGGTTTGATGTTAGTGTCTTTCACTTTTATCCCACACTAGTATAAAAGAAGATATTTTATGTTTAAAGATCATAACACTCACTTTAATTAGTTCTTTTCAATTTTTCATTGCTAACAAAAAACATGTAGGCAAATCCTCAATGACTTAAAGGTGTTATTTCAATACTTATTAAATAAATAGGCATACACACACAAATTGTAATGCATTTCTCTGAAATTGTTCTTATTTTTGTATCTATTACCATCAGAATAAAACAGTTTATGATCATATACTAATTGATATGCTTTTGGTATTTTTGTCTTGCTTATTTATTTTTATTTATTTATTCATTTATTTTTGGTGGTACTGGGGTTCCTGGAAGCCCTTCTACCTCCGGGCTACACTCCCAGACCTACTTTTTATACTTTTTTTTTTTTTTTTTTTTTTTTTTTTTAATTTGGAAACAGGGTCTCTTAAGCCAGCACGGCTGGCTTCGAACCTGCAGGATCCTCCTGTCTCTGCCTCCCAAACTCGGGGATTACAAGCGTGCCTTAGCACGCCCGGTCTTATTTATGTTTTAAGAGATTATAAAATGACTAGAGAAAGGGTAGATTTCTCATTAAGATTGAGTGATTATTAGTCAATCCAACTTTATACAAAAATGTTCTTGAAAAAGAACAACAACTTAAAAATTTTAATGTTTATAAGGTCAGGATAATTATCTCATTTCTTAATGCAATACCCAACTAGCTAACAAATATACTTAAACAAACTTACAAGATTCTGTATTAATTATTCTTTTTGTCAGTCATTTGAGTGGTACTCACTTGGTGAATTCAAGGTTTATTTTTATATTTTAGTCAAATGATTTTATTTTGTTAAAAATAGAATCGTAAAAGCACTCCTCTAGGACTTATAGTGGTAAATTTAAATTTCAAATAGCAGTGTTTTCCTGGAAAATACCTGTATATAATGCTCGTCTTCCTAAGACTATTGTTTTCACAAATTATAAGAAATTTTGTTAATTTCTCATAATTTTACCTCCAGAAAGCACTGTACATTGCATATATATTTATATTAAATAGAACTACTTTCACAAAAAAATTAAGATCTCTCTTTTTTATCCAGTTTAGATTTTAGTAGCATCTTCCCTGGGCATTTTTATTATAATAAATAAGAATCTCAGTTGCCACAATGTAAATAGAAATGTCCCAATAGATATTTCCTTGTCAATCTTTATTTCCATAAAAATATTAAAAGTAGCTCTATTTAAATAGGTGAAAATACCATTTCTTGAAAGAATATTTTTGGAGCAATGTAGCTGAGTAGCTCTATGTTCTTAGGTCAGTTTTCATAGGTATAAACTTTGATCTTATCCTTTATTACATATGTTATATAGAAACATTACATGATTTCTTAAAATTGGTTCCTTTATGCATAATATGGGAAAAAGTTAATATTCATATAATTTTGTTAATGAGATAAAGTATATGTGGTTATCATAGCAAATTTAGGTATATAGACAACAAACAATATGTAATAAGGCATTAGGTATACATTTTCTTCAAGGATCATATAACTGCCAAATAAGTCTCAAAACCCTAAAATTATATAATTTATATCACAAAAGTATTAGGTTTTAGCCTTTTTAAAGAGATAGCATCTGCATTTTGCATTTTACAATTTTGGCATATTTTTGGTAAAGGAAGGTTGATTCTTTCCTATCATTCAGCTAATATGCCTTGTTTGCTTTTTGAAAATGTATGCTGCTATTAAACATTAAAAATTGTGTCACGTGGCAATACCTTCCTGACAGGGTGTGCTGTTACTGTTGAATCATCTGTTAGTACTATCATTAAGTACAAAAGCTTTGAAGTAAGACCTAAAGCCAAAATTTTCACAGATGTTGCATGGAAATAAACTTCAAAAGGGATGCACAGTGTTCATTCATAGACAGGTAAACATCTGTGAGAGAAAGAAAGGAAAGCAAGAGAGACAGTGGGCGAGACTGACTTAAAGGCTCAGCTTTGAACATAACAAGCTCTAGGCCTTCTCTTTCATATTGATGTCTCTATTTCCATAGCTTCCTGCACCTCTGATAGGTGACTATTGAAGTCTCCCTTTTTCTGAACTAATTTACATTGACCACTTGCTAAGCTCCCAATAGTTTCTCTTACAGAGAGTTTTGTTGTCTTTAATGAGGCTCAGCTAGAAGTTGGGGTGACCAAAAAAAAAAAGTAAATTTTCTCAACAAGCCCTGCTTCTGCTTAGGCTGATATTTTCAGGGCCAAGGCTGAGCAGAGCATTTCTTTGAATCTGTGGTTTGAAATTAAAGATCCCATATGTGCAATGTATCTAAACTCATCAATTTTTTATTATTAAGAAAATATTATCTTTCAGATGTGAAAGCCCCTAAATAGGGAGAACCAAAGTGATAAAATGATGTCCACCTTTAATAACCCTTATGCAATAAAATAAATATTCTCTGTTTTGAATAAATTTCCAAGGTTCAGAACAAATTTTATTTGATGGAAGTTATCTTTTGTTCTTTTATTTTTGTTGTTCATTTTTATCAATGAATGCCTTAGAGGTACAACTGCCATCACAAAATGAAGAACAAGAAAACCAAACAAAAAATTAGAGCAAGTCAATCTATCCATATGGTGGCTTGATAGATATCTCAAAGCCTAAAGCTTACTCAAAACCCCCAAATAATTTTATCAAACAATTGTATAACTGGAGATAAACAGCCCAGTTCCTTTTCAGTGTTCAGGTCTGTTGTCTTCTATTATTAGCTTACATAAGATTTATTTTTCAAAAAACAGGATCTATTAAATTCATGCCACTCAGTCTCTCTGCTACTTTGATCTTCACTTATGCTTTGAGGCAAAACAGCCCTATCTCATGCGAGGCTTTTGAAATGGAGATTCTTTGCCCTTCATGTACAAGCCAAACTTTCCTCACCTCCAAGCATTCTAGAGCTGATCGATGGCCAGCTTTGCCTCAAATGTCTTTTCTTTCCTTATCCTCAGTAAGAATGCATCAATAAATATGAAGAGATGTTGCTGCTGTTGCTGCTGAAGCCTGTGAGCATAGCCTCTCATTTCATCATCTCTGCTGATGTTACCTCGGGCTCTGTGTCCCCATTTTCTCTCTGCCTCTATGGGCTGTGTCAGGATTGTTTTGACAGCAAGCCCAAAGGCTTCTGGCAGGGAGTTCTTGATTTTGAAGTCTACCGTTACTGGATGATCAGCTAAGTAGAGTAGCAGCCCTAAAGATAGTTAGGAAGTTAGTATAATGATCCAGAGGCTGCTCTCCTGCTATTTTTAGTTAATAAGGAAATAAATTTACTAAGGTATATGCATACGATTCTGAGGTTAAGAGAAAATTAATATTCTTATGATTCATAATGATTGGCTTTATTATTTTTTTAAATGTTCATGAGCTTTGGTTTGAATTCTGATGGTATTAATCATAAGCCTTTGGATCCAAGATATTCATGTAACCATGCATCCTCTTCAAAGTCATCTTAATTATTTTGAATTCAGTTATAAATTAATATATGTTTGTTAATCAAGGTTTTTCTTTTTTCTTTTTTCTTTTTTCTTTCTTTTTTTTTTTTTGTACTTGGAATGAACCCAGGAAGATTCTACCTCTGAGCTATACCCCAGCCATTTTTATGGTTCATTTTGAAGCAGTGTTTGTTGCTGAGGATGGCCTCAAATCTACCATCCTTTTGTCTCAGTCTCCCAAGTACTATAGCCATGTACCTATAATATAATTGAGCATATCCATATCAATTAAGATGTTATGCCATTTAAACAACATAATATGTTTTCACATATAGGGAAGATTGAAACAATCCCTCAGTATTAAGTCTTTGCCTTAAAAAAATACCCAAATAATCTAAATTTATTTGGATGAGTTAAATATATTTATCTCAAGTATAGGGGGCTTCCTTAATATATTTCCCCATGTCTTTAAATTCTGGTTCTTTTCTTGTTATAATTCTTACCCTAAAAAGATAAGTTTCTGCAATAATATCCTGAATTTTTAAAAATAATCCATTATATTATGGTTTGAACTCTTATGGTTTAGGGGGAATTGTTCCTGGGGACCTCTTTTAGGCTCTCCCAAAAACTATTCCCATAACTGCAGGTCCTTGTCCTGGACTTAGGATAGATATGTACTAGCCTGGATTCTTGCTAAAGACTTAAATGAGTTTATTATTAAAAAGATAGAAATACAGAAGACAGTTACAAGGATTGCTTGGGGGGAAGCCCGAACAAAATCAACAGATTTTAAAAGATAAAACAGCCTTTTATAGATACAAAGTCCTCCATCTTACTCTACTACATAATCCTACAGCCTAAGTTTAAATTTGCTGCTGAACTTCCCACCTAACTGTTGGTATATGCCTAAGTTTCTTCATTTAAACCAGAATGATTGCTGGGTGTGGTGGCGAATGCTTGTAATCCCAGCATTCGGGAGGCTGAGACTGGAGGATCACGGTTCGTGGACAGCCTTGGCTACTTAGTGAGGCCCTCTGCAACTCAGTGAGACCCGGTTTCAAAATAAAGAATAAAAAATAGGGCAGGGGGTGTAGCTCGGAGGTCCAATGCCCCTGGATTCCATCCCCAAACCCGCAAATAAATAAATAAATGAATAAATAAATAAATAAATAAATAAACCAGAATGATTCGTAAGGTCAAGGGCTATGTGGCATTTGCTTTCTTTTTACCAAGATCAATCCCCTCCTCCCATACTCTTGGGTACTCCTTAACTCCTTGCTAGGTATCATTTTATTATGCCAACATGTCTTTAGAATGTGGAAGTCCTAAGTCCCAACTTCTCTAACCACTTGCTAATTACTTTTAGCAAGGGTACTTTGCATTATAATAGCTACCTCACTGCCTGTCAGTAACCAAGTCCTAACCCCTCTTCTCCTTTTACAGTCTGTGCTCCATTTTCTATAAACATATATATTTTAATAACCAAAACTTCTTTTTCAAAAATTTTAGGCCATTTCCTAGTACTGGTACACATTATGCCAAAGATGAGATTAAGTTAAAAATTTTAATAGAAGAACTCAGATTATCTTGTTGAGCTATAAGAACAAAGGCAGAGTTTTGATACTGACCAAAGGGCAGAGATGGTAGAAAGAAATGAAAAGCTATGAGTAATAAATGAAAATCTAAATGAAAAGAAAAGCATTACAAGTGAAACAAATGAAAGCAAATAAATACATTTTGATGTAAGTTGTATGATTGCAATTTTTCTTAAAAGTCAGAAATAATAAAAAACTAAAAAAATGTTATTTATAGTTTTTATTTCAAAATCAGGAAAATTGTATTGGTACAGAAATGTTACTGCACAATAAATTTATTTAAATGAACAATTGCTTCTATTCAATACAATAAACACTACATTTTATTAATAAAAGTTATTTGTGCAATTGAATATGACCCACTGAACACAATGTTTATTTTTCTTCTCAGAGAATCTATAGTAAATGTTAATAAAGAAGTGTATTCAGTATTGTCCCAATTGACCAAACAATTAAAGACAATAAATTGATTAATGATGTATTTGTACCCTGGTCCTATCAAGTTATTATGTCAAGTCAGAATACAAGAAAGGTTTACCATGAAGACTTAAGATTTTTATCAATGTGTGGACTTCAGAGAAATCATTAATTTAATCATAAATAAGCAAGCATTGAAATGATAAAAGAAGAAGATAAAGAAATGAGCATTGGATGAGGAAACGAGGTAAGCATAACAGGTAAACCAACAAGACATCTTGAATACAGGTGGAATCTAAGAAAGAAAGCTGGACTGGTGAGCAGTAAGTTTAAACTGAAGCTCAATCTTCACAAAAACGGGCCTGGAAAAGTCTATAAATGTTCTAGAATATTTTATAAAATCTTAAATAGCTAAGGAACATAAAGCAAATGAAATGCTGAAACAAATATCTCTAGAGAAACACAGGAGTATACAGGAAGGATATTCATCCTTGTTCATGACCTGGCCTTGCAATAATCACACCTGACATAGTGTTATCTTTTTGCTCAGAGTGTACATTTTTTGACAATATATTATGTGAAGGGGAAAAGGGTGCTAGGTGTATTTCATATGGGAAATTGATTTTTTAATGTTATTCATAAAATTGTACATTGAAAAGGAAATGTTTCAGCATGCTTGAAATTAGTGGATATAGTACATTTTAATCTAATGAACAATGTAAGAATTTTAGAACTTTGTTCTTGCTGAAAAAATATTTTACATAAAGTGGCAGTCTTGTAATTTTTTTGCCTAATTAATTTTAAATTTTGCAACAAAACTATGTGTTTAACATGCTATGATGCAAATATATCATTTGGTTTTCCTCCTCATCAAAATTTTTTCTTCATTTTTTTCAATCTCCTACCTCACAGTATTATCCCCTTTTGTAATCACATTCCTTGTTAAAATATAGATCAAATTATCTCCTATAAAATAGAATATATGCAAGGAGAATAATTATTTAAGCTTATCACCACAAAAGCAAGGGGGAGTATTATTTTTAAAAGAAAAAGAGAAAAATGGAAAATAACTATACTGCCTTTTATTTTTTACTTATTTTTATTTTTTGCAGTACTGAGGATTGAACTCAGGGGTGTTCTACCTCCGAGCTACATCCACATCCCTATTTTATTCTTTATTTTGAAACAAGGCCTCACTAGGTTAAGGAGAGCCTCACAAGTTGTTGAGGTTGGCTGAGAACCCTGGGATCTTCCTGTCTCATCCTACCGAGTACTGGGATCACAAGCATACAGCACCATGCCTGGCTTCAATTGCCTTTCATACACTGTTTTGTTATATTAATTTACATTATTTTCTCCTCTCTTTACAACTAGATTCTGTGTTGGTTGGTTCAAACACAGTTTTTAGAAGATTTTGTTTTAAAATACTGTCTTACTTTTGATCTTAAAGTGAAGAATTATCATTTATATTTTCTTAAGTCACCCTTTGTTTTTTCACTTTGTCCAAGTTTCTAAAATAACCTTTATTTTTAAAAGTTATGCCGGGCGTGGTGGTGCACGCTTGTAATCCCCGCGCTTGGGAGGCAGAGACAGGAGGATCGCACAGGTTTGAAGCCAGCCGCGCTGGCTTAGTTTCCAAAAATAAAATAGGTCTGGAAGTGTAGCCCGGAGATAGACGGGCTTCCAGGAACCCCAGTACCACCAAAAAAAAAAAAAAAAAAAAAAAAAAAAAAAAAAAAAAAAAATTAATATGTACATTAATGGAAACCAAAACACAAAAGAAAAAATAATGTCAGCCAGTCACAAGCAGTTTATTTGGACCCATTTGTGTGATCAAAACTGTAGTATGAATTATGTTTTACCACGCATCCTGAATATTTGCCAATTCAAAATTTTAAAGGTACCCTAGTATTTTTATAATCATGATGTACTGCACCAACTCAATCTGTTAGAAAAAAATGAAATCACATCTTTCTTTCTTTTTTTTTTTATTGGTGCACTGTATTCATACATCATAGTGGGATACAAACTTTTGTAGACATACATGCACACATCGCCCAGTCAGCCCCCACCCGCTCCCCACCCCATTCTCTCCCCATCCCTCCCTCCCATGATTGGCTTAGTGGTTGACATCTAGTATTATAGCAATTTATCCAAAATTAAAAATGATAATCGCACATAATAGTTTCATTTGTCTGATACCAAGCTTTTGATGACTTAAAGATAACATTTCAATATTTCTTTTTACTTTCTTTCTTACCAGAGAATATTTTTTTTCTATTTTTTTAGGTGAAACTATCATATATTTATATATTTATTTTTCAGAAAAAAAATTTATCCTAATATGGAATATGGACTCTAGATACCCAAAACGATCTTGAAAAAGAACAAAGCTAGAAGATATATATTTTCTGATTTCAAACCATATAAAGCTACAATAATTGAAACAGTGTAGTACTATTCTAAAGGCAGATATATAAACCATTGGAGTTAAATAAAAGCCTGGAGCTAAATTCTTCCCTATATTGTCAAGTTATTTTTGACAAGGTTTCCACGAACATTTGGTGGTGGAAATAATAATCTTTTAACTAAATATTGTTGAAAAATAATAATTACATGGAAAAGAATAAAATTAGACCCTTACCTAATCCCATATACAAATATTAACTCAAAATAGATAAAAGACCTAAATATAAATCTTAAGACTATAAACTTTTAGGAGAAAATCTGGGTCATAAAACCTCACAACATTGAAATTGGCAGTGATTTCTTGGTTATGATTTCAATGGCATAGGCAACAGAGGAGTATACAGACTCCCTAAAAAATATATATATATATTGTATATCCAAAGACAATGTAAACAGAGTTAACAGTTACTAATAGAATGGGATAAAATATTTCCAATTGCTATATCTGAAGGTATATTAATATTCCAACTAGAAATCCTAAAAATTAACAACAATAAAGGCAAACAATACCATTTAGAGATAGGTAAAAGACTAACATAAATAATGAATCTCCACAGATAACCAATCTTAATTGTCTGTTGGATGGAAACTCTTGTTTCTCTGGTTCTGGTGTGTGTTACCTATTTCTTCTTTGTAGTTAATCTCTTTGAGTATTTTCTCTAGTGCTGGTTTTGAAGACATAAATTCCTAGTATTTTTATAATCATGATGTACTGCACTAACTCAATCTGTTAGAAAAAAATGAAATCACATCTTTCTTGAGGACAAAAATTTTATTGAAGAGAGAAATAGCAGCAAGCCTCTAGATAAACATATTAGCAATGAAGATACTTTTTTTTTTCTTCTTATGGGAAAAAAACTTTGAGAAATTCATACATAACTGTGTTCATTGAGTGATTTTCTTAAGGCTTTGCTTAAAGTTTTAAGTTGAATATAGAAAAAAAAATTATTTAAGCTATGCACTTTATTGCATGACTATCTTTGCTAGGTCTGTAGATGGAGCTCTGAGGTCGTACACAGAAAATCACAGATCCAGCAGGTGGGTGGCCTTTTGTGTTTATTGATTGCCTTCAGTTTACAAGAGGCAAACTCTCTTCCTCTGCTCTCTCATTCTTACATTCTCTGAGGAAACAAGTGCTAAGTATTTTACTTCTAAGGGCTTTAAAAATCTTACGTCACCATGTTACTTCATGGTGGTGAAAATTTTCCACCTGTCATAAAGAAGAAAAGGACACAGGACACAATGTCATCAAATTACCAGAGCATCCAAGCACCTTCCACAAAGTTCTCTGCAGTGACATGTTAGTAGCAAGACATTATGTACACATATATACCATATGTTAAATTTTCTTTTAAATTACTTTAACTGCTTTAGAAGTACATATATATGTGTAAACACACAAAGATTATACACTTGGAAATTGACTTACTTTTATTTATTATAAATATTTATCATTTCTAAAATTTGAAAAAGTGCTACCACCATAAAATATTGTTTGTACCAATTTCATGTAGACAAATGGAAAATATTATAAAGTATAAAAATATACCTCTGAATTTAATTTTACATTTATAATTTTTTGTGGTACTAGGGATGAAACCCAGGGGCATTCTACCTCCGAACGACACCAGCAGCCCCCCTATTTTTTATTATTTTTATTTTGAAATGGCTTTCTTTGAACCACGATCCTACTGTCTCAGCCTCCCAAATTCTGGGACTACAAGTGTGCACAACCACACCGCTTACAATTATAGTTTTATTAATACATATCACTTTTTAGTTAGATTTTATTTCATAAAATAATAGAAAAATTAGTTTATAAGTTAAAAATAAAGTTAATCTCATGTAACAAATTATAATAAAATAAATCTTTTGAATGCTTTCTGTTAAAATAAAATTTATTTTTAAGTTTTTTAAATGTGCATTTTAATATAAATGCTTTTCTTTCAATTTTAATGAGAACAACAATTAGATTTTATTCCATAGTTAGGGGAAACAAGAATAAAATAAAACACACACACACACACACACACACACACACACAAATCCCATATAAAGAAAATCTGTTGAGGACATGTAATAAAGTATTGGTGATTAACTGTTTAAAATTATAAGATCTGTGACCAAAAGTTAAGTTATTATATATACAACTATAACATTTGGAAAACAGTCAAAGAATTGCAAATAGCTATATAATCTTGAATACATTCAAAGGATTAAAGTCATGAAATATTTGTTGAAAGATCAATATTCTACCATTAATGCAAAGATAAGAATACATCAGGTAGATATTGAACTAAAGTTATGGTATTGGCTTTACTCCAGCAGAAATCTCTCATTTATTTATATAAATTTAAATAAATCTACATGCTCTTTTATGCAAAATAGACACATTCATAATTTTTTTTTGTAAATAATGTCTTCTCTCAATTAATTCTTTGGCCTACTTTGATCATCCTTCTATTTATCCAACTATTAAAATCTCAAGTTTCCAAATAAAATAAGACTGAGATAATCTCTTTCAACTTCACTGGTGAATACTTTGTACACATGTATATCAGACTTTTAACCATACTATTTACCCTGACACATGAGATGCTTATTTTGCTCAACTGTGACATCACATAGTCATCAATTTTCACCAACTGCCAGTAGAATGCTCCATCTTTAGTATTAACTATCACACAATCAAATTTGCTCTTTTGGATTTTGGGGAGTGTGTTTCATATCTTTCTAACCATGTTACTTCAAGTGAGGTACAGTTAGGGAAAAAGAATATTAAGAAAAAGAAATTGAGATTATATCAATAATTTTGTTACACTTACAGTTCCTTAGAGGGAAAAATAGCTCATCATGCAATGCAAGCACAAGGGAAGCTCCCAGAGCAGATAGAATAGAGAAGACTCTGAGTATGCACCTTTATTACCATTCCCACTGTAAGGAGTAAGAGAAACACTGCAAGAAAACTTAGAATAAAAGATATTAAAACAATTAAGCAGCTTGGGAAATAGGGTTTATGCCTATATGGTTCCTGACCACCACACCTTTCTCATATATTTCCTGGCTTGGAATGATTAGGATAAGGGTATCATAACCAAGACTATGAGAATATCATAAGGCAAGTGGTTATGCATATGACTTTAATTGATTATCCCAGAAAGAGAGTATTAGTCTCTATACAGAATGTCAAACTTGGTCAAGATAGCTAAATTAATTTCATCACATTAAACAAAATGTTTAAAGACTGACCATTAGAAAACCTCTACACATGCAATACCATAATTACACATGAATTGTATAAGGGAATTTTACTATACAGCCAAAACATAGCTTAAAATGACTGACATAATCATGAAAATATGAAAGGTAGAAAGGGCACTGTATTATACAATTATAAAATATGATAATTTTCTTATAAATTAAACAAAACTTTTAAATAATATTAATAGTAAATTATTACAAAAATATGGCTTAAAAAGAAAGAAAACATTCTCTAAGAGAAGCATGTGAAAACATTTAGTTATCTGGCATGTTTAATTATAATCACATCACTCACCATTTAACATCCATGATGCTTTAAACATTTCCTAAATAGAAGTAAGAAAATTGGATTTCTTGTGTGGAAATGAGGACAGGGTTAGACTCCACTCTTGAAAACTTATATCCGTTGTTTGTATTTACTATTATTAATTATTGTTGTTGTTGTTGTTGTTGTTGTTGTTCTTATAATGGGATTGAATCCAGGGGCATTAAATCTACCTCTGAGATATGTTTGATGAGTACACTAAGGATGACTCAACAGTAATTGGGTTGTTCCTAGTAACATTTGTCCAAAATTTCTCAAAGAAAATTTAACACACTGATCCTGGTTAATACCAGGGCATTCTACCTTTGAGCTACACCTCTACCCCTATTTTACATTTTTTATTTGGAAATGATCTTGCTATGTTGCTCAGAGGCTCCTGAAGTTTCTGAAGCTGGCTTTAAACTTGGCAATCCTCCTTTCATAACCTTCCAAGTACTGGGATTACAAATGTGCACCACCACGCCTTGCTAATATATTTCCTGGTTGATATTTTTGCACGATTTGAGGTGTGACAAAACTATCATCTGCTTACTGATTAGCCCAAAGTATATAAACATAAACTAATCAAGAAATCTCATCAGACAAACTAAATTAAGAGGTAATAAGTTAAATATATAAATTTCAATTTTTGAAAGTTTCAATATTATAAAATACAAAATATAAAGAAGACTAAGATGCACCTTCAGATTAAAGATGGTTCAAGATGCATAAGTATTAAACAAAATGTATGACAATATGATGACTTCAGTAGAAAAACTGATGGCATTTATAAAAGTCTAGAGTTAGATAAGGGTATTAGAGCAATGTCAATTTTGAGTTTATCCCATTAAGATTACCAAAAAGAATATTTTTGTTTTTGGTAAATAATATTTTAGCATCTACAGATGAAAGGAACTTTATACATTCTTCAAATGTCACTTTTAAAAAAAGATGAATGGATGACTAGATGGATAGATGAAGATATGGATAGATATAGGCACAAGGTCAAATACAGTTATAAGTAGAATGATAAAGAAATGAAACCATTAACACACTTGAGTAATGCTTTCTTCTACGTAAATTTCCATCTCTTATCATTGACAACTACCTGTGAACTTTTTAATATATTTCTTGTACTACAAATTTCCTTATGACAAACTTTCTCCATTATTAATATTCTTAACCCACACATATTTCTTCCATAGCTAAAGATCTTTTCTTGCCAGGTATGTAATCATAGAGTTTATATGATTGGTGTTTTCTTTTTAATTTGTCATTTGAAAATATTTGTTTTTTCCATTTGTCTTACATAATTTTCAACAAATTTTAAGAATAATATTCTTTACTTCTTTATATTCAATATGGCTTTGATACATTAAGATATCAAAGATTCAATTTTATAAGTATTACAAATTTGTTCATTTTTCTAGTTTTTTATTATTTATTTCCTATTAAAGTTTACTGAACATTGAGGTACATTGCAAATTAGTTTTTGTAAAATTTGAATAAGAATTAATCATTGATTCTTTAATGGTATTTTATGTGTCTTACCCTACCATCTCACCTTACATTTTTTTCTTTGTTACTTATTCTAAGTATATTTGACTGCTTTATATTTTCCTACAAGTGCAGGTAAATTAAGCTCTTTTTAAAGAGGAAAGAGTAAGTTGAGTGCTATGATTCAATATTTACTAATATTTTTCCCAGCATTCAATCACTTAAGCATTATAAAAATTATAATATTAATTTATATATGCTATTTATTGACTGCTATTAATCCCATTTTATTTCTTTTTATGCTTCTTTATTATGTCCTAGTTTTTATTTTTTACATTCTTTTTTCTACATTCTTTTTTTAAATTTATTTATTTATTTTTATTGGTGCACTGTATTCATACATCATAGTAGGATACATACTTTTGTAGACATACATGCACACTTTTCCCAGTTAGCCCCTACCCAATCTCCACCCCATTCTCTCCCTATCCCTCCCTCCCATGCTTGGCTTAGTAGTTGACATCTAGTATTATGGCAATTTATCCAAAATTAAAAATGATAATCTCACATAATAGTTGCATTTGTCTGATACCAAGCTTTTGATGACTTAAAGATAACATTTCAATATTTCTTTTTGCTTTCTTTCTTACCAGAGAATATTTTTTTTTCTATTTTTTAGGTGAAACTATCATATATTTATATATTTATTTTTCAGAAAAAAATCTATCCTAATATGGAATATGGACTCTAGGTACCCAAAACGATCTTGAAAAAGAACAAAGCTAGAAGATATATATTTTATGATTTCAAACCATATAAAGCTACAATAATTGAAACAGTGTAGTACTATTCTAAAGGCAGATATATAAACCATTGGAGTTAAATAAAAGCCTAGAGCTAAATTTTTCCCTATATTGTCAAGTTATTTTTGACAAGGTTTCCACGAATATTTGGTGGTGGAAATATTAATCTTTTAACTAAATATTGTTAAAAAATAATAATTACATGGAAAAGAATAAAATTAGACCCTTACCTAATCCCATGTACAAATATTAACTCAAAATAGATAATAGACCTAAATATAAATCTTAAGACTATAAACTTTTAGGAGAAAATCTGGGTCATTAAACCTCACAACATTGAAATTGGCAGTGGTTTCTTGGTTATGATTTCAATGGCACAGGCAACAGAGGAGTATACAAACTCCCTAAAAAAAAAAAAAAAAAATGTATATCCAAAGACAATGTAAACAGAGTTAACAGTTACTAATAGAATGGGATAAAATATTTCCAAATGCTATATCTGAAGGTATATTAATATTCCAACTAGAAATACTAGAAATTAACAACAATAAAGGCAAACAATACCCTTTAGAGATAGGTAAAAGACTAACATAAATAATGAATCTCCACAGATAACCAATCTTAGTTGTCTGTTGGATGGAAAATCTTGTTTCTCTAGTTCTGGAGTGTGTTACTTATTTCTTCTTTGAAGTTAATCTCTTTGAGTATTTTCTCTAGTGCTGGTTTTGAAGACATAAATTCCTTCAGTTTCTGTTTGTCGTGGAAGCTTCTTATTTCTCCATCTAATTTGATAGAAAGTTTTGCTGGGTAGGAAATTTTTGGCTGGAAGTTATTTTCTTTCAGAGTTTGGAATATGTTACTCCAAGCCCTTCTGGCTCTCATAACTTGGTTTTGGAAGTCTAGAGTGATTCTAATTGGTTTGCCTCTGAATGCCACTTGGCCCTTTGCTTTTGTTGCCTTTAAGATTCTCTGCTTGGCTTCCACATTGGTCATTTTGACAATTATGTGGCGTGGGGATCCTCTTCTCCGATCCTGTCTGAAGGGAGTTCTATAAGTTTCCTGGACCTGCGTATCGACCTCTTGCTCTATGTCTGGAAAATTTTCTGCTATTACTTCCTTGAAGAGATTGTTGATCCCTTTGGTTTCACTTTCTTTTCCCTCCTCTATTCCAATTATTCTTAGGTTAGCTCTCTTAAAATGGGCCCATATTTCTTCAATATCAGATTCCTGCTGTCGGATATTTTTTTCTAGATTAGAAACTATGCGTTCATTTTTGGATTGCTCATCTTCTAAGAGCGAGATTCTGTTCTCCATGTGTTATAATCGGTTGTTTGTGCTTTGAATTGAGGCCTTTACTTCATTAATTGCATCCTTTATCTCTTTTTGGCTCTCTCTGAGTTCTTTTCGAAGCACCTCTATTATTTCTACAGTTATTTTCCTGATTTGATCTTCTAGAAATCTCTGATTTTCTGTTTTATCGGGTTCTGATGTTGTGGGGTTGTGGGCATTTATTACTCCAGTATTATTCCTCTTTCCCATGATTTCAGATGTTTGTGCCTTCTCTGGGTTCTTCCCTTAGGTCACTATGATTTCACTTAAGGTGTTCTGGATCTCGAGTCAGTAGTATCTCAGACCCCACTACTCCTTTACTGGGTTTTATCACAGAGTCTCTGACCCAGAGAGTCAATAGAGGCTGCTTTAGACTGTGGGGGGGTGCCAGGTTGCACATTCTCCTATGGTGTGATATCACTGCCACCGCCCCTCCTCCACTGGGTCAAGTCCCAGGGAGTACAGTACTGGGATTTCTCCTCTGTGGCCCGCAATTTGACTCACTGTTCTTGAGTACGCAGAGCTGTACTGGCCTCGCTGAATTCATTGCTGCTGCCGCTGGTGGCAATATGGCGCCGCTGCTATGCCCTCGGCTGTGGGGCTGGTGTTTTTCTTCTTGGTTTTGATTTCTACTCTGAATCCCTGCAGCGTGTGCTGAGCTCGGCCACTGGGAGCTTTAGATGCTCTCTGCGCGGAGAAATCCCGCCTGGCTGTTCCGCAGTGGCTCACCTCGGCTTGCTGTAGCCATCCCGTGAATTCACTGGTGCCGCCGGCAGTATGGCGCTGCTGCCACGTCTGCCGCGTCCTCGGGCGTGAGGCCGGTTATCTCCTCTGTGGCTCTGTTCTCAGTCCGCTCTCTCTCTGGGGCCTGGTGATTTTTTGTTTCACTGGTGATGGTGTTTTCTGGCTATGAAAGGCGCTGATTTTGTGGTAATGGAGATTGGTTGTTAGCGGGGCTCTTAAGCCCCGCTTTTCTCGATCGCCATCTTCCCGGAAGTCTTTTTACATTCTTATATGTATGAATCATACTGATAATGCTATTTTAATGTCTATATCTGCTACGTGCATTATATGTATAGTGTATTTCCACTAAATATTTCTTATTGGTTTTTGCTAATGCAAATTTATTTTACTAATGTTTTGCATGTCTACTAATTTTTATTGAATATAATTTGATTTATAGTAATGATCATGAGATTTTTCTGTATTTTTTCAAAGAGTTGTGGACTTATTTTCTGGGAAGAAATTAACATTATAAAAACAGATTGATTATTTAAAAACATGTTTTTAAGGATCTTAGAGTATTCTATTTTTTTAACTAATTTAGCCCTACTCCTAAGGTGTGACTTTTAATAATTGAATTACTTAATTGCCTAATAATTCTTTTTTACTTCACTAGATCAATCTCTAAATATTGAATACTTAAACATTTTGACATATTGTGATCTTTGGACATGGCTCTTCTAATATATCTTTGTATATATTTTTATCTGTAAATTTTTTCTCCAGGCTTCAGAACATTTATCTCATGAATTTTTTATTAGATACCTATAATTAAAAGGTGAGTAGAAGAATGATTTGGGGATATTTTCCTTGTATATCATCCTCCATCAAATTATGTTTTTTTGTAATTTTTAATGTTTTTCTGACCTATTTAATATAGTTGATATTATTATTATTATTATTATTATTATTATTATTATTATTAACTGGGAATGGAACCCAGGGGCATTCTACTTTTGAGTCCCAAGCCCTATTTTTTATTCTTTTACTTTAAAATTTTTTTTTTCTCATTCTTGATTCTTTATTTTGTTTTAAATAAATTATTTAGGAAATATTTTCAACACAATTCTAAATGGCAGAAATTAGTCTTAAAATCAAATTACTATATGATTATTCTTTTATTTTTGAAACAGGGTCTCACTAAGTTGCAGAGGGCCTCATTAAGTTGCTGAGGCTGTCTGCAAACTGTGATCCTCCAGTATCAGACTTTCAAATGCTGACTCTCCCCAGAAAGTCTAGTCAGAGCACTTAGTGAATAGTGTTCCATATAATTGCAACCATAAGGTCAGTGGTACTGTTTCTGGGGGGTCAAAATCAATCAGCATGGTAACATGCTAGATAAGAATCCCAGGGAGTTTTCAGAAAAATAAAGCTAGAGTGCAGGGAACTTTAGCAAAAGGTGTGACTGTTTTTAGGATATCCTCCAGGAGGCAAATAAAATTCTGACAATAGGTAAAACTTTTTCAGGTTTAATGGTCTCAGGAATTTCTGATATGAAGCCAACTTTTTATGATTTAAAATATAGGCCTGCCATTTTTAAGAATAACCAAGCTCTGTTAAAAATAAAACAAAAGAGCCAGGCATGGTGGCACACACTTGTAATCCCTGAGCTTGGGAGGCAAGACAGGAGGATTGCACAGGTTTGAAGCCAGCCATGCTAGCTTAAGAGACCCTGTTTCCAAATAAAATTTAAAAAATAGGTCTGGGAGTGTAGCCCGGAGGTAGAAGGGTTTCCAGGAACCAAAATAAAACAAAAGATTATATATTTTTTAGATTTTAATACCATATATTTCTTTTTTTTCAATTTATCTCCTTTATATCTAAATTTTTATTTCTTCTTTTTTACCTCATCAATCACACATGCATTAATCTTTTTATAAGCTTCATCCTACACAAACATTCTTTGACATATTCAAACCTTCTAATTTGCTTTTACTCTTGATTTTACCCTAATCTTAACTTTCACATTTGAAACAATCTTATTCCTAAAACATTTACTCTCTTATCCTTTTTTACTAATATACATCATACCCATGTACCCTCTTTCCATCTCTCTTATAACTATACTTGTTCCTTTCTGTTATAATTCCTTTCTTTACTACAATTTTGAAATAATTTTATAAAGTTTTTAACAAAATAAGAAATAAATTAAAATAATCTACCTATGGTTTACAATGACCTGAACTTTAATAAATTCTAAGGTGTTTTTTAGGTGTTTACATTTTAGCTAGGTCTGAATGAAATAAACTGCCAGGTAACCTTGAACAGCAAAATTATCTTAATAGAAGCAGGAAAGCAAAGGAGGGGGAAAAGAAAGCTTAGAGATTTTTTATGTTTTTTTTTTTGAGGAATTAAATGATTCTGTAGACAACAGGAGTGTAATTTTTAACAGGACTAAGGGTAAGGCATACACTCAAATTAGCTTTGGTTTTGAAATTATATATAATCCCCACAGTACAGCTGGGGTCTCTGGTATGACTATGAAGGAATGAGAAAAATGGAGGTCACCTTAGAAATAGACTAATCTTTAACAAAGAAGTTTTCAAGAGGCTAGCCTAATATACCTCAAATGGTCACTTTAAAAGAAGATCTTGGACCAGAGAGAAAAACAGCATGAGTAATCTGACACTTATGACAACAATGGACTGGGTAGACTTTACTCCTACTTTTAGGGCTGTGCAAGGTTGTTTAGTAGTTTAAACTCAGGTAGTTTGAGCCTGAAAAGGTAGTCTTGAGATCCATAATTGAGCACTTGGGTCTAAGGACACCACACAAGATCCCTCTGGATCTGGGGGCACTCAGGCTTCCAGTAGTTCCCCTTAACCTGTTGAAAACTGTTTTGAGGGGATGTTTTTGAGGGGGTATTGAATGTAACCTTTGCTTTCTCAAGGTTTTCCAGAATGACCCCTGAGTGTTCATTTCAGCCTGAATATATGGCTGCTCACTGCCCATAATTAATATGTTTGATGTTAACCTTTCTCATGCCTTCTAGTTAGTATAAAATATAAATAATGATTGTTGCCTGCCTCCTGAGATCCCTGATAAACTTGCTACCTCTCCAAGGATGTTAGAATTTAGTCTAGGAGCAGCTGTACGTCCTTCCAAATGAGGTCATTTAAGGAGGTCTGTAATATAAAGGACTGCATATAATTTCTTTCGAATCTAGATTTGTTAGTTTTATTTTTCCTGAATTCTGTGGCATATATTTGGAGTATAGAAGCAAATTAGACATGTTTTTGTTTCTCGGGATTAAACTTATACCAATATTGGAGGATGTATGCCAGGAAGTTTAAGTTTCTACCTTGAACTTCTGGGATCACATCTATGAGAGAAAAGGTGTACTTGTTCTATTGTGCTTGGGAGGTCACCCTTCTTTCTTGTACCTGACTGACAGCATTGTTAGTCATCTGCTTTGAGGTCACCTTGGGGCAGCTTGCAAAGGGCAGATTGCCCACCTATGGGAACTGTTTGCATACATACAAGTTTTCAAGAACCAAATGGGACCTATATTCAGAGACCCTGACCAATAAGTTAAAATCCTGAAATTTCCTTGTTTACCCTTTCTTTCCCTGATTCGTCTGTGACTACCTTACTATGTTGGTGTTATTCTCTGACTCATCCCATGATTGTGTTGCTATTTCTTGTGATTAGTAGCATCTTAAAATGTTTTGATTATAATCATCAATAAAAGCAAGATGGTAGTGAAAAGATGGGAGGAGTAGAGACATCTCTTTCCTTTCTGGCCTCCCCAGCTTCCATTTTGACTTTGTTGTCATTTATGTGAGTGACTACTTTTCATCAATTAATCAAAATCAAAGCCATCTGCTACAGCTCTCTATGATAGGATCCCAGCCAGGAGAGAGTTCATCTAGGCATCATCTGTGGACTTAATACGAATGGTTTCATGTTCTATCAAGGAAGGATTTTATGAATGTGAGACTTTGCCACAACTTTGTCTGCTTTGATTCATTCTCCCCTGCCTATTGCTCCACCTCTCTCTGTCCAGGTGGGATCCTTTGTATATACTCTTTCATATACAAGATATCACTGGTATTTTCAATGGATAAAACATTGCAGCTCCCCAGACACTCTCAAAAGCCACAAACAGATGGTGGCTACTAAGGCTAAGATCTTGAGTGTGGGAGGAACCTGTTTTTCACTAGTCTTTTTAAACTTTAAGAATAATGTAGGAAGAGATAAATGGAGATAAATGTCTAAGGATGACAGTAGAGCAGCCACAGCTACCAGTCAACATTCCTCCTATCTGAATCCTACTTAGAACATTTCTGGATGCAGGAAAAGACTATGTTCTGTCATGTAACAAAGGAGGAGGGCCCAGGGCTAAGAAGACAGAATTTCCTGTGACTCTCATTGCTGAGTCTGCCCACAGATGGGACAAAGATTCTACTGAGGATATAACCAGTGCATAAGAAGGCAGATGATTTTCTTAAGCTCATCTTCTCACAGAGCTTTTAAAAGACTGTCTCAATTTAGGCAGGAACAAAATTGATGGGTACTCACTGGAGACTCATTGGGGAGCCTTACAAGACCAGGATGGGTTTTCCTAGAACCTCAATATAAGCATTGGCTTATTCTTACTAGAATATTATAATAATATATTAGAGTATTGTACAATATCATAATGATGTAGGCATATTGATTTTTGTAGATGCACAATCCATAATACCCAAATTATGGAACAGTCTGATGTATCCATCAACAGATTAATGGATTATGAAATTATGATATACATACACATTGTAATTCTTCTCAGCAATAAAAAAGAACAAAATTATTTTATTTGTAGAAAAATGGATGGACCTAGAGAAAATTATGTTAAGTCAGTTTAGTCAGTAATAGAAAGTGAAGGGTCATATGTTTTCTCTCATATGTGGAAGCTAGGAAGAAATCAGAATAAAGAGGAACTTTATGATAATGGAGGAGAAACCCCACTGGAGGGCAGAAGTTGGTCTGAAGGAGGGGAGAGAGAAAGAGAAGAAAAATGATGGAACGACTTCTACCCACATTATGTACATATGTGAGAATACCAATACCAACCTCAATACTGTGTACAGAGAAGGGGCAATAGGAAGGGAGCAGAGGAAAGACGACCCAGTGCTATGTGAGTCTATGTATAAATCATTATTAAAATTATTATGAACATTATGGTGTGAGATCATAATGCACAAATGAAAGTATAGAAAATTATTTTGTTTTATATTAAGCACTCATTACTTTGTTTCTGGACTAAAATACTATTATTTATTAATGTTGTCTATATCTAATATTTTATACAGTGAATTTAACATTATATTTAATATTAAAAACCCAAAATGTTAAAATTTACATTTTTAATATATTTTATTATTTTCATATGTATAATACATTACTGAGAAATTAAAGAGCCTATTTTTATATTTTATCCTATTTGTTCCCTTAAATTCCATAAATAACCTACCATTCAAATCTTTTTAATATATACATTTATATATTTATTTGCTCATATACCTTATCTTAATATCAGTATACATAAATGTTTACATAGAACCCTACATATATATATGCATTTATATATAACCAATATCTATAACATCTATATTACATCAACATAAGTAGTACAGACTTTTTTATTACTTAGACTGGACATATTTTCATGTCTTTTAATATTCTAGCTTCTTTAGTAAATTGATTTTCAAACTACTTTTTAATTTTTATTTATATTAATCTATCATCTCTTATTGATATATGTACTTTTCATGTAAATTCTTCATGGTAATAATTTTCTTCTTTTTCTTTGAACATATTTTCTGTCATTTATTTAAATCTGAGATATTTCTTATCATTAAAAGCATTACTTTTTAAAAATGTTTATTGGTGCTTTGTAGTCATACATCTTAATGGGTACAAGATGGTGGAGACACACATCACCCAATGAGCCCTTACTCAAATTTTTCTGTTTCTTCCCCCTCCCTCCTTCTCGTGTTTGGTTTAGTGATTGATTTTGATATGTTTGTTAAAGTACATCATGTATTAGAGAATTTACCTCTTTTTCCCCTTTCATCTCCTAAGGTCACCTTATTTGCTCATCTGTAATATTTCAATTTTTGTCTAGAGTTCCTCCTATGACCCATCTTGTCCCTAGCTTCTGCATATTAGGGACAACATCCAATTTCTTACTTTTTGTGACTGACTAATCTCACCTAGCATAATGTACTCTAGTTCCATCTATTTCCCTGTAAGTGAAGGAATTGTGTTCTTTTTTATGGCTGAGTAGAATTCCATTGTGTACATATCCCATAGTTTTGTAGTCCATTCTTCTGTTAATATACATCTTGGCTGGTTCCATAGTTTGGCAATAGTAAATTATGCAGCTATGAACATAGACATGCATTAGTTTGGTAGTTTGGTTTCCATTCCTTTAGGGAGATATCAGAAGTGGTATTGCTGGATTGTATGGTAAGTTCATTCCCATTCTTCTGAGGATCCTCCATACTGTTTTTCAAAGTGGTTCCACTAATTTGCAATTCCACCAACAATGTATCAGAGTTCCCACTTCTCCACATTCTTGCCAGCATTTTTTATTTGTGGTTTGAATGATTGCCATTCTAGTTGGAGTTAGGTGAAATTTTAGGGTATTTTGATTTGCATCTCTCTGATTGCTAATAATGTTGAGTATTCAGGGGAAAAAACAGAAATATAACTGTGAAACAAAAACAATCAAAACAAAACTATGTGACTAAACAAAAACATATTCTCATCTAGGACAGATAGTTTAGCTTTGGCACCAACACTTAAATTTAATTGACCTAAAAAATTTCTAAATTTCACAATTTAAAAAATGTGTTACTTTTATATATTGGATAGAAAGTGTACTCTAGCTACATTGTAATTTTTAAAAGCCTAGAGTAATTAGTTAAACTAGGAAACTCTCAAATGTCTTTCATTGTTACCATCATCCATCTGTGAGCCTCATAAAAAATTACACTTAATTTGAGGCTATATTTTCCAAATGATTTCCCTAACGTACTAAATTTTGTATTTATGTCTATGCAAGTATTATCTACAACATAAAAATGTGTATGGTTGAGTGGTTAAAAATATACCATTACAATTCAAAATATCTGGCTAGATTTCTTCTCTGCCACTGATTTTTCTTGTGAACTGATAAAATGCTTCTTTAATTTCTAAATTTATATAATATTTTGCAATCTATAATATAAAAGCCTTAATGATAATAAATTACCATCTTTCTTAAAATCACTGAAAATAGTAAAAGAGTTATCATATTTGAAGTCATATGTATTCTAAAAAATTCATCATACAAAATCAAATGCAGAAAAAAAAAGTCCAGAAAATCAAATGCAGAGTAGAGTAGGAACAAACACAGGAAGCTTTGGGGCTTAAAGCTCAGGGCTTCAACTTGTTAATTACTGATAGGATGACTGCAAATAAAACTTGTACACTTCTATTTTAAATAGGTAATTCAATTATTTCAATTTCACAAGGTGGCTATGAATATTTAATGATTCAATGAATACATAGGATTTTATGCAGTGAATGAAAAAGAAACAAGTTCATGTAAAACACTTTTTTAATAAATGATAACCAATGAAACAATGTTTTGCTTTATATTATAATGTAGACATAAGGCACTATTATTCTACTTTTATTTACTTTTAATGAGTGAATTGTTTTTGTCCTGGTATCTTTCTTGTCCAATTCTGTCTCAGTCCTCACTTGATCCATTCCTCCAAGTGTCTGTGACTTCACGCTGTATATGTGAGTGGAGGCTTTAAGAGAGAATGTGAGGAAATTTACCTTGCTTTTGCAAGCTTGTTTAGTATAAGACAGAAAATGTGTGTATCTGTATGTGTGTGTCTGTATATATATTTACTGCATACACATTATGGAAAATATTCACTTAATTATATTTGAGTTCTTTCTGAGCTGTTTCATAGTAAATACTATGGATTGATACTCTCTTTAAGATGTGGTTATATATTGATGTTCATCTATTCATACACCAGTATGATTAAACAGTCTTCTGATATGTCAGTTTGATAGATCATGAACATTACGAAAATTGTTACTTATTTTGTATTCTCTAGGTTTTTTTCAATTCTTTATTATTTTAAAAGACTCTTAAAATATTTAGAAGAGATTTATGGGCAGAGCAATATCTTTGTAAACATCGTTCAAGACGTCAAATATAATTTGCTCCCAGCCCTAAAAAACATCTGCCATTTGATACAATGTTGTTTTATGTTAATTCATGAAGAAAAAGAAAAATAGCACACAAAATAAGATATACTTTTAATATAATAAATCATGAAAATGTGGTTTTATTTAACCAACTAAACATTTACTAGGTTGTAAACAATTTTAGGAAGATAAATGCTCTCTTTTAATAAAGATTTTTATTTTTCCTTGTCATGGACTAAGTTATACATGAGTAAGTCAGAATTCAACAAAAGTATTTTTTAGAAATTGAAGATAATAGGAGAAATAAGAATACTGAAATAGAACCTTAGAATAAATGAAAAATAATTTAAATTCACTATTATTCTTGATATTTCTGCTGCTCAAGACAGTAATATTAGAACCATATATTTTTCCAGTGTGTATTTTTCTATTTACCTTCCTATGCATATCTATTTGAAAAACAAAAATATGTCTTTTAACAATTATTTGCACTGAAAGGAAAATTGAAAATGTCTTACATGCTTCATTCAGATTGACACATTATTACATTTTTACCATATTTATTTTCTATCTCTATCAATTTACCATCTATCAATCCTTTATCCATCTATTTGAGTTCTGAATTATTTGAGAGTAAGTAGTGATGTTATGCCTTTTTTTTAGAAACTTTATAAAATAAATATATTCTAGAGTACACATCTATAACTAAAAAGATTAACATTGATGGAATATTATTGCATAACTAGCTTTATTTTAAGGTCAGTTGTCCAAATAAGGTCCTTTAGAATAAACATTCTTCCTTTCTCCAGAACCCCAGCCATCATGATATGCTCTCCTTGCTTTTCATATCTCTGAGTCTCTATCAATTATGCATTTTTCTTAATTTATCTTTCTCATGTCCCTTACATTTTGATCATTACAGTCCAGTCAGGTTGTTTTGTGGGTTTCCCATAATTTTGTATTTTCTTATGTTTAATCATGATTTATATTAATTTTACCTTTTTTTGCAGTATTTGTGTCAGAACCCGGGGGAGTTCTACCTCTGAGCTACATCCCCAGCACTATTTCTTATTCTTTATTTTGAAGCAGGGTTTCACTGAGTTTAAATGGGCCTCACTAAGTAGCTTATGCTGTCCACAAACTGTGATCCTCCTATCTCAGCCTGCCAAAAGGTGGGATTCCAAGAGTGCCACCATACCCA
This sequence comes from Muscardinus avellanarius, assembly GCF_963383645.1. Taxonomy (NCBI): domain Eukaryota; kingdom Metazoa; phylum Chordata; class Mammalia; order Rodentia; family Gliridae; genus Muscardinus; species Muscardinus avellanarius. The sequence continues at coordinate 26,037,384 of NC_137786.1, read as the reverse complement.
GCTCATTTTACACATTTTATTCAAATACATGATAAATGATAATGATTTTCCTATAGAAATTATATGGTGAAGCTCACTTTATTTTTAGCAATGTCAAATTTTGAGTTGTTTTTTTCACTAATGTACTATTTTATATTTTGAATTAATAACTTTCAAGGATAGACACTTTAGTACTTTATTATGTCATATTCCTTCTTTAGTTTTAAAATTACTAGCAGTATTTTTCCAAATACATTATTACTATGGTTATTACTATAACTATATTACAATATGGATTTTCTAAAATATATATTTCTTTTTAATAGTTTCATTAATATGCTGTTTTTTTCTTTTTCCTTTTTTGGTGATACTGGGGTTTCTGGAAACCCTTTTACCTCCAGGCTACACTTCCAGACCTATTTTTACATTTTTATTTGGAAACAGGGTCACTTATGTCAGAGAGGCTGGCTTCGAACCTGCGCCATCCTCCTGTCTCTGCCTCCCAAGAGCGGGCATTACAAGCATGCGCCACCATGCCTGGCTATTTTTTTCTTTTTTTATTGGTGCATTGTAGTTATTATATACCTTAATAGGGTATAAGAGAGTAGAGGCACACATCCACATATCACTGAATTAGCCCTCATCCACTTCCCTCCCTATTCTGGCCCTCCTCGCTCCTTCTCATGTTCAGCTTAGTGATTATTGATATGTTTGTGAATGTACATCATCTACATTAGGGAATTTTCTTCTTTCACCCTATCATCTCCCTCAGTTATGTTTTTTATTTGTTCATCTGTAGTTTCTCCTTCTTTGTCTAGAGTTTCTCCTATGACCTTTTTCTCCCAAGCTTCTACATATTAGGGAGAGAATTTGATTTTTTTTTACTTTTTGTGACAAACTAATCTCACTTAGCATAATGTTCTCCAATTTTATCCATTTTTCTGAAAATGATGCAATTTTGTTGTTATTAATGCCTGAGTAAAATTCCACTGTGTATATATCTCATAGTTTTGTAATTCATTCACCTGTTGATGGATATCTTGGCTGGTTCCATTGTTTGGCAATGGTGAATTGTACAGCTGTGAATATAGATACACATGCATTAGTTTGGTAGTTTGGTCTCTCACTCTGATTGTTTATACATGTATTTATTACTTACCTTCAGAAAGAAGACATAGTTTCATATTCTACTCAGTGTGTTAAAATATATTATTATGTTTAATTTGATTTTAAAGTCAGATTGAGAGTACGCAAATGTCTCATATCTATCTTCTCTATCTCCTTTGTATTTCTACATAAATTTATTAACATTTAAAAAATGTTAATGCATTAAAATGTACCCAACCATTGGATTCATTGTTACATATTTAATTTATAAATGTAACAGAATTGTCAGTTTCATTCCTCAGATCTCTTCTTTCATTCATTCCTCTTCTCACTCTTCCTGGTCTCTTTTCCACATTATTTAATTTCTTTCTCTTTCACTAGATGGTCAAGATGAATATAGTATCTCAAAGTTGCAGTCTTGAAAATACTAATGCAGTCATCTATAAAATAAATCATCTACTTGTGCTGTGTTTAATTACCTTTTATTTTGAAATATAATTTCTATTTCAATTTCTTTTAAGTTATCCATTGCTCTACTTTCACATATTTTAACTTTTCTAGTTCTCTTATACCTTTGATTTCTAATTTATTGCTATTATAGTGAAATAATGTTCCATGTACGATTTATGTATCAAGGTATTTAGTAACATTTATTTCATGACATTTCATGTCGTGTCTACTTGGGCAAATACCCCATGTGTTCTTGAAAAGGATGCGTTTTCTGTGCATGTTGGATATAATGCTCCAAAACACTTTCCAAAGATTAAAAGAAGAGCCATATTTAACTTTCATTATTCCCTCTTATTTCTTCAGATTATAAATTAACAGCCAACACTTCAAGATGATATGAAATGTCACTGACCTATCTGATATTTTTGCAATAAAAAGATCATGGAACTCTTAGTAAATAGTGAAGTCTAAGGATTCAATAATGTCACAAAAATTTTGAAGTAATATTTCTTTTCCTAAATATATACCTCGAGTGAAGTAATCTATTTTAATAGATTGAAAGGGCTAAATGATTGATGAACTACCTATAAATGCTAAATTCTGAGAGCATTAATGCCGAAAAACATATATTTTAGGTCTTTGTAGCTACTTTGCAACAAACTGCCTCAGAACTCAACATTGTCAGACAAGGTATCACTTTCCTCTTTTACAAGGTTATGTATCAAGATAATGGCTCTACTTTAGACTCTTGGCCAAATGCTTTTATCAGGCTGCAGTGAACTTCAGATTTGTTTCCATTTTTATATTATCTTTGGATTCCAGGAAGCCAAGCATTATGTTTCACATGGCACATCATGGAAGTACAAATGGCTAACTAAAAGCCAAGAATGTCTGTTCAAGCTTTGGGTCAAAATTGTCCTCTTTACAGTTCTGCTCATAGTGCCTTGTTCATGTGAATACAAATAGTCATGATCTTTATAAGATATATCCTATGAGACATTGAAAACTCAGGTGACAAAGAGTATGGATATATAATTAGAACACAAAGGGAGAGCAAAAAATAATTAACTTCCAACATACTTATTTATTCTGCACAGTTGTAGTAATTAGTAGAAGAAAAAGCCAAAAAGAAACTCATAGTTACAGATATTTTTCTTCATAGTAATATAAGTAATCAGAAAGAAAATATTCTTTTTTAAAATGAATACAAAAATATTTTAAAGGAGAAAAGGTAATATAAAATTAATAATTTTTAAATGGGTTTATTGTAGAGTTACAAAGGATTATTTTATTTTACCTCAAGATGAGGGAAAATAAAAATTTAGTTGTTGTCCCTGCTTACTGATCACCACAAACTTGATTCCTTGATAGCATAAAACATTATAGAAAAAATGGAAAATGTGTGCTTTATGTTCCGTTGACTCTACTTTGAAGTTACAATATCATGGGTATTTTTGCTCCAAAATCAAGGCTAAGGATTTTTTAAAGATTCATTCTTCTGAAAAGAAAATGCTGAGTTTTGTTGTATGAAAGTGAATGGCTTTCTCATTTTAAAAACTACTATTTTTACTGTATAATGCAGGAAAATTACTGGGCCAAATAGTGGAATGTACATTGTCAGATTGTCAGGACAAATACCTATTTAGTCATGGTAGTTTTAAAAAGCTTAAATGAGGTTTAAAAAGGAAAAGATATTTATAGCAACAGATTACATTAACTTTTCTTAGATGTATTTTTGGAACATACTTAAAAATAACTACTAGTGTGAATGATACTTTAAACACTTATTTAAATAGAAGCAGAACAAAGATCTAGTCTTAATTTAGAATCTTAATTCATTTCTCTGCTTTTAGTTTTAAAAATTTCTCTGCTTTCAAAAAACAATAAAATATTTACCTTCTATAGCATCACTAACAAAATTCTTTATATGAATTAAGTAGAAATAAACAATCATGAGTATCTAAAGGTGAACTATGACTATAGAAACAGGCATTTAACATTTTGTTGAAATATTATAAAATATAAGCTATTTTAAATAAAAATCTATATATCAGATAAATATTTTGTAACATAATAAAATTAATAATTTAATTGATGATGAGTGTGGTGATCCAGGCCTGCAATCCCAGTATTTGGAAGACTGAGACAAGATGATCATAGGTTGCAGGCTAGCCTGGACAAATTAGTGAGATCCTGTTTCCAAATAAAAATAAATAAAATAAAGAAAAGTGGTTATAACTCAGTTGTAGAGCACCCTGAGTTCAAATTCTGAGAGCTAATAAAAAAATAATAATTTATTTTATTTGCAACAGAATATCAATTATGTTTCACTTAACATGTTAACATCACTCTTCCTATGAAAGATTAAGGACAGTTTTGAAATAGCAGTCAGTAAAGCAGTTCTGGGTAACACAAATAGTACAAATATCATCAATAAGTATGATTTTTACATATATCTGTATGTAATAGAACATGATTATAGTTTATATAAGATTATCACCAACTATACTATCAAAAGTTAAGTAAAAATATGTTATATTAAAAAAATTAGGCCGGGCATGGTGGCACATGCTTGTAATCCCAGCATTTGGAAGGCTGAGACAGGAAGACTGTGGTTCACGGATAGCCTCAGCTACTTAGTGATGCCCTTTGCAACCCAGTGAAACCTTGTTTCTAAATAAAGAATAAAAAATAGGGCTGGGTGTGTAGCTTGGAGGTAGAATGCTCCTAGGTTCCATTCCCAGTACTGTAAAAAAAAAAAAAAATACTAAGTTAATTCTATATTTTTCTCACAGTTGAAGAAGGAGTTTACAAATGTGGAAAAAAAATTCTCCAAGTATTTTTTGACTCCATAATCACGCTAAAGAAAGAGGAGAGATCCAACTAGGCAGAGCCTGAAAAAAGAACAATTACAAGATCTTGAAGCAGACACTGTTACAAATGCTCACTGCTCTTTGCAGAGAAAGATAGGAGTGGGTTGTGAGCAGATCAACGATAAAGATCTCAGCCCCCAAACAAATAAGGACAGCAATGAATTATAATTCATTACAAAAAATCCCATCGACCATTAACATTATAAGTGGATAAAAAATAAAGAAGAGAAGAAAAGGTAAGTCCTCAGAATAAAGTACCAATAAATATGAAAAGGATAAATATGGTTGGGTAGTCATTTAGTTAAAACCTATGAATGATAGTATAAGAAGAAATAAAATATGTAAATGAATCTTAAAGTATTTCTCTATAAATTATCTTTTATTTTAATGAGACAGAAAACTTTACCTTTTATTTTCTTTGGGGCAATGGCAGCAGATTAATTCATTTTCATAAAGCACTGTTTCTGTGACACAGCCTATTGATAAGTTTGCTTTATCATGATAAAGTGAACATAAGAATATTAATAACAGAACTAGATATTATCCAAAAATCTCTAATATATGATGTTTATTAGGAATGCCTAGCACCGTAGAATGGTTCAGTTAAAGCTTTTGAGATATTTTATTATTTATTTATTTATTTATTTATTTATTTATTTTTTTGGTGGTACTGGGGTTCCTGGAAGCCCTTCTTCCTCCGGGCTACACTCCCAGACCTATTTTATATTTTTGAAAAGGGTCTCTTACGCCAGCGTGGCTGGCTTCGAACCTGCGCGATCCTCCTGTCTCCGCCTCCCAAGCGCGGGGATTACAAGCGTGCGCCACCACGCCCGGCTAAGCTTTTGAGATATTTTAAAGGCGTAAGTGACAGGATTTTTGTTGATATGACTCTTGGTTGCATAACTCTTTGAGATAAATTGGACATAAGATGAAAGAGTTTGGTTTAAAGCCAAAAAGTACTAGCTTTCAGCCTCTGAAGCCTCTATCCTATATCATTATTTCTGAGAAACATATTCATTTGATAAGTAGTAGTCACAGAGGATGAAAGAAATGTTCCACTCACAACCATCCACCCTTCCTCATCTTCCATGTAAATATCAGAACAGCAGACTGAAAACAGAAAGCCTGCCTAACTTCTCTTGAATCAGAAAAGTTACTTGGTGTCCAGGTAACTGACCTTCAAGGTAGCCTATATTGAAGCAGGTGACCATCACAGAGACTGTCCTTCGTTATGTAGTTGAAAGTCTCCTGGTCAGAAGTTCCACATTTTCAGGTTAACCATGTTATATTCATACTTTTATACATATTTGGATCTAGCTCCTCCATGGGGGAAAGGAGAAGGAAGAGGGAGGGGGAAGAGGGAACTAACCACATTCTGAATGTATGTCATTTTTAATATGTTCCACATAAAAATTTAAAAAAATTAAAAAAAAGTTCCACGTTTACAGACTTAAAACCTATGAATAAAATACAGCAATCTATTTGGTGATGTTTTGAAACTGTGGGGGTAGCTCTTCTTTTTGAGGCTAGAAACCAGCTGTTACTACATGTTAATAAGGCAGTTGGCCATACCTTCAGCTTCTCCCAACCACTGATTAAGTAAATCCAAGGAAGTCAGAATGGTAGAAGCAACTGGAGTCCTTTGAGAGGAGAGCCGGAGTACATGAGGAGTGGAACAGGATATTCACCTGTGACTCTATTCTACTGGCTTCATCCATGTCTTCACATTAAGGCTCATCCACATTCACTGGGTAAGTCCATGTTCTTGGTTGATGATTGATAGACACGAGCATTATTGCTGTGTTCTGTAGAAGCACCTTATTACCAACACCACTGGCAAAGCCCTGGCAGGCCATGTCACTGAATGCAAAGAGATCCTTGATCTTCAGTACTCTTGCTGTTTCTTTTCACTTCTTTAAATAAGGATCCCCTCTGATAGATTCATGGACATTAGAATAACACTCTACTCTGAAATTTTTGAAATGTCCTCCATGGAGCCTGTCAAGTCAAAACCATACTCTTGGGGTCATAATATTGGTGACTGTAGCCATGGAGGAGGATCCCTGAAGATGGATGTGTTGATGCTCTCAGGGCTGTTTGGATAGAATTTTTTTGGATAAGTTTAAAAAATCTTTACTATTGCTCCAATCACCTCAGTTCCACTGTATCCCTGAAATAGTGTATATAGTGACAAACTGGCCATATTTCCAGATTTTCCTCTTTTTATCCTGGGCTAGTTCTACACATGCCTTATGATATTTAGCCAGGCCCACAAAAGGCAGATAGCCTTTGTCAAAAACATTTTACAGTAGCTTAAGCTTTAACTTTCTAGATGCTCGAGAACACCTAAGTCTTTCTACTATTATTCTGGTAGGCCTTGACTCCCAGAGACATCTTTTTGCATGCTCTTTCTCTCTTTCTTTCTTTCTTTCTTTCTTTCTTTCTTTCTTTCTTTCTTTCTTTCTTTTTTTTTTTTTTTTTTTTTGGTGGTACTGGGGTTCCTGGAAGCCCTTCTACCTCCAGGCTACACTCCCAGATCTATTTTTACATTTTTATTTGGAAACAGGGTCTCCTAAGCCAGCGCGCGCACAGCTGGCTTCGAACCTGCGCAATCCTCCTGTATCTGCCTCCCAAGCGCGGGGATTACAAGCGTGTGCCACCACGCCCGGCTGCTCTCTCTCTTTCTAAATTTATTGTTGATTAATTTTTATTGTGTAGAATGGTGAAATTCAAAGTGACACATTCAGATATGCACATGATATTATTTGGTCTGTTTCTTAGCCAATCCTCCGTTTTTCCACTCCTCAGCCCTCTTCTGATTCATATCCACTATTCTATTATTTTCTTTTTTAATTTCCATGAGACATTTTTTCTTTTCCGGAGGTTTCTGTGACTCCCAGGATATGAGTGAGGATCACCTGTCCACATAGGCCCATCAGGAGCTGCGTCTGGGACAGGCTGTGGTGGCAAGGCCTTAGTAAAAGATGACAGCAACTTGGGAGAGGGCACAGCCAGAGTGTCTCAGGTCTATGGTGACAGGCAAGAGGGCAGTGGATGGAGGCAGGACAGAGCAGAGGACATATGGCTACAGACACCTCGTCCATGGAATTCCATATACATCCTTCCACCAGACTTTCAAAAGGATATATTATAATGTGAATATAATATAAAACACAATCACTTCCAAAAAGTATAAAAATTTCTTGTACTTTAATGTTTCTGAGAATGCTTCAATGGAGGGGAAAAACATGAAATCATACAGTGTATTATGTAGCAAACTGTATCCTTATGTAAAGAGGATGTAAAGATTCAGAGCAGTTCCTTATGACCTTATTAAATAAATGTTAATGACAATATCTTTGCTGCTTCTAAAACATTTATTTATTTATTTATTTATTTATTTATTTATTTATTTATTTAGTGTTACTGGAGATGGAACCCAGGGGCTTTCTACCTCCGAGTTATACTTCCCAACTTATTTTATATTTCATTTGGAAACAGGGACTCACTAAGTTGCTGAGAGCCTTACTAAGTAACTGAATCTGGCTTTGAAATTGCACGATCTTCCTGTCTCATTCTCCCAAGTACTGGATTATAAGCATGAACCCCCATGCCTGGCTAAGTTTACTTTTTAAATATATGTTTAGATAAATGTGGGGACTTTCTATGTGTTAAAACAGATTTTTTTCATAAACTTGTCTATGAAAACTGTTATATAATTGGTTACAACGTTGTGATAGTATAAGAACTTGTTATTTTCTAAGCATTATGCTAGCGATTTGCATACAATTGGTCTTTTGACACTTTAGAAGATTTGCTAGTTTTTAGTTGCTTTTAAAATGTGCCAGGATTAGTGCAAAAATTCAAATCTATGCTATGGCTATATTATTATAATCCCTGTGAAGTATAACTTGGTTTCCTAAAATAAAAAGTACTAAATGGAATAGTGATGATGTATGCAAAATTATTTAAATATACATCTGTCAATGGAAGCGATTTTCATCAACATAGATTCATTTAATATCTATAATGACTATAGCATTATACTAACATTACATATATGAAGAACAATTATTTATGACAAGAAATGGAAAGACATTTTGCATAAAACCAAAATAAAAAATAAAAGATTTTTTTTTGCTAAAATCCCAGTAGCACAAAAGGTGGTTTTGAATTGCAATAAGATAGTATCCATTTAGAATATCACTAATGCATCACACACAGAGATATTCTACATCTAAATAAATTTTAGAAGCATCATGTTAAAGACAAGCTTGTAATTTCTGTACAACCTGTACAATTTCTGTACAAAATTGTCAGAGCACTTATTCAATTTCATAATTGTAAATTGCTTAGACATTGATATACTATTCAGTGTACCTCAAAATTGAAGTAACTACATCAGAAGTAAAACTTGACGAATTATAGACTCTGAGTGATAACGATGTGTATTATAGATTGATGGATTGTTACAAAGGCACCATTTTGGTGCAACATGTTGATAATGGGCAGGCTATACCTGTATTGGGGGAGGAGGTATATAGGGAATCTGTGTGCATTCCTTTCAATTTTACTGGAATCCTAAAATTTTTCTAAACATCAAGGGCTTAAAAAATTAAATTTGGTTTAGAATCACTACGTCCTTTGTCATGTTTTTAAAATCTCTGTAGAAAAAAATCTCACAAAATTAGATTTCAACAAAGTATGTCTATTCACAGTTCAAGACAAAAATGATGTGAGAAGACATTGGGGCAGAAGCTGAAGTAATTGAGAAAAGAACTTAATTCAGCGTCTTGGAGGGAAATGCACAGAAATTTCAGGTATTTTGAAGAAAGAAAATCAAAGGCTGGGTCAGAAAAATATGCTGATTAATGAGGAAGAAGACCTCTGTACTCAAACATGTCATCTCTGTGGTCACTGAGGTTTATGTCTGCAGACAGCAAGGCAGTGAAATGTAATATAGAGATTAGAGTGGGCAATAAATCATTATGGCATCTCAGAAAGCACCCATATGAAGGAAATATTGCAATAAAATATATCTGTTAATCAATTACAAGGAATCAGAGAAAAAAAGAATGATGCATATAACTGAGAAAGAATGATTTCTGGACCAAGCAGCTGGCTCACACAAGCAGAATGCTTGTCCCTGGTGGAGATTCCGGCTTTCGCAGGCTGAGAAAGCACTAGACCAGAACTCCTCACACATGACCCCTTACTTAGCTGCAACAGCTCTGGTACCTTGGAACTGACTTGAAATTCAAACTCTTGGATCCCATCTAAGTCAAGCTACATCATTTGCAAGCCAAAATGTGGAACTCCTGTTTCAAAACCAAGAATATGTTTCAATGGTAATAAAACATGACTTTTTTTCTTTATCCTGAAATATTTCTCTAGCTTTGTCTTAGCAGGAGGTTTCTTTGCTTGATTTTTTTTTTTTTGTCCACTTAATGTCACATTCTGAAGAACATGGGGATAATTATTGAGCAGTCAGAGAACTATACAGTGGGCTACAACAGCACTTACCTAACCCATTAGCTTCTTTCTCCTCACGCCAAGTAAAATCAATACATTATGCTTAAAGAATAGAATAAGGTAAACATCCTTTCCCAGTCTCCATCCCAATTCATGACAAAAAATGTAATCCCCACAAAATTGCAAATTCTAAATAGTTGTGTGCTGGGTACTGTGAATGTGAATGGACATAGGTTCCTAAGTCCAGCTTATAGTAACACTTCTATAAGGGAGCTGAGATGTCCGCCTCTGTGTCTACACAATACTTTAAGACCCCCACCAGAGGAACATGGCATCAGGGGCACAAAGAGCTGGATTGAAGGTACAGAAGGAGGGCTACAGGCAACTAACTATCCATGAAAACATATCCCTGGAAGAGGCAAAGTGTGTCTGAACTAAGGATCCAAGCACAGGCTTCATTTTCTCTACTATTTCTTTTGACTTAATTTAAAAAATAAAAAAATTAAATTATTATCTATTTCAAGAGAGTGATTATAAGAAATCCCAAGCAAAGGATTTTTTTCAGTACATAGGGCCCTTTAAAATTGAACTGACTACATACCAATGAAATGCCCTCCACCCCACCCTAGACCTACTAATGGGTCACTATGTAGGTGAGGAGTAGAAAGGACCTGGCAATCTGTAATTCATCAAGCTCTTCATTGTTATTATTCAATCCCTAATTATGAGAAGTCATATATTCAGTCTTAATTCTGAGGAAATATTGAAGATATTGTGTTGTCAATGAATTGGGCAAGCAAAGCTCACAGCTAAAAATGCATAAAGCTTTAATCTTTATGGGAACTATTAGATTATTTAAGTGATTGAGGGGGAGCATGTGAATGGATAATAGTTATGATGTGTGGTGCGACTACTCTAAGACATAGATTAAAGAAAATAGGGGAACTAGAGACAAAACAAGGGAAAATATGACAAATATGATTTACTTTAGTTTTTGCAGTAACAATTATGTCATTTACAAAGAAATGGATGAAAATAGAGAACATTATGCTAAGTGAGATTAGTCAGTTACAAAATGTAAGAAATTGGATGGTCTCCCTAATATACAGAAGCTAGAGAGGAAATGGGTCATAGGAAGAACTCCAGATGAAGGAGAATCTATAGATGAGCAGATAAAGGGGCTTGACTTAGGAGGATGAGAGGGAGGAAGAAGGAAACTCCCTAATGTTCATGATGTACATTCACAAAAGTATCAATGTCAGTCACTAAGCCAGACATGAAAAGGAGGAAGGGAGGAGGAAATTGGGTGGGAATTGGGTAAGGGCTAATTGTGTGATTTGTGCATGTATGCCGCTATCATCTTGTACTCCAAAAAGATATATGGCTATAATGCACCAATAAAAATTATACAAAATAATAAAACATAAAAATCTAAAAAAAAGGCAAAAAATGAGCAAGAAAGCAGAATGTTTAAAGAAGAGCATGGCACAATAAAATTGTTATATTACAAAGAAAATTGAAAGACTGAGATTAAATTGTCTGTTTACAGAGGGAGGGAGTCTTAAAATTTTATTATTTATCCAGTGCTGGACTCCACTTTGTAATATCCTGACAGATGATACTAATAAAGATTTTAATAATTTGGAAGAATTTACAAGAGAGTTAGTCCCAATTCTGGGCAGCTATAATTATTATTTACTTAACACATTAATATTAAATTATTTTTTTCTTTTAGTTTTCTCATTGGCTTTATTGTTGTTTTCTAAGCAACATAAAATAATTATCATATTTTGTCTTACTATGACACTTTCAAATAATGAATTAGAGTTATCATGATTCCCACAAAGATTTTCTTCTCCAAAATAAATATCTTTATTCCCTTTATTGATTTAAGCTATATTTGTTTTGATTAACTGTTCATAATGTTGCTGTTTGATCTTATTTAAATTACTTAGATGTCTTTTTTTAATCTTTGAGGGAATGTACTATTTATTGATGCTAACATCGGATACTTACTATTTCATACTGAGAAATTCCATTAGAATTCAGAAAGAAACCAAGCTTTGAAATTTTAAGCCAGTAATTTAAGCATAAAATAGCATTAAATAAATTAATCATAGAACAGGTCAAATCTAAAAGGCAAACATCAATCAGATTAATAACTAGATACTATTTTTCTTTTGTATAAAAGAAATATCATACATATTTTGCTTTTTATTTATTTTTATTTATTTTGCTTTTTTATTTATTTTAATTTATTTTGCTTTTTTATTTATTTTGCATAAATATCACACATATTTTGCTTTTTAAAACTCAATTGCATTTCCATATAAGAAATATTTGTCTGAGCTCAGCATGGTGGCACACACCTGTCATCCTAGCACTTGGGAGGCTGAGACAGGAGGATCAAGACCAGCAAAGTATTTGACTGAATAATTATTTAGGGAAAAAAAAAAATATATATATATATATATATTTACATGTACTTTAAAAAGATGGATGTGTTGGCGCATGCCTGTAATCCCAGCATTCGGGAGAGGCTGAGACTGGAGGATCGCGGTTTGCGAATAGCCTCAGCTAAGTAGTGAGGCCCTCTGCAACTTAGTAAGACCTTGTTTTAAATTAAAGAATAAAAAATAGAGCATGGGTGTACCTCGGAGGTCAAATGCCCCTGGGTTATATCCTCACACCTGCAACAACAACAACAAAAAAGAAAATATATGTACTTTTAAGAAGTCATGTATGCTAAATTTTCTTAAGTAAGCCATGCAATTTGGGGTTTTTTGGTATTCATAATAAAGTTTAAAATTGTGTTTTATTTCTATAACAGTTAAACCCACTTTAACCATGAGAACAATTGTGTTTCTCTACCTATCAGTACTTAAAAATTAAAGTGGACATTTTTCTTATTGGTACATTGTAGTCATACATCTTAATGGAATACTAGATGGTAGAGAAATATAGGAGAACCTCACTTTGGCCCTTACCCAATTCCCACCCTATTTTCTCCCCCTTCTCTCCTTCTCATGTTTGGCTTAGTGATTGACATTGATATTTTTGTGAATGTATGTCATGTACATTAGAGAGTTTCCTTCTTCCCCTCTTCATCATGCCCAGTTAGGCCTCCTTATTTGTTCATGTCTGATTTATCCTCCATCTAGATTTCCTCATATGATTCTTTTTCTCCCTAGCTTCTGCATATTTGGGAAAACATATGATTTCTTATTTTTTGTGACTGACTAGTCTCACTTAGCATAATGTTCTCTAGTTCCATCCATTTTTCTGTAATGATGTAATTTTGTTTTTCTTTATGGCTGATTAGAATTTCATTATGTACACATCTCATAGTTTTGTAATTCATTCATCTTTTGAAGGACATCTTGGCTGGTTCCATAGTTTGGCAATTGTGAATTGTGCAGTTATGAACATAGATATGCATGCATTAGTTTGGTAGTTTGGTTCCCATTCCTTTTTGTAGATACCTAGATGTGGTATTGCTGAGCCATATGGTAAGGTCGTTCCCATTCTTCTGAGGATGCTATAAACTGTTTTCCAAAGTGGTTGCATTAATTTGCAATTTCACCAATAATATATTAGAGCTCCCACTTTTCCATATCTCACAAGCATTTGTTGTTGTTTGTGTTTTGAATGATTCCCATTCTAGTTGGAGTTAGGTGAAATCTCAGGGTAGTTTATTTTATTATTGTTGCTATTTTATTTTATTTTTTCATATTTTATTTTATTTATATGTGGACTATATTGAAAATGGTGTACATTTAGATTGTGCTCTCCTGACATTCCCCTTCTCCCCTCCCAATAATAGCGTTCAGGTTAACCATGCTATATTTATACTAGTATACATATTTTTATGTAGCTCTTACATTGAACAACCTCAGTTTTCTTCCTCTCCTATCCTTCCATTCTAGCTTTGCTAAGATTTTCACTCCATCCATTATCTGTAGTCCCTCTGGTATTACCACTACTCCCTAGCTTGTGATTATTAGAGAAAACATATGTTTTCTTCTCTTTCTGTGCTTGACTAATCTCACTTAAAATAATGTTCTCTAGTTCTTTCCATCTTCTTCATAATGCCATTATTTTATTCTTCTTTATACCTGAATAAAATTCCATTGTGTGTATTTTCCATAATTTCGTAATCCAAATCTATTCATCTGTTGATGGAGACCTAGGTTGGTTCCATATTTTGGCTATTACAAACTGTGCTGCTATGAACATGGGTATACATATGTTAATGTAGTTCTCTGATTTCAACCCCTTTGGAAGTATAGCCAGGAGTGGTATAGCCGGATCAAATGGTGGATCTATTCCCAGTCTTCTAAGGAATCTCCAGACTGATCTCCATAGCAGCTGAATAGTTTGCACTCCTCACATCCTTGCCAGCATTTGTTGTTGTCTGATTTCTGTATGCTTGCCACTCTAATTGGGGTTAGATGGAATCTCAGTGTAGTTTTTATTTGCATCTCCCTATGGCTAGTGATGTTGAACATCTTTTCATTTATCTATTGGCCATTTGTATCTCTTCTTTTGTGAAGTGTTTATTCAGTTCAGTTTCCTATTTCTTGACTGCATATTTGTTTTGCTAGTGCTGAGTCTTTTGAGCTCTTTGTATATTCTGGATATTAGCCCCCTATCAGAGTGGTGGCTGGTGAAGATCTTCTCCCATTCTGTAGGTTTCCTCTTTAGGTTCTTGATGGTTTCCTTTGATGAGAAGAAACTTTTTAGTTTGATGCCATCCCACTTGTTAATTCTTGCTTTAATTTTCTGGGCTTTGGAAGTCGTGTTGATGGTCAGAAAAGATTCAGGGAATTATATTACATCTTTCATGGTTTTTTTTTTCTTTTTTGTGGTATTGGGGTTCATGGAAACCCTTCTACCTCCAGGTCACACTCACAGACCCATTTTTTATATTTTTTATTTGGAAACCGGGTTTCTTAAGCCAATATTACATCTTTTGATTTTGCTGGTGCTTGCTTTGTGTCCCAGGATGTGATCTATTTTGGAGAAGGTGCCATGGGCTGCTGAGAAGAATGTGTATTTTGTTGTTCCTGGTTGAAATATTCTCTATATGTCTATTAGGTCCATTTGGTTTATAATTTTCATTAGTTCTGAAGAATCTTCACTCATCTTTTGCCTTGAAGGTCTATCCAGTGTTGTAAGACGTATATTGAAATCTCCCACTATAATTGTATTTGGGTATATTTGAGATCTGATGTCCAGGAGGGTTTGTTTTACAAATGTGGCTGCACCCACATTTGGGGCATAAATATTTACTATCATTTTATCTTCTTGGTGGATTGTTCCTTTTAATAAAAGGAAGTGCCCTTCTTTGTCTCTTTTGATGTGTTTTAGCTTAAAGTCTTTTTTGGGGGGGATATCAGTGTTGCTACTTCTGCCCATTTTTAGTCTCCATTGGCATGATATATCTTGTAATTTAAAAGAGCAACAGTAGGTCGGATCTGCTGCAGACACTGCTGGGCTGCTGGCGCCAGCGCGGGTTGCAGGCCCAAATTGCAATTCCTGGACCTGACTGACACCAATGTGGCAAAAATAACCCAAGAGTTTGAAAACACACATAGAGCTCCAACATCTTAAGCAGTGAGCGGTGGCAAGCCAGAAGCCTGTGTGCTCACCAAAGGTGGGACCACAGTGGCACAGCAAGTCCTCCAGACACCTGGATCAAGCAATCCAGGTACTTGAGTGCTTAAGAGAAGCTGTGGGACTTAGTGTGCACCCCAGGACCAGAACTAGTCCTGGGTGCCTGCTCCCTGGCCCAGGACCCAGTGATATTCTTGTGTACCTTTCCTGCGCCCCAGGACCTGCACTGTGCACTCTGAGACCAGGCATTAGCCTTGTGTGCCCAGCACATGCCCTGGGTTCAGTGCTAGCCGTGTATTTCCGGCCCATGCCCCAGGACCCTGTACTATCCTTGTGCACCCTGCAGGAGCCCGAGACCAGTGCTAGTCTGTGCACCCCACATGTGCCCCTTGACCCAGCACAAACTGTTTGCACCTGCCCCGTGCCCTGAGACCTGGCACTAGCTGTCTGTACCCACCCCATGGCCCAAGATCCAGTGCTAGTGTAGAAGACCCAGCCTGCGCTCTGGGTCTGGTGCTAGCCCTGTGCACTGTGCCCAAGCCTGAGACCTGGTGATGGGTGTCTGCGATATTGGCACCTGGGACTGGCAGTGCTTTGGCTGTAACTGTGTGTGCCCTGGGACCTGTGGC
Organism: Muscardinus avellanarius; assembly: GCF_963383645.1. NCBI lineage: Eukaryota > Metazoa > Chordata > Mammalia > Rodentia > Gliridae > Muscardinus > Muscardinus avellanarius. The sequence goes on along the minus strand of NC_137786.1, from coordinate 26,021,258 downwards.
AACCCTTTGCACCCAGTGTGCAACTTGGGACCCAACAGGCTAGCCCAGTTAGAATTTCCAGAGATGCAGGAAAGGTCGTCAAGATGCAATACCTGCACAGGGCCACAGGGGGAGGTCCAAGACCATTTAATTAATTAATTAATTAATTTATTTATTTATTTTTGGTTGGTAGTGGGGTTCCTGGAAACACTTCTACCTTCAGGCTACACACACACACACACACACACACACACACACACACATATATATATATGAGAGAGAGAGAGAGAGAGAGAGAGAGAGAGAGAGAGAGAGTATTTTTTTTTTTAATTTGGAAACAGGGTATCTTAAGCCAGCAAGACTGGATTTTGAACCAGCGCAATCCTCCTGTCTCTGCCTCCCAAGTGAAGTGATTACAAGTGTGTACCACCATGCCCAGCTGAAGACTACTTTAGACACCTTCCATCCCTGTGGTAGGGAAGCACAGGCCTGAGTTCAGGGTGGAGAGTGGAGAGGCACAGAATACAGGCTGAAAATACACAGAACCCAGGACTTGTGCAGAATTTATTAACAGTGACACCAGTCACCCTGACACCTAAATGCAAAACTGTCAAAGGCAAGAGAGGGGTCTAAACACTCAGAGAGTGGGTTAAGTAGCTGACAATAGGGTAAAGAGCAAATTAAGAGACATTGGCTTATACTCCCAAAGGTACCACAGCAATCAGACAACAGATATTATTTGGACCCAACATTATATTCACAAATTAGTAGGACAAGTTTTTTATTTTAGTTCTTTTTTTTCCCCTTCTTTCTTTTCCTTTTATTTGGGTTTTTTATATGTTTGATAGATTGCTTTGTTTTCTGATCTCACACAGTTGCTAGTTCTTTTTATTTTATTTAATTTTTGTCCATTTTTCCTCTTTCTTACTATTTTTTTCTTTTTTTCTTTTTCCTTTTTATTATTTTGTCTATGATTAAATAATAGTTATCTTTTGTATCTTGTGTTGTTACTTTATTTGTGTTTGTTTGCTCCTTCCCCCATCTCTCTTACAAACTTTCCCACTGTAGCCTATTTACTCTCTTCCCTCAAAACATTTTATCCTACTGTATGTTCTTGTTTAATATTCAAGGTCTTTTATATCTTATTACTTAAATATTCTACTAACTACAAGAGTCCTACTATCTAACTCTCTCTCATTCTCAACAAGATATTACCTTGTTATACTTAAATTCTTACTCAACCTGAACATATCCTCTACCTAACCCAACTCCTGTACCCATCACCTCAGCTCCTCCCCCATCATCCAATCCTCACTATTGGAAAAAGTACTGCTAACCTGCTGACACCTCTAAATTTCTAATACTAAGATTGGATCAAACATAATACTCACAAACAGTGGGTAGACATCAGAAAAACAGGACTGAGAATGTTTAAAATATGAGAACCAGGAATAATGAAGAGACAACAGAAATCATGAATACTGACCTACAAGAAATGCAAGAAGGGGAGTTCAAAATCTTGATCTACAATATGATGAAAGGCTTTAAAACAAGTTTACAGAAAATGAAAGAGGAAATAGAAACACTAAGAAAGAATCAGAAAGAGGTCTGGAATGAAATGAAAGAGTCAATAAATGAAATGAAGACAGTAATAGAAGGAAATTCTGGAAGATTAGATGAAATGGAAAGTATATTATTCCTTTTAGAAGACAGTTTATTCTAAACTGAAAACACAATAAACATCATACAGAAGTCATTACAGCAACATAATCTAAACATGCAACAACTATGGAACAATATGAAGCATCCTAACTTATGGATAAAAGGCATTGAAGAAGGGATAGAAGTACAGACCAATGGCATCTGTAATCTTTTCAGAGAAATAATTTTAGAGAATTTTCCAAACATGGAAAGAAACTTGAATTCTCAAGTTCAGGAGACATACAGAATACCATTAAGACAGAATCACAGAAGAATGTCCCCATGCCATATAATAATCAAATTGACCAACATAGAGGTCAAGGAAAGAATCTTACAAAAGTGAAAACAAAAGAATGGGTGACATATAAAGGCAAAACAATAAACATCACCCCAAACTATATATCCCAAGTCATGAATGCCAGGAGAGACTGGTATGATGTGATCCAGACTCTGGAAGAAAACAACTTCCAACCAAAACTGCTATATATAGCAAAACTCTTATTTAAAATTGATGGAGAAACAAAAGTGTTTCAAGGTAAGCAGAACTTCAAAAAGTTCATTATTTAAAATTGATGGAGAAACAAAAGTGTTTCAAGATAAGCAGAACTTCAAAAAGTTCATTATTCTAAGCCAACACTAGAGAAAACACTTAAAGAAATAAACCATAAAGAAGAAAAAAGAAGAAGACTTCAGAACCAGAGAAGAGATGAAGTTGATTAGCAGGGCATCTAAGTAAAGAAGAGATAATATTATATCCAACAGAAGATAGAACACAAAATGACAGGTAACAAACACCATATTTCAATAATTATGCTGAACGTCAAAGACAAAAGAAACAGACTGGAAATGTGGATTAAAAAACATAATCCAAATATATGCTGTTTGCAAGAAACTCACCCTTCAACAAAAGACATTCAAAGACTAAAGTGAAAGGAAGGAAAAGAATATATCTCAGGGTAGTTTTGATTTGCATCTCTCTGATTGCTAATTTTCCTGAAATTTTTTTTACATTTATTGGCTATTTACATTTCTTTTTTTGTGAAGTATCTATTTAGTTCACTTGTACATTTTTCATTGGATTATTATTTTCTTAGTGCTGAGTTTCTTGAGTTCAGTGTATATTCGGGATATTAGTCCTTTATATAAAAAGTAGATGGCAAAAAATGTTTTCCCTTTCTGTGGGCTGTCTGTGGAGGTTCTTGATAGTTTCTTTGCTACACAGAAGCTGTTCAGTTTAATACAATCCCATGTATTGGTCACCTTTTAGTTTCACAGGTTATCTTTTTTCCAATGTATATTTTTGGTCTCTTCATCAAAAACCAATTAACTATAAGTGTGCAGATTTGATTCTGAGTTTTCTATTCTGCTCCATTGATCTATGTGTCTGTTTTTGTACCATTACCATGCTGTTTTTATTACTGTGGCTTTGTAATATAGTTTGAATTCAGGAATTATGATGCATTCTGCATGGTTTTTGTTTTTGATAACTACTTTGATTTTGGGGACAGATTATTAAAAATAGGCTCTTTGTGTTATTTATTTATTTATTTATTTATTTATTTATTTATTTATTTATTTATGGTACTGTGGTTCCTGGAAACCCTTCTACATGTGGGCTACAATCCCAGACCTATTTTTTATATTTTTATTTGGAAACAGGATCTCTTAAGTCAGCACAGCTGGCTTTGAACCTGCATGATCCTCCTGTCTCCACCTCCCAAGCACGGGGATTACAAGCATGCGCCACCATGCCCGGCTGTATTATAATTTAAAAATAATATGTATTATGAATTAAATAATATGTGTACTGAGAATTCATTCAAGATATAGTGGAAGAGTGAGTTTTCTTTCTAAAAATCATATAAAAATTGCTAAATTTGTATCAACAATGTATAAGACAGAATTTTCTAGAGCAATTCTCTCTTCCTGTGTGATATTATACTAATCACTTTAATATAAATTTTATATGCATGTGTCCCTTTGTTTTATTCTTGGTTTGATGGGAATAGTGTTCAAATCCTGTTTACTCTAGATATCTCCATATACATTTATATATAGATATACATTAGTATCTGTCAATGACTTTTCCATTTTCTTCCTCTGCTCACATACAATTTTTTTTATTTGTGCTATACACATTTCTAGGTGGAGATACCTTAATTTAAGCCAATCTCTCTAAAATAAATATATATCATTTATAACAAAAAGGCCAAATATATAGCCAGCCTCAACTGTTAAATGAAAACTCTTCACTGCAGTTAATATAAGTGAGAATGTCAGCCACTGGTATATAAAGAATGGGAAAACTACAGTGTAACAGGTACTTCCTTCCCAAACTTAAATCTCTCTTTGAAATACATTTTTACTATAAGCTCTATTTCTTTTTTATCAAGTTAGATATACCATAATATTTAAATGGTGGTGGGAGAGATAATGATAATGTCAGAATTACACAATGTCCAGAAACTTTCTTTGTTGCATTCTTACTGTCTATAGACTCAGAGTCAAAAGTCTGAATATAGGTCATATGAGTTTCTTGGCCATTTTATTTTTTATATCAACCACTATTGCTGTATTTGTCGTGTAAATAAAATGGTATATTTCTAAGTTAGCAAAACAATATTATTTAGACACTTAAAATATAAAGACATCTAATATAAGACCATTTAATTATAATAAGTGTAATTCTATGAACTCATATACATTGGTGGCTATATAATAATTTGTTTTCAAAGACTGAAATAGAAAAATGATCTTTCAAATAAATTTTATAAAGAACCATTTCAATAATTTATTACAGGGTTAAATCTATCCGTCATAAAGACTAAGTATCAAATGAAAATTTGCTATCATCATCGTCGTCTTATGATAACACTGATGCTAATGATGATACACTATTACAATGGTATTATATTCTAGGTTTAGTCAATTATAATGGAAAAAAGAAAGCTATTCTGCAGCCTGAAGATTTCTCAAGTTTTTTATCTACAGGGCTGCCATTTAACAGGCAGTTGTATTTCTGATTAGGTTGTGACAAAGACCTCTGTGAGAACTGTCCTACCAAACTTTCTTCTATTTAATATAGGAAATATATAGGCAATAGGGATAATATAATCAATCAGGCATTATCCTGCAGGTGTATTCCTGCAAAACATTTCCAAATTGTACTCATTTTCCCACAAATTCCAAGAAGGCAAGGCATCAATATAGTCATTTTTCCTTCAGTGTTCTGTGCATAACAAAGAGTCTGGTGCAGAAATTTAGCTCATAAAAGATTTATTGAATGAACTAATAGGAACAGGGACCAGGCTCAGAGTAAAGAAAATAAGTAATAGGTGAAAGAATCAATGTATGTGTGCATGGATGAGAAAAGTGCTGTGAGAGGGATTTTGTCCACAGTTCAAGCAGCTGGATGTCTTAGGCTTAAGGTCATATAACTTGATGAATGAAAATGAAGAACAACTAATATATTCATTACCTATCTTTTTTTTTTTTACTAATTTTATGTATGTCTATATTTTTAAAAAGATTTTATTATAATATTAAATTTGTGAACCATATATGTATATATGTAGAGTACAATGTGATAATTTGAAATATGTACACAATTCATAAGAATAAAATCAAGATAGTTAAGACATCCATGATGTCATTTACATAGGTGATGGTATTTTTAAAATTTACGGTCAGGATACAAGAAGGACTTTAGATAATGAAGGATTAACCCTAGTGAAGTTAGGGAGATGGTCTAGAGGAGGGTGAATTAAAGAAGGAAACAATTTTATTATGTCATGTAGGTATGTAAAAATACCAATGTCAAACTCTATATTATGTATGCGTAAGAGGAAGTGGGAAGAAAGCCTGAGGAAATCTCATCAAGGGCTGCGCATTTGTGTGTTAGTACCACTATGAGTTCATTATGATATGAGACAAAATACAGTAATAAAACTATTTAAGAAAAACATTCCCTAATATCCAATAAACTAAACCATAAACTTTCTTTTGAACATTCAATCAGTTATAGACAATTAACTATGGAATTCAAGATTTTCCAGAATCTTAACTGAATCTTTCTCCTCAAATTTTGCTTTTCTTTTTGCTATGATGCTGTTTCTTAGCAATGTTAATCTTGATATTTTCTTTCTTTCTTTCTTTCTTTCTTTCTTTCTTTCTTTCTTTCTTTCTTTTTTTTTTTTTTTTTTGGTACTGGGAATGAAACCCAGGGCCATTCTACCTCAGAGACATACCTCCCAGCCCTATTTTTTTTTTTTCATTCTTTATTTCTAAAACAGGGTCTCACTGAGTTGCAAGGGGCCTAAGTAGCTATAGCTGAGACTGTCCATAAACCGTGATCCTCCTGTCACAGCCTCCCAAAGCTAGGATTACAAGTGTGCGCCACCAGAACCAATTTGATATTTTCTACTCATCCATCCATCTACCTGCCTATTACTCTCACTAAATGATCTTGATCCATTTTTCTTTTAAACATCCTCCGGGTCATGGAATAAAATTTCTATTTATCTTTCAATGAAAAGTAAACTTTTTTTTTTAGATCTCACAGCATTTTTTAAAAATATGCTTTTCAGATGGGCATGGTGGTGCATGCTTGTAATCCCCACGCTTGGGAGGTGGAGACAGGAGGATAGCACAGGTTCAAAGCCAGCCGCACTGGCTTAGGAGAACCTGTTTCCAAATAAAAATATAAAATAGGTCTGGGAGTGAAGCCCGGAGGTAGAAGCGCTTCTAGGAATCCCAGTACCAAAAAAAAAAAAAAAAAGTGCTTTTCACATTCTGACTTTACTACAGTTTTATAAGTGTTCTTCTTCTCTTTACAAAGTGTAAAATTTTTGAGTATATAAATAAATTCATATTTACATTTCTTCAAATATGTACCATGATTCATTGGACATACTTAAGCTTAACACTGTGTATCAAGGTATATACATTGAAAAATATTGAAGAATATAATACTTAAAGCTGGTGTGATGGGGCACGGTTGTAATCCCAGCATTTGGGAGGAAGAGACTAGAGGATTGCAGTTCTCAGTCTCAACTACTTAGCAAGACCATTTGCAACTCAGTGAGACCCTGTTTCAAAAATGAAAAAGACTAGTAAATAGGCTATTAAGGAACCAACCTAGGTCTCCATGAATAGATGGATGGATTGCAAAATTATGGGAAATAAACCCAATGGAACTCTACTCAGCAACAAAGAAGAACAAAATCATGTCAGCCTCAAGAACATGGAAAGACCTGAAGAACATTATGTTAAATGAGATTAGATAAGCACAGAAAAAGAAAGGACATATGTTTTCTTTAATATACCCAAACTCAGGAGTATTAGGAATACCAGAGGGACTCCCGATAATGGAGGGGAAACCTCAACAGACCTAGAATGGAAGAGTAGGAGAGGAAGAAGGCTGTGTTGATTAATGGAGGAGCAACATTCAAATATGTGTAAAAGTATGAATGTAGCATGGTCAACCTGGACGCTCATTGTTGGGAGATTGGGAAAGGAAAGTGATGGGGGAGGGCACCAGGCACAATCTGAATGTATGCCATTTTTACTATGATCCACATAAAAATTAAAAATAATAAATAAAAAGTAATAAAATAAAAATATAAAAAGGGTAAGTGCTCGTTTTGTTTCTTAAAATACAAATTAACTTAAAACCTTTTATATTTTTATCAAAATTAGTGTGGATTTTAAGTTTTAGGAATTCCCATTATAGTTCACATGCAAAGTAAGAATTGAGATACTAGAGAGACTCTAGATAATGGAGGGGAAAACTTGGCAAAGCTGAAACTGAAAGGTAGGACACGAAGAAGGCTGCGGTTGATTAATGGAGGAGCTACATCTGAATTTGTGTAAAAGTATGAATGTAGCATGGTTAATCTGGACACTCATTGTTAGGAGAAGGGGAAAAGGAAGTGGGGGGGGAGAGAGCACCAAGCAGTCTGAATGTATGCCAATTTCAATATTATCCACATAAAAATAAAAAAAGAAAAGAAACAAAGAAAAGCAAACTAAAAATTAGGGCAGGAGGTGTAGCTCAGAGGTACAATGCCCCTGGATTCCCTCCCCAGTACCACAAAAAAAAAAGAAAAAAAATATAATACTTGAAAAAGAATGCTTGATTTTGAATATTTACATATTCAAAATATGTATCTTTTTTCACAATATTATAAGATAAACACCATTATCCCCACAAAAATGGATCCTTATATAAATTTTACCAGAAATATACAGTGAGTGAGGTAGACTTAAAATATAAACATATATATGATTCCAAATTCAGAATGTATGTATTTAGATAATATTAATGTGATAAAAGCTTACCATAGAAAAAATATGATAGAACACAGAATGTAATCTGGTTGGGCATATTGAGAAAACTATAGTAAAAGAGGAGAGAAAATCATGTGGGAGACAATTATATGACCTTTCTCAATAAAGCTCAATTTCTACCTAAATCCTCAAGAGGATATTGTCCTCATTGTGGTATTTTCTAGCCTAGATGACTTTATTTTCTAAAATAATGAACCATCTAAAATAAAACCACCTAAAATAAAACCATCTAAAATCTCCATAATAGATGGTTTGTGTAATATAATTTGAAATGCATTCAATATGGAACATTAGAATGTTTATCACATCATATAACTTTTAATCTTCATTTAACATCAGTCAACAGCAATATTTTGAAATTAGAGATTTAAAAGTTATTTTTGTCACTGATAAATGACAACATAATATTAATATTCATGCTGTTTAAACATAAAATTTTAGTACCCATCACCCATGTCTGTTTTTGAGAATGAAGATAGATGGTTGAATTAATATATTAGAAAGAAGACAGAGACAGATATCATTTGCTTTAACTTGAAGAACTCCCTTTGGCAGTACTTGTGAAATAGGTCTGCTATTGGTGAGCTGACTTAACTTTTATTTTTCTAGGAATGTCTCTATCTGAAATTTCTTAAGGAGTAGATTTTTAGGTATAGTTTAGGAATAGTATTTTGATTATTTTATTCTTACAGCATATTGAATATATATAATCTCACATTCTCATAGATCACAAGGTTTCTACTATAAAATTCACTGATACCTTCATGGGGATTCCCTTACTAGTGGCTAATTAGCTTTATCTGCTTTAAACATTTGCTGCTTGTGCTTGTCTTTTGCCAAGTTGATTATAACATGCTCAAGGTAATCTTCCTTGGGTTGATCTTATCAGAGATCTTTATATCTTTATAAATTCAAATGTTGATATCTCTTCTAGGATTAGGGATTTTTTTTTTTTTTTTTTGCAGGTCTGAGGATGGAACCCAGAGGCACTTGACTGCCAAATTATAACCCTGCCCTATTTTTATTATTTATTTTGAAACAGGGTCTCACTGAGTTGCAGAGGGCCTTACTAAGTAGCTGAAGCTGTCTGTGAACCACGATCCTCTGGTCTCAGCCTCCCGAATGCTGGGATTACAGGCCTGTGCCACAATGCCTGGCAGAGACATTTTCAACTTATATTTCTTTCGACATATTTTTATCATATTCTCTTTATTTTTTCTGTAATTTTCATAAAATATGTTGTAGTTTTCCTCAGGTATGTGATCTGTGGTGTGTGTGTGTGTGTGTGTGTGTGTGTGTGTGTGTGTGTGTTGTGTGTTAGACTTTATCCAATTGGTTTCTTGAGAATTGAAATCAAAAGAATTCTACCTCTAAGCCATACCACATATACCCAGGCATTTTTTATGTTTTTTTTTTTTTTTTTTTTTTTTGTGGAACAGGGTGGTGTTACTAGGTCATTGAGAGTCTTGATATGCTACCGAGGCTGTCCTCCAACCTTCAGTCCTGTCTCAGCTTCTCTAGGACTGAGATTACTGGCATGTGCCACCACACTTGGATCATCCTGGATTTCTGTTTTATTTTCTAGAACTTTCATTTTTTGTTTAACTCCTTTTTAACTCGTGCATATTGCTTCATTATAAATCTATATTATGATTGAATATTTTTAAGATTATTTTTCTAAATTCTGTATTGGGCAATTCTTAGAGCTCTATCTCAGATTAATTTTACTAAAAACTATTCACCTTTCTGTGTTTTGTTTTGGTTTTGGTGTGGGCCATGTTGGTATGCTGTATGTCATTTATGTAACCTTGAGCCGTTGTCTACATTTGAAGAAGCAAAACACCTCTTTCTATAAGTTGAGGTATTCATCAGTTCTATCTGTTTGTGAATGTTTTCCAGGAATGCAGTCTAACAGGGTTAGACATTTCATGTGGCCATTGCTGCATCCACAGTAGGATTTAAATTTTTATTCCAAAGAAAGTCTTACTATGTTGACAAAATTCTCATTAATTTGCTGAGGCTTGTCTTGAAACTGCAATCATCATTCTATCTTAGCCTTCCAGGTACTGGGATTAGAGTCATATAGCACCATATCTGTGGTATATGACTAATTTTTAAAATAATTTTTTTTTTTTTTTTTTTTTTTTTTTTTTTAGTGGTACTGGGGTTCCTGGAAGCCCTTCTACCTCCGGGCTACACTCCCAGACCTATTTTATATTTTTGAAACAGGGTCTCTAACGCCAGCGCAGCTGGCTTCGAACCTGCACGATCCTCCTGTCTCTGCCTCCCAAGCGCGGGGATTACAAGCGTGCGCCACCACGCCCGGCTTAAAATAAAAAAATTTATATACAGAATTTTACATACAGAATTTTTATGAACATAAGAATTTGGTATATAGTTATATATCACCATGTCTGTGGTATATCACTAATTTTAACATAAATTTTTTTATCATTGGCTATAAACCTAATAAGGCACTTGCTGTTACTTACTGTCCTATTTTATTCTTTTATTTGTGTTTACTTTTGTATTATTTGTTTACATATGATTCTTCATTATTCTGTATTTTTTTATATGTTCCCTTTTTTATACTCCTAGTACCTGCTCTTGGGTTTATCTGTTAGAGTCACAGACTACAAAACTTCATATGCTAAAAAGACTTACTATAAAGTTTGCTTTTGTAGAATTGATTATTTTTTAAATGAACTAAAAATAGGAAACTATAATTTATAGTTATATAAATATAACAAATTTGTGCATTCTTTTATTTTTAATGACCTTCACTCCTTAAAGAAATACAGGATATTTTTTATTCTTTTGAAAGTATTTATTGTAGCATACATATATTTTAATTTATATCTGTAGGGATTACCTCAATTTTATTAATTTAAAATAAATTTCATCTGGCCATGGAAGCACATGCTTATAATTCCAGTACTTGGGAGGCTGAAATGGGAGGATTTCAGGTTTGTAGACAGCCTCAGCTACTTAGTGAGGCCCTTTGTAACTTAGACCCTGTTTGAAAATAAAGAATAAATAATAGGAGCTGGACATAGTTGCACACACTTGTAATCCCAGCATTCAGGTGGCTGAGACCTGAGGATCATATTCTTGGGCAGCCTCAGCTACTTAGTGAGGTCCTTCGCAGCTCAGTGAGACCGTTTCAAAATAAAGAATAAAAATATAGGTCAGGGGGTGTAGCTCAGAGGTTAAATGTCCCTGGGTTCCATCTCTAGACCCACAAAGGAAAAAAAAAATAGGGCTGGAGGTATAGCTCAGGGGTAAAATGTTCCTGAGTTTCATCTCCAATACCATATACACAAAATAAATAAATGAATAAATACATAAATACATAAATACATAAATAAAATTTTAATTTAATTTATTTTAATTTTATTTTTACTAAGTATTGAACTCAAGATTGAAGTTTGTTAGTTTGTTTTACTTTCAGCAGTTCAGATATATTTGGTTCTTTTTCTCAGGAGCAAGTTTTTTATGAGAAGTTTGTTATCATTATCTTTGCTTCCTGTCTGTAATATGTTATTCTTTTTTCTGGCAGCCTTTATAAATTTATCTTTATGACTTGGTTTCAGTAACTTATGATTTACCCCGGCAATATTTTCTTTATGTTTCTTTGTTTGGACTTCATTGAGTTTTTTGATCTGTGTGGCTTATACATTTTATTAAATTTAGAAAATTTTATGACACTATGTTCAAATGTGTTTTTACCTTTTCTTCCTTTTTATTTTTGTCCCAGAGCACCCTAAGATTTTTCATTATTTTCAGTCTTTCTAATCAAGATTTATTTTTTCTCTGAAATATCTAATCTGTTCTTATACCATCTTTTTTATCTCATCTGTTTTTGTCTGCTTTTAAATTATATATATATATATATATATATATATATATATGGTGTTATTCTCAAGAAATTCTCTAGCTCATGTCCATACCTTTCATTTTCCTCTGGTTTTTATTTCTTTGAATCTCTGAGCAAATTTAAAAGATCTCTGATTTAAGTTTTTTTTTTTTCAAATTACATGGTTAATCGAATTCCTTTTCTTTTTATTGATTATCTTAATTCTCTTCATTATGAGCTCATTTCTTGTTCCTTAGCATGCTCAATAAATTTTGACTGGATGCTGGATATTTTGAATGTTATGTTTTTGAGAGATGAAAAACTTAGTTTTTAAAATTGTGTTGTATTTTTTTCTCCTGGGCAGTTAATTTCCAAAACATTGTAGCTTGATTTATTTTGTCAGGTTTAGATCAGTTTGTATTTCATCTTTGAGTTAATTTTGTTTGAAAATAAATGACTCTCAATATTTCACCTTGATGTGTTATAAATTCATTCTATTACTAACAAATACAGCTTTCCAGACCCTTAAGTGAATTTTGATCAATGTTTAGCTTAAAAACTCTTTTAAACAGTTCTGTACTCAGGGAAGAACCATAGCAAGTTTTCTTCTACTATTATACATTTTTTCCTCTGGCTTAATGAAGCTAGCTTCTATTATCCTTAGCCATCTAAACTATAAATACTTTTCTCAATTCAGTGATAATGTTAGACTTTATTTTGGAATCTGTGCTATGGCCTAGAAACCACCTTCAGATATCACATCAAAGCAATTACTTATTTACCACATTTGTTTCCTTTTCTTAGGGATAACAATATTATGCTTCCTAACACCTAAGTATAAGGATTTTTTTTTCCAGGTCTGGGATGGAATCCAGAGGAATTTTACCTCCAAGCTACAACCCCTGCCCAATTTTTTATTCTTTATTTTGAAACAGGGTCTCACTGAGTTGCGAAGGGCCTCACTAAGTAGCTGAGGTTGTCCAAGAACATGATACTCCTGTCTCAGACTCCCAAATGCTGGGATTACAAGCGTGTGCCACCACGCCTGGCTAAGGATTTTTATTTCACATTTTTGTCCAAAAATTTATTTACCAGATGAGGACATTTCCAAAATAAATCATTTCCTTTGAAGTATTTATTTTCCTCTTGGAATTTTAATGAGTGCCAGCACTAGCCAATCAGTAGTTAAGACCTAAAAGATTCGAGATCATTTTAAATCCTTTATTTCAATATTCCTCCAGCTTTACCTTTTACCTATACCTCTGAAACAGCTTCTAAACTGCCTTTTTCCTTCCACATTTTTCTTAAAATTCCATTTCCACTTTTTGTAAAATTTCCCAGTAGATTTAGATTGAAATAAAACTTCTCTCTATAAATTTAACAGGATCTTTTCCAGCCCACTTTTCCACCAGTTTTTATTATCTGTATTTTGTAATCTCCATCTGATTTTGGTATTCTTATGCCTTAATTGCTCTTCCATTTGATAACTCATTATCATATCTGTGTCATTATAAAACAATATTTTTAAAAGTCCAGGTGTAACTCAGAGGTCAGAGGTAGAATGCCCCGGGATTTAGTCCCTAGTAGTGAATAATTTTTTTTTTCCTCCTGAAGTTATCTTCTTAACAACCCTATCAAAGCTCTTCCCTTTCCTGAAAAGTTTTTCAATTGGTTTGTTTATCTTATTATAAAAAACAATATTATCCAAATCATATCAACTATGCCTTATTTTCGTATTATTTCCTGTTGTTTTTGTCAGGTTTTCACCACTGTAACTGAAATTCCTGCCAAGAAAAAAATGGCGAAGAAAAGATTTATTTCAGCTCAGTTTTAGAGGCTCAGTACCTGTTCAGCGGGTCCCAAGAAAGAACAGCGTTGTAGAAGGGCATGGTGAAGGAAAGCTGTGTAGGCCAAAGCAGCCAGAAACTCAGAGAGACAGAACAATGGACCAGGGACAGATACAGTCCCCAAGCTGTGACCACCAAAGAGCTACTTCTTCCTGCCATGCATCACCTACTTATAGTTACCACTCAATAAATCCATTCAAGTTATTAATCCATCAAGTGATTTATACACCATGGACGTTGAGGAAAGAGCCCTCACGTTTCGGCTATTTAACATCTGAACACTGCTGTATTGTCAAACACATAAGCTTCTTGGTGAGGCACTCCAGATCCAAACAAACCCAAACATACAAATCCTCACTACAGTTAAATCATAGGAAAGTAGCAAGCACGTCTTATTCACTCTTTTATTCTAAGCACATAGTACAATTCATGGCTTATTTATATTTACCTTATAATTTCTACAATAAATTATTATACTCAAATCTCTGACAATTACATACATATATACACATACACACACATACACAAACACACACATACCACGTAATTTTGTTGTTTTATTACATTGTAGATTTCCTTCCAGAGGAACCATGGAGACCAAACAAAGGAAAAATAGACTGCATAGTATTGAGAAGGTAGCATTCCGTAAATAATGAAGTGCTGGGACTGTAATTTTATAGACGCAAAGAAAAACATGGGTGTATATAATTGTGAGGTCAACATCAGTTCTCTGTTGGAAAGTCAACTCAAATCCCTATTTCTTAGGAACTACAAATTTAAGCCTCATTCAGAATTCTAAATCTAGAAAGTTCTTTCCCAAAATTATATTTACAGACTGCAAAGGAAGGCAACTTCTTTGCAAAGTGGCATAGGTCTTCTAGTCAAGAGTAAGATGTTTCTGGGAGTGGTGGTATGCACCTGTAATCCTAGATACTTGGGAGGGTAAGACAGGAGAATTGGGAGTTCCAGACCAGCCTGGGAAACCTGAGAAAATTCCATTAAAGAAAAAAAGTATGATGTCTCCTTATTTTTACAAATAAAATTTCAAGCTGGGTGTGGTGGCACACGCTTGTAATCCCCCTGTTTGAGAGGCGGAGACAGGAGGATCGCGCAGGTTCAAAGCCAGCAGCGCTGGCATAAGAGACCTGTTTCAAAAATATAAAATAGGTCTGGGAGTGTAGCCTGGAGGTAGAAGGGCTTTCAGGAACCCCAGTACCACCCCCAAAAAAATTTCAAAATCAATATGTGATATTCTATAATTTTAGACAACAACATTTCTCAGTTAGAAAGCTGTAATATAAAAGAAAGAATGAATGAAGAGAGGAAGAAAGGAAAAAAGAGAAAAGAAGGGTATTATAATATTTTGAGATTCAGTATACCTAGGAGAAATGTTTCCTATTAAGATTACATTTTTATATGTTTCCATAATCCCATCCTGATAAATGGCTGAGGCTAAACAGATTTTCACAGCCTCTATTTATGCTTTGGAGCCAGCCCTATGGACTGAAACATTTCCATTTTTATATTATGTATTTCACAAAGTCTATTTCTGTCTTCCAGTACTAAATTATGAAAAAATAAAGTCAGGAGTCAGACACATGAATATAAACATAGCAGCTTTTTCACTGGTAGAACAGTCTCAGAAGACAGATGTGTAGAAAATGTGAAACCTATTAGAGAACCCTAAAATGAAATACATTTGCACAGGTCATACTAAACACCCATTATTCTCCTTCATAGGAGAGAAATCAGACTGAAGGACATTAGAATGATTTGGATAAGAAGAGATTTCTGGGATGACCATATGTAGTTGCTATATTTTGTTTCCTTTCTTTATTTTGCTTTTATTTTAAAAGAAAATTCAGAGCTCTGCTTAATTTAATCAGTCCTCCCTCACAGGAGAGAAAATGATAAAAGCAACAAAATCTTTTTCTTCCCACCAATGGCAGACATGATCTCATCCCATCTCAGCCTTGCTTCAGTGCTTGGCTAAGCTGGACTTGTGTGGTTCAACATCAAGGTGTGAGAGCCAAAAACATATAACTTGATATTCTATTGGAGATATCTAAAAATAAAGCTGTTATCTAAAAATGCTAGCCTTTCTCTGTTGACATAAAAAAAAAAAAACAAGCCAGCCATAGATACAAACAGAATCCATGACAATCACTGCTAATGTTGTCTAGCCAACCAGATGCAGTAACAGATATTATAAAATGTGGAAGTAAAAAGAAACAATCCCCGGGCATGGTAGCACACGCTTGTAATCCCGGCGCTTGGGAGGCGGAGAGAGGAGGATCTCGCAGGTTCGAAGCCAGCCACGCTGGCTTAAGAGAGCCTATTTCCAAAAATAAAAAAGTATAAAATAGGCTGGGAAAAAGAAACAATCAAACATACCCCTCCCCCAAAAAATATCCAACCAAACTACCACTTTGGTTTCAGTACTATGATACCAACATCTACGCTCAACTATCTTTTCTATGCTTGTTCTTTTAATTATAGTTGCATTTGGAATTAACTATTCTCAACTCAAGATTCCCAGTCAATTTAATAGATAGGACCCCAAATATATTACCAATAAATTTAACTTCCAAACTAAATCAGTTTAATTCAGAATCAAGTGAAGGGTAGGAACAGAAGTCACTGAGTAGGAGCCAGAATATCACTTTTACTTGTAGAATGGCTGTGAAAGGTACAGATTAGGGATGAGACAGGAATGAGCTCTTGGATGTGGAATCACCACATTACACACTGTTACATAAGCAGTGAAACTAACTTTGAACAACTCATTCATCACTGGATACAGATATGGCCTTGCCCATCAATATTAAAGTATACTATGCTCTTATTTTCCACATCTAGACATTCAATTCAGAGCAAAAGAGACATGCAAAACACCTAAGCCCGGATTTACTAAAGAAGGAATTTAATTTTCTTTAAACAAGTTGGACTTAGTAAAGGAGTATTGAGAAGGCCAAAAAGTCAGAGGAAAGACATTCTTATCTCTTTGGCATGTTAGATGCTTAATTCTCTTCATGGAACAAATTCTCATCTTGTTTTTGACCTGTCACTCGAGGTAGCACATCCTAAAGTACCTTATAATTATGCATTCATTACTGATAAAAAGTGAATTAGAAGAGTAAATATGACACTTATTATCAGTTTCTAAAAAAGCTTCTAAAGCTCTCTAGGCACATATCATATTGAAAAGAGAAAATAGTGGTATATATTTTTTTAATATGATACATCCTTCACTGAAATGAAAAACGGTTAGAAATAGCAAGGGTCAAAAACAGTAAGTCGCTAGTTATTAAAAATATTTACCACTTGAACCTTTAGTAGGAAAACTCCATTTCTTATTAGATATAAGAATTTCAGGCTGTCCTGCCCTCTCACGACTCCCCAACTTGGATCAGGAGGCCCAGAGAACCCGGAGCTGAGGCCCCTGGAGGAGATTAGCTCCTGGATGGGCAATGAGGGGGCTGAGGAAGACAGACAGGCCAAGACCGAGGGCATCTGAAGCCAGAACATTGAGCAGAACTTCTAGGCAGCCTTGACTGTCAACCCATCCATTGGCCACCAGAAACTCATTCTATCTGATGAAGTGAAGATGTATAGTCAGAAGAAACTAATTGCTCTCTCCATTAAGCTACAAACTGGGTCTCTAGTCACTTCTGGCTTTGGACTGGAAAGAAATCACAAGAAAGCCAGTCCAAGCTGAAGGCCAAATGTGGACCAGGTTTCCAAGAAAAGACTTTCCGGATGATGGCTCCCATGTCCTGTGCCCAGTTCATCTCAGCATCTTCTCTGCAGGCTACTGAGCTTTTCCAGTTGTGGTCAGAGGGTTCTGGTTTCCAGTGGAATGTTCCAGACAGGAAAACATTCTCACAGACACTGTTCTCCTTGTCACTGACTCCCCCATCTACTGACCTCCCAGGGTTACAGCACTCCACCCTAAGCCCTCACTCCCCTTCTCCCACCTGTTCCATCTCCCCCAGCCCCTTAGGCTTGGCTCTGAGTACTACCAGGTTGCAGCTGGTGGAATTTTCAGTCTTTATGGAACTGCCAAATGCAGTTGACTCTTGCCAGAGGCACCTGTTTGTACGTATCAGTCAGCCCTGCCCCAGACCTGAAGAGGCCCTGAAGAGTGTGGACATCTGGCAGATCTAGGGCAAATTTCCTGAGAAAAAGGGTGATCTGCAGGAGCTAAATTATCGCAGCTCCCACAAACATTTTTTCTGGTCCAGTTCTGGGCAGACCTGAACTGGGGCCCAACTGGCCACAAGGAGGGGCTCTGTGGCAGTGGCAGGAGAAGCAGCTTGTACTGAGTGAGCAACCAGTGTGAGAGCCTGGAGCAGGGACCCTCACCTGCTCCTCCGAGGTCTGCTCCTTGGACACACAGGTGGTGGGGAATGTGGAGACCAACTGGTCCCTCTGAAGGATAGAGGCTTTGTGTACTGTCTGCAGTACTTGCCCATGTGCAAGTAACTGGTGAATTTTCCATTCAAGCTGTAGCATCTGCCTGAGCAACACATGATGAGCAGCATCCTGGAGAACATCACTATCCTCCAGGTAGTGACAGATACCCAACAACTGCTGCTCCTAGCTGTCTACATCGCTGGGGTCTCCACCAGTGAATGGGGGGCCCAGCACCACCTTTACTGCCTGGTCAGGGACAGAAGAGGCCTGTCACAATTGGCTCACTCTTTGAACACCTTTCCCCCAGAAGGGACCCTCCAACTTTCCTCATGCTTCTTATTTGGGGAAGGGGCTGTGAGGAAAAGGGGCTGACCTCCGAGACTCGAGCAACTGGGACTGTCTCCTATCAGAAGGGACCCGAATTCCTGTTTGGTGACACAAACAGGTGGGAGTGATTATAGACCTCAATACCGGTACCTTACAGGGAGTGTCTAAAAAGAAAGACGACTCTAGAGCATCAGAGACAGGGGACAGGAGTGAGACCACCCCCAGGAACACCAGTGGCTCTCAACCTCTCATACTCTTTTGGATTGTGTGTGTGTGTGTGTGTGTGTGTGTGTGTGTGTGTGTGATGCTGGGGTTGGCACCCAGGGACTTTTCTACCTCCAGGCTATACTCCCAGATTTTTTTATACTTTATTTGGAAACAGGGTCTCACTAAGTTGCTGAGAGCCTCACTAAGTAGCTAAGGCTGGCTTTGAACCTGAGCTATCCTTTTGTCTCAGCCTCCTAAGTGCTGAGATTATAAGTGTGCACCACCATACCCTGCTGTCTTCTGGATGGTTGTCCTCCAAATATCTGCTTCTTCTCACCCCTTTTTCATCTGTAATATCACAAATTGAAGATTAACCCTTTCTGTGCAGAAAGAGAGCTAGGTGGGCCCTGGAGAGACGTGGTGTGGTGTGGTGTGATGTGGTGTGGTGTGGTGGTGTGTGTTTGTGTCTGTGTGTGTGTGTGTTAAAAATAATTTTAACTGCACAACTGATGTCCTAAGAAATAACTTGATTTACTCTGAATTCCTGTGAGACTAGGCACATCTCTATAGATTATAAATCAGAATTAACTATGTTGGATACTTTCCTTTAAATAAAATATATAAATATTCACATTGTTCAGCTGTATGTGTGTACGTGATGATTTAACTAGCAAGTTTTAACTCTATATTTTAGCTAACAATATTCTTTATTTTGAGAAATGTTAGAACTAGAAATTATGATTATTGATTTGGTGTGTGTGTATTGTGTATGTGTGTGTGTGTGTGTGTGTGTGTGTGTGTGTGTATTCACCCTTGTACTTAATTTCTTCTTTATTTATTTTTGTGGTACTAGATATGAAACCTAGGGCCATTCTAAATCTTGAGTTACATCTCCAGACCTATCTTATTCTTTTATTTTGAAACAGTCTCACTAAGTTGCAAAGGGCCGAACAAAATTAGTGAGATTGGCCATGAATCTGCAACCCTCCTGTCTCAAACTCCCAAGAACTGGGGTAACGAGTATGTGCCACCATGCACAGTTTCATTTCTTCTTACATACCCATAGTATCTCCCTAATGTCATATTAATTTTTAAATATTTGTATTTATTCTATTATTTTCATAGTAGGCTGTTTGTTTATATTTTCTTAAAGATTCCATAACAACCTCTGTGATAAATACTGTTATATTTTATTTAACTCATATGCTTTTGCATTTATTTTTATTATTGAGTTGCACTGCTATATAATTTGCAGCTTTAAATTACACAAACACAATTTCTTTATGTCAAAAGTTCAAGAAGAGCTCAGTTGAATTAACATATGTTCTCTAAGCAAAGTAGATTTAAATACTAGTTATAAAATATGTACCAAAAAACCTGAAAAAATAAAATTTTGAAAATTTATTATTATGTGAAAGTTAATGAATCCACTTCTACAGATACATAGACATATAATGCACAAGAATTAAAGAGGAAGATATAAATACAACATACAAATAATTATATAATTGTGATTAGATTAAAATAAAGGCAGATATTGTCCTATGGGATGTCTCTCATACGTGGATGAGCCATCTGGTTACCAGAGGGACTTTAGATAGTGGAGGATACATTAGGTGAGAGATGCGGTTTAGGGTAAGGGTAGAGAGAGAGGGAGAATCAATAAAATCAATTCCATCCAGGCATGGTAACACATGCTTGTGATCCCAGAATTCAGAAAGCAGAGACTAAAAGATTGCAGTTCTGGGATGCCCTCAGCTACTTAACAAGACCCTTCTCAACTCAGTGAGACCCTGTTTCAAAAATTAAGACGAATAAACAGGACTAGGGGTGTAACTCAGAGGTATAATGCCCCTGGTTTACATCCCCAGTATCTCAAAAAAAGTAAAATAGATAAGTAAGTAAGTAAGTAAATAAATAAATAAATAAATAAAATCAATTTTATTGCCATCATGTACATATGTTAAAATACCAATGCCAATCTCAATATCTTGTATGGAGAAGCAGAGAAGTGGGAATGTAGCAGGGGAAAAACTCACCAAATACTGTGTACATATATGTCACTATCATTGTGAACTATATTATGAAATGAAACTATAATATACTAATAAAAGTTTAAAAAGATTTAAGTGTATAATTATTACAGAAGATATACTTTAGATTAAAAAATTAAATTGATTGAAAGAAATGGCAGTAAAAGAATTGGAATGTGTCTACCAATATGGGACATGATTAACTTTGAAATGTTATTTTAAGTGAATAGGTGCTGGGTATTGTGGTTCACACTTGTAATTCTAGTCCTTTGGAAGCTGTGATAGAAGAAATGTTGGTTCAAAGGTAGCCTTGGAAAATTAGTGAGATCTTTTTTTGAATAAAAAGTAAATAAGACTGGAGGTAGAGCTCAAAGGTAGAATTTTCCTGGGTTCAATCTTCAACACTACAATAATAACTAAACAAAATTACGAGAAAATATTTCTAAAAATGAATTAATTAATCAGAGATTTATAACAATATATGAAGCTATATGTATAAACATACATGAAACTAACAGTGAAGTGCCAAAATGTATAAAGAAAAATTGATAGAATTTTTATAAGAGTGAGTACAAGAAGGAACTAATGAATGCAAGAAATTTTTAAATTGAAACTCAAATATAAATAGAATTCTTAATAGTTCTCTTTTAATAGTGGATGAAGAAAGTAGGAGCCTACTAAGAATATAAGATAAGTGAGATAACCAACTAAGGTGAATTAATAGATAAGTACTGGCTGTTTTACATGAGCATGTAGACTACACATTATTTTCAATCGCACATGTTACATACCATAAAACCCATTAAACCAGAAAGCAAAACTGCCTTTTATTATAGGGTTTATGTCAAAGTATATTCTCTGACAACAATGGAGTGAACTTAGAAATCAATCAGTAAGAGAAATAAATTTGGAGACTATAATGTGAAAATTAAATAACATTATCAAATAGAGATAAATGAAGACTAAACATCCACATACCAAAAATAATAGAGTTCCAAGATTGAAGTATATCTAGCTAACGCCACACATATGCAGCAACTAGATAGATAAGCCGAAAACTTTGTTTAGCAACCCAGAAGTTTCACCATATTTAAGGTGAAATACAGGCATCACTTTAATAACATAAAATAGTTTTGCCTGCTTTCAAGTTACATTTCCTATAACTATATGGTATATACTTGTGTGTCTGGCTAATTTCATTCTAAATACATTTTTGTGATTTATTCATCCTCTTTTGTGTAGTAGTAGATTTTTTCATTTTCATTACTGGATTCTATCTCATTCTAATATAATTTTTCTGAACAGTGAAATATTCATATAAATAATCATATATGTGTATCTATATATGTAATGTATATATTACATAATAAGCATATATAATCAAATCTTTCTATATATTTCTTTTATAACTAGCTTAGTTCATTTAGACTAAGAAATTTAGCCCAACAATGTTGACTCAGGCATAAATATATTTTCATTGCAGAATATTATCTTGTAATAATATAATTCATTTTATATTTTTACCAGTTGAGGACATTTGGATAGTTTCTACTTTTGAGTATTGAGAAGAAAGCTGCTTTAAAATCTGAATCAGAGACTTTGTTTGGACATATTCATTACTCGTGGGTAGATTCCTTAGAATGGATGAATTACTGGGTTGAAGAGTAAGGGTAGATATAACTTTTAAAATTCCAGACTGGTAAGCAAAATTTCTGGAATTTGTATTCTCAATAACACTGTACAAAGAATCAATTTCCTTCAGATTATTTTATGTCACTTCCTGTTGTCTCCTTTTTTATTGTAGCAATTAATCAATTTATAAAGACATCTAGTTGTGGCTTTTATCTGAGCTTCCTTAACCACTGATAAATTAATGGTTTTAACCTGAATTTGGCCATTCATGTGTCTTTCTTGGTGAAATGGAACTTTGGCATTCTGTCTATTATAATTGAATTGCTTTATTATTGATTGCTATAGTCTGTGTAAAAATCCCTTGTCAGATATATAGTTTAAAATATTTTCACTCAATTGCTGGCTGGCTTCACATTTCCTTAATGTTTCTTTTGAAGCACACCAGTTTTTTTTTCCAAAGTTAAAGTACAGTTTTTAACTTTTTAAATATTTCCATTCATATTTTGGTAAATAGAGGATCCTGGAAGGGTTTTTGTATAGTAATAAAAAATAAATGGCAAAAATCAAGCCTAGAGGCTCACAGAGTGTTGTGTGCATGTATGTCTCTATCACCCTAAATTTCATGATGTATGATTACAATGAACTTATAAATAATTAATTCTGTATTGTTTTGAAAGAAATATTGGTGGAAATATAGACTTTATTTTGGAAATATAAGAGTTTATTTTTAAGACAAGCAAAAATGAAAAATAGGCAGAATAGCTCCCACACAGGGAAGGAGCTTTTTAAATGGAATAACAGCTCAGTATTCTCAGAGTGGAGGCAGCTTTTATTCTTTTTTTTTCTCTTCCCTTTTTGTGATTGGTCAGATTAGGGTCTTGAGAATTTAATGTCTTTAGCCAAATTTCAATTCTTAATCTGAATCATTATCTTGTGAGCTGATGAATTTTAATCTTCTGGAACTAGTGGGCTCTTAATCTCCTGTCTCCCTGTTTTGATTAACCTTAAAATTCATTTACACTGTTCAGATTACTACCCTGAGGTTTGTTTTCTTTTTCTATTTCTTTTTTTTTTTTCTTTGATGGTACTGGGGTTCCTGGAAACCCGTCTACCTCAGGGCTACACTCTCAGACCTATTTTATATTTTTATTTGGAAACAGGTTCTCTCAAGCAAGCGTGGCTGGCTTCAAACCTGCGTGATCCTCCTGTCTCCACCTCCCAAGTGTGGGGATTACAAGCGCGCACCACCATGCCCAGCAAAATTGTTTTAACTTCTATAGATCTTATTTCGTCATTGTTGCCCCAAACCTTATTAACCTTTTCTAGTTTGATTTCTTTTGTAGATGAAATCATTTTCCCCCTAGGTTCTCTGCCCTAACTGCCTAGGTTTTTCAAACTGCTCATCTTCTCCCTCTGATGAATAGACCCTAACTGCTCTTAGAGAAATAGAGTGATGAACACTCCAAGTCTTAAAGCTTGTAGAGCACTACTGAAATATTCCAGTCACAGTCTCATTGAAGTTTGATGACCTAGTTGCGTCTGCAACTAGGAAGAAGAGATATTTCATATTTTTTGTTCTCATAATGATTTGCAGCTAGAGAGCTAAAAGATATGGCCTCAGACACATGATGATCTGTAGGTACCTTCTTCTCAGTGTGCAAAGTTTTGGTGTGCTCTTCAACACCCAACATAATAGTATAACCAGAGGCAAATGTGCTACAGAAGTGGTAAAAAAAAAAAAATGGAGCTGTACTGAAGCCATTTATAACAGAACTTTTACCTTTAGATTTTAAAAAGAGTAAAACGTGACACCAATGCCCCAAATCTTCCTCCAGTTAAATCCTTATAATATGTTGTAACGTTAAACTTGTTGTTCTTGAGTTTTGCAGGTCCAGAACCATTATGCATTAAAGGGGAAATTCCTATTTCTTTAAACTCCTAGACAATCTCAACAACTTTGAAAAGCAGTTTAGCAGAAAAATGTGGGCATTTAAAAGTAATTTTTTTGAGGGCTGAGAACAAAGATAAAAAGCACGCTAGAAAAATATTTTATTATCTTAGAAAATGCATGCATTGTTGTGAACAGAATATTTTTAGAAACATGAAAGTTAATTGTGTTCATGGTGAGAACTCATACAAAAAATAAATAGCAATATTTTATAGAAAATTGTAGAAAAATTATGCGTTTTATAGAATTACAGTAAACTTCTTTGAATGTGATCCTACAATTGGATGAAAAGTAGTTCTAGGCAATGAATTTGTAAATTTAAGTAAAGAGATATTCAAGCAAAGTATAGAAGGCATAATCTGGTTTCTATTTGCTGCTTTTTGCAAAATATAAGTGTAAAAGATAAACTGACAAAATAACCATTAAAAAAAGAAATTGAAGCCTGATGATTTAGAAAAATACTCCAAACATATTACCTATGCTAACAAGTATGCTCTGAAAATAAAATCAAGGTTACAGTTGTATTTTGGTAGAGAAATATGGTATATAACATATGGGTCCTGTCGGTTATGTTAGGGAAACCAAAAATGGAAATGAGATGATCCAGGAAGGACATGTGGGGGACTCTTAGATCTAATGTAATGGATTCTGCTGACATTTATGGAAAAATGACAAACCTTTTGAAAATGTCAAATTAGCAGAAACAATGTTAACTTGTGCTGAGTATTCAAAGAAAAGGCAAAATTAAAGAGGGATGTTTTACTGTCAAAATGATAAAAGCAGTTAATTGGTTGGATGTGCATTGACCACCATTTTTCATGAGAATGTCACTGTAGATTACAGTGTGGAGTGTCAACATATTCCTCCCGTGGACTGAGAGAACAGAATCCTGAATACAAAGATTAGTGTCTGGCTTTTAACCCTAATGATAACTTTCTTATGGGCTTAAAATTTTCTTTGAGTTCTTGATGACTGTTTTTCTCCTATTTACCTCTTTTGAAATAAGAATATCTAGCCTATACATATCCCATCATTATATTTTGAAAGTACATAACTTTTCTATGTTATTTCCATCGTGGTGTAGAAATTTCACTCTACAGCATAGCAGAAGCAAAGTTTCACCCATATATAATCTAGACAGTTTACAAAATATGATTGAGAATGATTCATTGAGAATGAGCTGATTCTATTTAGAGTATTTTTAAATTTATCATGGATGATAAAATGCATTAAGGTTTAAGAGGAAGATGAGACAGTGTGAATGTGTTTTGTACATAGAAATAATGAAAATGTGGGGTGAGATGGGTAGAAATAAAAACACTGGGTTGAATATTTTTCCACAAAATTTATGTCCATCTTCAACTAGCAAATATAACTTTATTTTCAAATAGAATTTTTGAAAATGCAAACAAGTTATAATGAAGTCATGCTAACTAATAAAATTTTTGCTTTTATATCATTAAATATATTTATTTCACTACAATTTAAAACTCACTTCAGTGAGAGTTGGATTTGATATAACATGTGAGTTTATTTCCATAATGAAGGTATCAAACTGTATTGTTAAAAAGGACTATTAGTTGAGTGAAATAATTCTTGATTATGAGGAAGCAGATCATCATAATTTATCAGTGAAGGTAAAATAATTATGGTCACTTGTATATTTTTTGTGACAGGAGAAATTTGACATAATGTATAGTATAAATCAAAACTGTAAGACATTAAAATCAACATTATCATAAAAATGGAAAAAGTTTGTGCCAAATGAAAATTATTTTAATACATTTTGACTAATATTATTAAGGGATATTTCTTTGCAAATAGAATGTGCTCATTATTTTGCTTGTAAATTGCATCACTAATAATTATGATATTTCGAGATAAACATACAAAATAAAATACATCTCATTAAGATAGATTTGCTTCATTATTTTCTTAATTGTATTAAATCATATTAAATTTTATTTCCAGAAATAAAACTGCTTTATACTTACAAAAATGTAAATGCTCATTTTCCTCACAGTTTATGAAGACCATCATACAATGCATTCACACATCAGACTCTAAGTACACAAGCACATTTTAATCACACTGTATCAGCTAATAATATCACAATAATGATAAACTTACAAAAGCAATTTCAGGAAAACACTAAACTCAATTAAAGCTTTGAAATAAACCCATAAGCAATTATATCAAGTGGAAAAAGAAGGCAGTTTGCTGGACTGCAATTTGATAAAAATTTATGAAGTAAATAACACAAAATTATAGAGCATGACAACAATTATTCACAAATAATATTTAGCTATATATTTTTTTTGATAGTGGGAATTGAACCCAGAGACATTATACCTCCAAGATATACCACCAGTCCTATTTTTTTATTTTTCATGTTGAAACAGGTGTGCACTAAGTTGTAGAGATCCTCACTAAGTTGTTAAGGCTGGCTGTGACCCTGCAATCGTCCTGTTTCAGCCTCCCAAATACCGGGATTACAAGCTTGTGCCACCATGCCCAGCTAGCTATACTTTTATATCTTTAAATTGAAAGCATATAGACAATATATCCCAGTGAACCTTCTTCTATATTTTGAAAATTCTCTTTTTTGCTTTTACCACTTCAAATGCATTTATTTTATTTATAATTTAAAAATTGTATCTGACAGGACATCAGATATAGCCCTGAGAGTGAAGAATGTTAAAGTCATTGCTCCCATATTTGCAGAGAAAAAAAAAAACAATAAAAAAAGAAGCTGAAAATCAATGACTTTTTGGAGGTTCCACATAAATAAAAATTTCAGGGTAAATTACCACCTGAAGACTGGAGAGACGGGTGAACTCATATAGTCATATCAATGATGTGCTTATCTGGAGAAAAAGCTACAGGAGTCATACAATTGAGGAACGCTTTGATGGTTATATTGATGGATTGCTGGAGGCTGAATAATGACCACAGTGTGAGTGAAAGACTCCTGGGTGCTGCATTCTTAGTCCAACAGAAATTTATTTCCTTAACATTTTAGAAGCTATAAGTCTGAGATCAATTGTTTGTAGTGTTGTTTCCTTCCCAAGGCTCTCTCCTTGATTCTCAGATGGCATATTTATGTCTTCACATCATCTCCCCTTTGTGCATGCATGCATTTTATTCTTTTAAGGACATCTGTCATTCCAATGTATACTCTATACAAATAAATTCATATTAACTTAATTCTGAGAGACTGAGCATTAATTTTCATCATATGAGAGAATATACAGGAGTGCTAACATGTATGAGTTTTCTTTTCTGGGGCAATGAAAATGTTCTAAAATTTATCATAAAGTTGACTGCATGACTCTGATATATATAATAAACAGCATTTATTTTTTAATAAATGTCATATTTGTAAATACTAGACTTTTCTCTCAGGAAAGTGGTTCAAATTAACTATGAACTAAAATTTGGTTGAAAATGCTAAGGCCTCATGGAAAAAAATACAGAATAGATAAGAAAACATTGGTGAGAATAAAAATATGTTATATTGTGTGTTCACTGTCCTTAAAATTATCTTATATAATTTTATAATATGAAAATTAACAGTAAGTTATTTTTTGTGGTACTGGGGTTCCTGGAAGCCTTTCTACCTGTGGGCTACACTCCCAGACCTATTTTTTATATTTTTATTTGAAAACAGGTTCTCTTAAATCAGCACAGCTGGTTTGGAACCTGCCAGATCCTCCTGTCTCCACCTCCCGAGCGCTGGGATTACAAGCGTGTGCCACCACGCCAGGCAACAGTAAGTTATTGTTAAAAGTTAAATTATTTTAAGTAAAACTATATTACTTATGTTTATATTATTGTTTTAGACTGGAGATTATGAGAACTGAATAGTGCTTAATCCATTACAAACATCCTTCATGGATACCTGGATGCCTTTATCAACTTTATGCTATTTTTTCACAGTATGATATAATAAAGAAGTTGGGTTTAGTTGCACTTTTTACTTCCTCATTTTATTTTTCTGTTTTCAAAGAGAACCTTTGGCATTTGCTTTTAAAAGTCATTTTGCATGGAAATTACTAAATATAAGCACAGTACATTACCTTGGATATGGCAAGAAACTCCAAGACTATAATGTGCATTAAGGTAACATTCCAAACATATTCTTTCAAGTTTTCAGCCAATAATTTGTTTTGTTTTTATAATTTCTTTTTAACTGTAAAACAGCTAAGCTGTACTTGAAATATCAATTTTCATTCCAATAGTACCAATCCAATTGTGTACTAATTTGCATGTGTGACCTGCACTGAATCATGACCCTCCATTCTAAACTAAGTGAAAAGATAGGACCGCCCAGGCATTTTCCAGAGTTAATATTCTGTGATTTTTGGCTTGTGGATTGAGACAGACACTATAAAAGATACTTGCTAGAGGAATAATTTTTTTTTTTTGGTATTGGAGATTGAACTCATGGTCATTCTACCTTTATGACCCTGGGTCATAAAGCTATACCCCCCCACACACACACACACAAATACACCTTTTTTATTTTGTCAGAGAGACTTACTAGTTGCCAAGAGCATCTTGTGAAGTTCTGAGGCTAGCCTCAAAGCTGCAATCATTCTTTCTTAACCTCCCCAGTACTGGGATTAAAGATGTCCATCAACAGATGAATGTATCAAAAAATCATGGTATATACACATAATGGAAACTCACTCTGCCCTAAAAAAGAACAAAATTATTTTATTTGCAAGAAAATAAATGTAACTAGAGAATGTTATGCTAAGTGGGATTAGCCAGTCTCAGAAAACAGTTTTATGTTCTCCCTCATATATCAAAGCTGCAGATATATTGGGTAACAAAAGAAACCTCAGATAAATGAGTAGAGACTCAGTGAGACAATGTGAGTGGGTTAGGGGAAGAGGAGGAATAAGGAGATGAAATGAAGGTAACAGCTTAAACAACTTTTATACATATTCTTTGTTATTCTTTTTACTTTTTATTTAACTTATATAATTACTTTCTCCTAGATGACTTGGAATTATAGTGCAATTAAGTAATTTTGTAGATATATGAAATATATTCTAGCAGCCATGCCTAAATTTTCTAACCATGTCAGCATCCTTTTATCAACAATAAATTATACAGCCATAATATGAACCCTTCTAACTACATTTGATTCACGACCTCACAAGTTTTATTTATTTATTTTAAGTATTTATAGAATTATTTAAGATACTATTAAAATGCCCTTGTGATAAATCACATTATTGTCCCTAAGTTGTTTTTGTTTTTGTTTTTGTTTTTGTTTTTGTTTTTGGTGTTTGGTGGTACTGGGGTTCCTGGAAGCCCTTCTACCTCCGGGCTACACTCCCAGATCTATTTTATACTTTTTATTTAGAAACAGGGTCTCTTAAACCAGCGGGGGTGACTTCGAACCAGCGGGATCCTCCTGTCTCCGC
Source organism: Muscardinus avellanarius (assembly GCF_963383645.1). Classification (NCBI taxonomy): domain Eukaryota; kingdom Metazoa; phylum Chordata; class Mammalia; order Rodentia; family Gliridae; genus Muscardinus; species Muscardinus avellanarius. The sequence continues at coordinate 25,991,526 of NC_137786.1, read as the reverse complement.
CTCCCAAGTGCAGGGATTACAAGCGTGTTCCACCATGCCCGGCTGTTCCTAAGTTTTTAATTCTTCCTTTTAAAAACTTATACAATCATGTTCATTGCTATATGATTCATGTGTCTAAAAATATGCATTAGACACTCAATGTTGAACCACAGAGCCAAGAACAGATCAATTCCAATCAATCAAGCTCTGCTAAACCCAGTAGAAATTAGCTGACCCTTAAGATTATGGTTAACAAAAGTGCACATCTAATGTTTTGTGATTGCTTGTAGCACATTATGAAAATGAAAAGATCATTCCTTCAAGAGTCTTACACAACAGTGTCTTGGAATTCTCAAAAACATATCATGTGCCTGCGTATGTTTGTCAATTATTTTTTTTTATGTTTTCATGTACTCCTCTAGGTATGCCTGAAATAGACTAAAAGAGTAAAATACTAGCCTTTTTGTTTATGTTTATACAAGAGTATTCCATTTATTTGTATATAAAAAATAATTTGTTTTTATTTATGACTATAACATGTTAAAGTTGAAAGCAGAAAAATATTTTTCCTGGAATAGTTTAGGTGTTTTTGCTAAACAATAGTACATCTTTTTTTTTTTATTAATCTGCAGCTTCATTACCTTTACGGTTTTTTTTTGTTTGGTTTTTTTTTTTTTTTTTTTTTTTGCACTGGTGTAGAACCAGGGGCTTTTCTACCTCCAGACTATACTTCCAGACCTATTTCCTATTTCTTATATTTTATTTGAAACACGGCCTCAATAAGTTGCTGAGAGCCTCACTGAGTAGCTGAGGTTGGCTTTGAACCTGTGCGATCCTCCAGTCTCAGCCTCACAAGCGCTGTGATTACAAGCGTGCGCCACCACACCTGGCTTTTTATTCCTTTTTAAAATATCTGTTCTTGTTATATCCCAATTTTTTAAATAGGTTTTTTATGTTTTCTGCCATTTTGTTTCCAATTATATGGCCTTATAATTTAGAAAATTTAACCATTTCAGTGCAATTAGTATTAATAGTGAGAACCATTATGTGTGAAGACTTCTATTTTGATCAATTAATGCATTCTTTCTTTCTTTCTTTCTTTCTTTCTTTTTCATTATTAATAATTCACTCTATCTTGAATCTTTGTTATTTTAAGTAAGTTAACATGAGGTACAAATTTGAGAATTATACAAGAAACAGTGCTTAGTTTTCTAATCAGTCACAGAAAGTATAATTATATTCTAAGAAATCAGATCAAATTAAAATTTAAAGGTTTACTTTCTAAGTTTATTTAAAATTAAAATGCCATTATTAATTATTATAAATAATGCCATTATTAATTTATGATTATAAATGATTTAAAGAAGATTCATATCAAATTATTTCTGATAAATTTCTAGGTTTAATGATTATTATAAAAAGATTTACTATGTAAGACCCAATACAACCCACTAAGTTTTGAAAATGCAGGCAAAATATGAAATATTTATGTTCAGAATAATTCCTATATTATATCCTTTATAAATAGTTTATAATAAAACATGTGCATTTTAATGACATTTTAAAGTATAATTTTTTTCCAAAAGATATTAAAGTATGTCAGGTGAATAAGGTATCAGAGGATATTGTATAAAATTTCTCATGAATTATGGAAATATATATATATATATATATATATATATATATATATATATAGTGATAGCCAGGTAGACATTGCCTTACTAAAATATTATTTTAATAATGCTTTCTGAAAAGAATAAAGACTCTGATATTATATAAACTTATATGAGTTTATATGTATATTTTTTATTATAAGCAAGAGCATAGTAATTAATAACAAAGACTAATAAAGTCCTAGTTTCATTTAAAACAGAAGCAAAAATGTTATATATAGCAAATTATTTGTGATAAATTTTTAGTTTTAATAATTATTCTTTTGTGTGTGTGCATAGTACTGCAAATTGAATTCACAAGCATTCTACCTTCAAGTTATATTTCTGGTACTCTTTATTATTTTTTTTAATTTTTGAAACAGCATCTCTCAAAATTATCAGATTTTGGCCTCAACCTCCAATCCTAATGTCTCAGTCTCCCAAGTATTGGGGTTACAGATGTGGACCCCCTCACCGAGCTTTAATGGCTATTCTTAAAAAAATCAAAATGCTTATACATAATGCTTTATTGGGTGTTTGTGTGTGTGTATGTGTGTGTGTGTGTGTGTGTGTGTGTGTGTGTGAGAGAGAGAGAGAGAGAGAGAGAGAGAGAGAGAGAGAGAGAAAAGGAGAGAGAGAAAGAGAGAGATAGTGCATTTCTGATAGTTTTAGATTTAGGTGTTTTATTTTATTTATTTTGTGCTTTATGCCATTTATTTTCATTATTTGGTTAGTGTTGGGATCCATCCTAGGGCATCATTCATGATAAGCACCTGCTCTGCCTCTGAGCGCTCTTTCCTGCTCTGCCTCATCTCTGTCATTTCAACCTCACTGGGGACTTAACTTGGAGTCCAGCAGATGGGTGGAGGTCTGAGAAAGGACTGTGTCTGTGTTCTTTTTTTTTTTTTTTAATTGGTGCACTATAGTCTCACATCATAATGTGGATCACCTTTTCCCTCCCTTCCAATACTGAGGGTCCAGGTTAACAATGTCATAGTCATATGTATACATATATACATATATTTGACAGTAGCATTTCCACTAAAAAACCTCAGCCTTCTCCCTTTCCACTCTTTCTTTCTGGCTTTGCTAAGGTGCACCCTCTATTATCTAGAGTCCCTCTGGTATTTCTAATACTTCCTAGTTTGAGCTTAACATAAACCTAATAACATATATTTCTTCTCTTTTTGTGTTTGGCTAAACTCACTCTAACATAATGTTCTCCAGGTCTTTTCATATTCTTGCAAATGTCATGATTTTGTTCTTCTTTATTGCTGAGTAGAATTACATTGTGTATATTTCTCATAATCTTATAATTCATCTGTTGATGGAGACCTAGGTCGGTTTCATATTTTGGATATTCCAATTTGTGCTATGAACATGGTTATCCATATGTTACTATTGTTTTCTGATTTCAATTCCTTTGGGTAGATACCCAGTAGTGGTATAGCTGGATCATATGGTGGATCCATTCCAGTTTTCTAGAGAATCTACACACTGATCTCCATAGAAGTTTTACTAGTGTGCACTCCCATGAAGACTGTAAAAGTGTTCCTCTTTTCCCACATCCTTGTGAGCATTTGTTGTTATTTGACTTCTTTATGCTTACCACTGTGATTGGGGTTAGATGGAATCTCAGTGTAATTTTCATTTGCATCTCCCTGATGGCTAATAATGTTGAACATTTTTTCATGTATCTATTAAACATTTGTATCTCTTATTTTGAAAATTGTCTATTCAATTAAGTTACCCATTTTTATTTTTATTTTTCTATTGTAGAGTCATTTGAGCTTTTTTTATGTCCTGGATATTAGCCGTCTATCAGAGTGGATAGCAGGTAAAGGTCTCTCATTCTGTAATCTTTGTTTTTATGTTCTTGATGGTTTTCTTTGAAAAGCAGAAACTTTTTAGTTTGATGACATCCCACTTGTTAATTCTTGTTTTAATTTTCTGTGCTTTGGAGGTCTTGTTGACAAAGTTACTAACTATGCCTATATGTTGGAACACTGAACCAATACACCCCTCTAATAGAATTTCTGGTTTGATTTCCAGGTATTTGGTCCAACTCTAGTTGATTCCTGTGCGGTGTGAGAGGTAGGGATTTAGTCCCATCTTTCTACAAATGAATAGTCAGTTCTTCTAACACCACTTGTTGAAAAGGCTGTCTTTTCTCCACTGTATGAGTTTGTCCCCTTTGTCAAAGATCAATTGACTATAAGTGTGTAGGTTTGTTTCCATATCTTCTATTATGTTCCATTGGTTTAGTTGCGCTGGTAATTGTGCTAATACCATGCTATTTTAAATACACCTGCTCTGTATTATAACTTGAAGTAAGGGACCATGATGCTTCCTGCATGATTCTTATTGCTGAGAATTGTTTTAGTTATTATGGGTCTTTTGTTTCTCCATATAAAATTCATTACTGATTTTTCTAGGTCTATGAAGAATGTATTTGGTATTTTGATAGGAATCATTTGCTTTTCTATATGCCAACAATGAATCCATGAAGAAAGAAATAAAGAAAACAAATCAATTCACAATAGCCTCAAAACCAATAAAATACCTGGGAATATTTGGCCCATTTTTACTAAAGCATATAGTCAAGTCTGTCAGTAGGATTAAAGATATCAACTATAGATGGTGCTATCAAACAACCTTTGGATGATTGTGGGAACATGGAATATTCCTCTGCATGACACATTGCTTACATACAGCCCACAGAATAGGGTCCCAGTTCATCCCCATCCAGAAAAAAGTAGTAGGCTCAATGTCCTATTTTTTGCCTACGGATATATTCTAGTTAATAAGAGAGGAGGGAATATACTGGTGATGGGCAGATGATTCATGTAATGCTATGTCAGGTAGCATAACAACAAAAATAAACTAAATGGGGACACTGGTACCTAAAGAGTTACAGGCACTGGGAATTAGAAAACACCATGCATCCCATAATCCAGTTACTGATAAAGACATACCCAATTGTGACACATCAAGGGAGCTCTGACTGCCACGTATTAGAAGATTAAAAAAAAATTTAAATATATACCCTGAAGATACAGGGGATGGTAGTGTCTCATTTCAAGCATTCCACCACATTTCTCTTTTGTGTGATTTTTTTCTTTGCTTTACAGTAAACCTCTTAGCTTTGATAGTGATAATTCTGGCTATTTATTTTTACCCTGGGCTGAGAAAAAATGTCCATGAAAAAAATCCAAAACCATAACAGGGACTTACAGAGAACTATGAAGTTCACCAACATACATATTATCATCATTCATTTTATAAGAATAAAGAGAAGTAGAAAATAGAAAATAGAAAATTGTTGAAATAAGGTCAAAGATATGAATATGCATATTCAAGAATCACATTACACTCCAAGCATGTTAAATAAAAAAAGATTAACAATGAAACAATATAAGAACTTACCAAAAGACAAAGACAAAATGTATAGAGCAAAATTGCGTGACTCATCATATACAAGGAATACGCAATAATATTCAATAACATATAATTATCATCAGAATCCATAGAAGTGAATTCTATTAATACATACACGACTCACTATATTGCCCAGTGTTATACTTAGCTATAGAATGGCACCTAGCAAAGCTCATAAATCAGTGTTTGGAGTTGACATTATAATTTCACAGTGGATGGATTTATCTGGGTAGTGATCAGAGGAAGGTGGTTCCCAGATATTATACTTAAGTTTTTAAAAAATGTCTTGCTAACTTACCATGCAATGGTTTTTTAATGATGGTCCTCCTGTATCAGCTTCTCAGGTACTCAGATGACAACAAGCATACGCCACTGTGCCTGGCTAACATTTTGTTTTTATGTGTATGATATTGTCCGCATTACCCAAAATATCTAATGATAAAATAAACAAAATCTACAGCAAAAGAAAAAAACGAATCAAAATTACAAACCAAAAAAAAAAAATTACTTAAAAAATTTAAAGCCATGCATGGTGGCACACATTTACAATCCTAGTACATAGGAAGCTAAGACAATAGGATCACAAATTCACAGTTAGCTTCAGCTATTTAGTGAGGGCCTCCACAACTTAGTATAGTATTAGTATAAATAATAAAATAATAAATAATAAAAAATAGAGTTGGGTATAGCTCAGAGGAAGAATGGCCCTAAATTTAACCCCCATTTTTGCAAAAAGAAAAATAGGTGAAAGAAACGAAGCAAAAAGGGAAAAAATGAGGGAGAAAAGTATAATTAACACTCAAAGAGAAAATAAATAAATGGTACAAGGCTTTCTTTATCAATAGTTACTTTAACATTAAATAAATTTGGCCGAGCATCATGGCACACACTTATAATCGCAGCATTTGGAAGACTAAAACAGGAGGATCCTGGTTAGCAGACAGCTTCAGCTACTTAGTGAGGTCTTTTGAAATTCAGTGAGACCCTGTATCAAGATAAAGAATAAAAAATTGCGCTGAGGGTGCAGCTCAGAAGTAGTATGCCCTTGGGCTCCGTCCCCAGTAATGCAAAATAAATAGATTAATTAATTAGTTAATTAGTTTAAAATTTCAATTCAAAGGCAGAGATTTGAAGAGTGTATAAAAATAGTGTCCATATCTAACCTATCTATAAGAATCTCAGTTTAGGTACAAACACAAAAGGAAGTTAAAAGACTAGCAATCACATTTACAAATGAAAATGAACTTGGGTTAAAATTATCCAAAGAAAGTATACAAAGAACCAGTAAGCACAGAGAAGAATCTCCACATCATTACTCATCAGAAAATGAAAATCTAAACCATGATGAGATAGCTACTGTGGCCTCATTAGGATGGGTATATGATAGAACCATAGATAGAATGTGGAAAAGTTAAAACCCTCATTTCTCAAATAGGAGTATGTAGATTGTGCAGTCATTTAAGAATCATTTTTAAAGTTTTTAAAAATGTTATTCATAGGGTTTTTATACAATAGAAAATTTCAGTAATTTTACAATGAAAAAATTAAATACAATATGTACACACAAAAATGTTCACACAAATTTTTATTTTAGTGTTCATATAATATCAAAATGGATATTTTCCAAAATGGAAAATATGTTAATTGAATATATAAACAAAACATGTTTTATACATATTTTTATTTAACTATAAAAATTATATTCAACTATAAAAATTTTATTTAACTATAAAAATTAGAGGGTACTTATATATATACTGGAAATGTGTGAGACTTAAAAACACTACTAAGACCAGGGATGGTGGTGCACGCTTGTAATCCCCACGCTTGGGACGTGGAGACATGAGGATCATACAGGTTTAAAGCCAGCCTCGCTGGCTTAGGAGTCCCTGTTTCCAATAAAAATATAAAAATAGTTCTGGGAGTGTATCCGGAGGTAGAAGGGCTTCCAGAAACCCCAGTACCAAAAAAAAAAAAAAAAAAAAACACACAACTGAGAAAAAATCTAGACACAAAAGATTTGATATATAATTTATTAGTATGCCTCTCTTAATATAATAGTAACAGGAAATATATGTCATAGTAATAGAAATAATATTTATAATTGTTTAATAGGTTCATATTTTTGTGAAGGGTTCAAAATATTCTGGGATTAATAATGACTATATAATTTTGAATATATTAGTAGCACAGAATTATACATTTAAAAGGCAAATTTTATAATTCTCTATATCACTCTAAACATAAATGAGAAAACCCTAGTAAATACTGATCCAACTTATTTCATACTAAAGTCAAGAGATAGGTTGAACCTTCATAATGGCCATTAATACTTAACAATAATAATTCTACATTAGCAAGATGGTTCTGAGTCCCTGAAACTTTATGTTCCATGTTCACTGATAACTTTGAATTATAGGATTGGTAATGTACATACCCTTGAGATGATGACATTCTTGAATAAGTGAAATATAGAAGAGAAATATCCTGTCCAGAAATGCACAAATATCCATTACTCATCTCTCTTCTACACAAAAATTTGAGATTGAAGTGGATTGGAGGATGATCTTTTCATTTTAAAGTAAAACAAATATCTTTTTATTTCACTAGGAGAGAATAAGTGAAGTGCATCCCCTATGCATTAAAAACCTGTAAATGTTGCACCTACAAGAACACAGCAATATTATTTATTCCAGAGATACAATTTATGCAGGTTTTTAACATGACATTAAACAGAAAAATAAGAAGCTAAGGAGCCAGTTTAGGGAAGCATAGTGCACACAGTTGTATACTTATGTGATTTCTAAAAGTTACATTATTTCTAAGGCTTTCAATATAAATTTCCTATACTGTTCAGATTTTTGTGTAAAAGGAATCTTTCTTTAAATTACCACTTAGTGCTCAAATTCTCCTAATTTAGTGCTTGAAAGTTGTCCACTTGCAACTATGTAAATACCAAATTAGTCTTATTGTCATGGCTTCATTAATTTTCCTCAGATTAAATGCACTTTAGATCATACTTTCAAGTTAAATATTATTTCAGTAAATTCTAGTCCTTATTTAATGAAAGCAATTTAATCAGATGTTGGAAGTGAAAATAGTTTGGAGAAGATAATTTTTAATTATCAAAAATCTTATATCTCCCACAGGTTATACTAAGGAGTCAGTAAAATGTTAAATAAGATGTTGAATAGTAACCTAAAAACACTTTTATTTGCAAATTACTGAAGTTTATATTTAAGTCTTTTTACACAATAAGTAAAATAAGACCTCGTAATTACCACCAGTTTTTTCCACAATATATATTCTGTTCTGAATATTTATTGACTTAAATTGTGATATCTCTCTTCTCAGAAAATTACAATAATCTTCAATATCCTTTTTAAAACCATGCTTTTTTTGGTAATCTTCTCTATTCTACTGTACAATTTAAAGATATAAGTGACACATATCAGTGTCCTAGTCACAACCATCCAGTCACTTCTTTTTTTTTCTTTCTTTTTTTTCTTTTTCTTTTCTTTTTTCTTTTTTTTTTTTTTTTTTGAGGGTCTGGGGATGGATTCCAGTGACCTTCAACATCCGAGCTACACCCCTAGCCCTATTTTTTATTCTTTATTTTGAAATGGGTTCTCACTGAGTTGCAAAGGGTCTCACTAAGTAGTACTTGAGGCTGTCTGCGACTGCAATCCTCCGGTCTCAGCCTTTTGAATGCTGGGATTACAAGCATACACCACCATGCCCAGCTAGTCACTTCTGTTTTTAAATTTTCTTTTTTATATTCATTTTTTACTGGTGAATTGTAGTCACATGTTGTAATGGGGTGAAAGATGGTTCTCATTTATGAACTAAAAATCACTTTCCATGCCCTACAAACATGAACATTATCTGCTCCTCCTCTTGATTCTGATTTTATCTTTTCATTTTTCTTAGATGTGCAATAACCTTTATTTTTCCTTGGATACATTAAAGCCATTACCACATTGGTTATCAGTATATTGTTTATATGCCTAGAATAATCTTCTCTGGAATATCAGTATAAAATACTGAGTTATTTTATTTATAAAAAAGTTTAAAGGCATTGTTAAAAGAGAGATTATTTTATCTCTACATTTTTAACAGTTGAATTCTTTTCCTTGCACAGTTATTCTCAGAAAATATTTTTCTTAATCATAAGTTGACTACAGCAATGTGAAATGTGATAACAATTCAACTTCATGTCTAAGAAGATTGACTAGTAAGTGACCTGAGTCTGACTTTCTTTCTTTTTTTCTTTTTACCCATATACATGTAATTCTTCATCTCTGTAAATTTCTCACACTTCTTTCAAATTTTCAGTGTTCATACACAATGGACATACTTACAGGTTCAAAGATAAGATTCAGCGAATTCGTCCAGGTTTTCTGCTCTAGTTTTCTTAATTTATTTTATTTATTTATTTTAATTAACATACACTAATTTTACATATTATTGTAGAAGAATTCAATAGTTTTTGATATAGTCATAAAATTTTACTACTCAAATCAGAGTAATTAGTGCGCCCCTAATCTTAGCACCTCTTAATATTTAGTCAAGCTCTTCTCTTCTAGAGCTTAATATAGTGCATAACAGATTATAGTGAACTTTAGTCACAAATCTATACTCCAGAAAAGCATAACTCCTGCTTCTACCTAAATGTGATTTTACCTAACTTTCCTATAACCTTCCTTTACCACATTTCACAGCATCTAGTTAGCACTTTTCTATATCTGTGTTTACTTTTGTGGCTTCCTCATATAAAAAAAAAGCAGAATTAGTTTTTTCCTTGTCTGCTTATCTCACTTACCACAATATCCTCTATTTAAAAGTAGATGCTTTAATCACTGGAAATCTATGAAAAAAGAGTGCAGCTACCTCAATGATAGATCACTTTATAATAATATATACTTTTGGGTGAATATAATCTGTTATAACCACGAAAAGCTGCTGTGGTAGTTTTGGATTATGTATCCTAGAAATTCATCACTCTGAGATATACCTCCAGTTTTTCCTTTTAATTAAATAATTATTATTTATTTTAATTTTGAGTCAAGAATTTGCTAAGTTGCTGTGGATCTTGCTAAATTGATGAGGCTTTGGATGAACCTAATGGCATTATATCTTCAAGTATACCATTAGTCCTTATTTATTTATTTATTTATTTATAATTTATTTTAGTTTTGAGACAGGGTCTTGCTAAGATTCTCTTTTCTAAGACTCTCAAGTACTGGAATTGCAGGTCTGTGCCACCATACATAGCTATTTTTTGCCATTAAATATATTAACATTTTACATTTCTATGTATATTTAAAATGCCTTGGAGTGAATTAGAATGAACTTAAGATCATTTTATCTGACTAAGCATTGATTATTAAAATCTCATCTATGACTTCAAATAATTAGATTTTCCATGAAATTGGTGAAGTGTTTTAGAAGGCAAAATCACAAATATTAAAACATTGTTTTACTGAGGTCCTTGGGTTCTGCTTTCTCATATTCATAGAATGCTGTCACTAGTTTTAATAATTGAGTGTAGAGAAATTGGTATATTAATTTAATTAAATTCCTCTGCCAATTATCTAAGCTCTTTTACTATGCCTTATTGTCAATACTTCCATAAGTGTTTGAGGAAAAATAACAAACTGCAATAAATTTCTCTTTTCCTGGAAATAAGAACCACTATAAAATTTTATTTACTTATTTACCCAAGATGAAAATACACTAAACTTGAGATTACAGGCCTGCCAATTTGAAGTCTTTCAGCGATTTAAAGCTGACTATCCCAGTCTGGCTCCATGAAACCTGATTGCACTGCCTTGAAGTAGAAATCATGCTGCTTGACATCTAAATAAATGCAGAACTTTTGCCAAAGGCACAGCATCTACTAATGATTTTCAGTAGTGCCATCCAGGAGAGAGTCACTGAAGGCCAAATACAAGGCTTTGACTTCAGTGTCTCCATAGTGATCATTGGGAGAACTTGGCTGGAAGTAATGTGTTTAAGCAACAGATTTTACAGGTGAACTAATAGTGATAATTTTTTTTTTACCCTCAATAAATGCAATCTACAGGCAATAACCCAATCCAGGTATCAGAAGGCCAGTAGCTAGACTAGGTTCTATTCTGTGAAATTTAGGGAAGAGATATATTTTTCTGTTAAAATATATCCAGAGATGAGTTATAAAATCAGAAAGAAAATAGGATCTTCCATAAAATGCAAATACAGATAAAATGTATTTATAGATGTAAAAGCAGGCTTAAAGAAGAAATTTAGTATTTTATAGAAGTCATAATTAGGTTAACCCAGATTACATGCCAGTCTGATAGATTTCATATATTGCTCACAAGCTTGACTTTTTATACATTCTATTTGTTCCAAGCTGATAATGTAAGTGGCAGACATTGGAGATAAAGATAAAAAATAAATAAGAAGCCACCTCAAAGGTTTTGCTTTCTTTCTTTCCCAGAAGCACCTTATCTGGCCCTTTTTCTTCTTGCTCTCCAGATTCATCAGCTCTGGTGCTACAGAAGACCAGAGCATTTCCCTCTTTCCAGAATTCTTCTCCACCTACAACATGAAATAGCACTTTATCCTAATTTTTCTTCACATAAATAATAATTGGTATTAATGAATCTAAAAGTTAAATAATTATTTTAGAAGTTGAGAAAAGAGAATGAACTCAATGCTACATGTTTTATAATCATTTTTTTTTAATTTAGGGTTCTATAATTCATTAGTTTATCATGTATTCTTTCATATTTTTCCAGTCAAGAGTCTCTTCTCCAAAAAGGCAAATGCTAAAGTGATTTCATGTAGAAAATATGTAGAAAATATGCAGCACCATCTTCTGGGCCCAGGCTGTTCTTATTTTCTGTAATTTAGAACAAATCCCTTTAGGTATTACCTTCCATGCCAGAAAATCCAATGATCTCTGAAAAGACCATTGGACAGTCTTCTACAGCTGCAATTGAGCTCCCAGCTAAAAATGGGATCAACTCTGGGCAAAAGGAATTGAAATATATTGGACATCCAACCATGCCTATCTTGTTAATGAGTCTGTTCTCAGCTTCTTTTCATTTGCAACAACTATGGGAGGCTCCAATCAAAAAGTAGCCTGCTGATTATGTTCAACTGCAGAAGCATAATAGAAAGCAATACTTCTGCTTTTGCTTCTGCTTTAAGCTATTGTTTCGTAGTGTGTTGTACAGCAATAAACAAAAGGATCATATTTTATGCACTCATTTGTTTTTATCAAAACAAACAATGCACTGTACTAATTACAGCATACCTGTATCTGGCTCATCTCTGGCATCTGTGAAAATCTGTTACTCAAGATTCTACCCTAACTTGAACTATAATTGTTACCTTATTGTTTTTCAAATAATTTGCATCATTTCTACTTAGACATTCTACAAACAACTCACACTTAATTAAATTATTTGACTTGGTTCACCACACCCATTCATTCTTATTTGCTTTTTTATGTAATGAAAATAAAATTCTGGACTCATATTTCATCTAAAGATTTATCAGATTTTACTTTGACTTTTTGACATGTGACATTTTTTTGTATTCCCTTAGTGGCATCATTGTTAAAAACCTTCAATTTTACACATTTTAATTCGATTTTATTAGCCTTGTTTTCTCTTGTCCAATATAACACTTACTTTCTCTGATTAAATTTCTGAAATAAAAATGTAATAATGCCATTACTGTACTCAGTTGATTCATTATAGAAGACATTTGTTCCTTGGTCTCTATATGGCAGGTGAAGGATACACAAAGAGATATGTAAAGTTTTAGAATTGAGAAATCAACTACAATGCATAGCATAGTATATTCTAATCTACTGTCTCCACATCCACAAATCCAATCAGTCAACAATTAGAAACATTACAAAAATTGTGTCCCTACAGAACCTGTATACTTTTTTCTTATTATTAAATATTGTGTCTCTAATAAACTTGTATCTACATAATATAATATAAAACACATTTACATATAATTTATATTTTCTAAGGCATTACATGTAGCCTATAGATTATTTAAGTTATATAGGAAATGTGCTTACTGTACTATACTGCTTCGTGTAAGAGACTTGTGCAACAGCAGTTTTTTATATTTGTGGAAAGTCCTGAAATGAATCCGGTGGAAACTGAGAAATGACTTATATGTGTCTTTATAGGAATAAGTATAAGTAAAAATAATAATGCTAATATAAAACAAGTCATTCTAACACTGACTAAGGTGGTATTTTAAACCTCTTGCATATATTAATTTATTAAATCCTCATGATAACCTTATAAAATAGATACTACAATGTTTCCACTTCATAAATGAAGAGATTAAAGTATAAAAGTTACCTAATTTGGACATTTTTACATACCTTCCTTTAGAAAAAAATGATTATATAATAGGAGGTTGAACAATTTAACCCTATTTTTATAAATTTCATAGAATTTAGGAAAATATGAAGTAAGCAAAAATATCTAGATTAGGAAATCTAGGCCTACTTTCACACTATCGCAGTACAGAGATATAAAATTGCTCCATCGGAGCATAACAGTGACCTTGTATACTCCAGAGAAGATAGCAGAACTAGAATAAAACACTAATGGACTATCTTTTTAGGGAAGGAGGACATATACAGGGAGGAACAGCTTCTGCAAAAAATAAAAATATAGAAAACATGTCCTGGAATAGGAATTATCAATTATCAAATTATCAATTTCCACTTCTTTCCCAATAGTACACAGGCTTTAAAAGACAAATATGAGGATGCAATATTAATAGAAAAAAATGTTGGCCACAATGAGAATTCCTTTACCTCTTTTATATACACATTTATTAGTGCCATGTAATTATATATCATATCTTTCTACATTTTGTGATTTAAATAATTTCCATTTCATTTGTTCCTTGTTTAATTTTGGTGGAAATTTTTATTTTTGTTATTTTATTTTATCAATATCCATGAAAAGTCATGTTGGCTTTTGAATGTTGCTTTTTACTTCTTAATTAATTAATTATGCATCTTTCTTAATATTTCAAACCAACCAGTATTCAGTTTATTTTTCTGCATAATTTCTTTTTCACTTTTTATTCATTAATATTGATATATTCCATGCAGATTTTGTTGGGTTTACTTTTTGTTTTAAAGTCAATTTTTAGTGATAATAATTTTTTTCTTAATTTAAAAACAGAACAAATTTAACAAATTCTGTTTGGAAATGTTGCATACACAGTTGTGAACATGTGAAGTTTTTATTTTGTTTTTATTGGATTATTTTGTGGCTGAGCTGTTTCACTGGGAAACCATTAATGTCAGTATCTTCGGTCTTTTCTCTTAAAATAGTGAGCTTATGTAGAGAACTCACTTCCAATACCCAGCATGGAAGACTATACACCTACCTAACTATTCTCAGAAAATCTGGAATTCTGGCAGAAAAAGACATCTGTGAATCCCAACAGTCATAATATGTAATATACAAATTTTTTTTAAATAGTACCTGCTGTCCCTCAGTCTAAGGGCTTTTATTTCTTTCTGAGATAAAATACTTTTTCTTTTGCTGTACGAAAGAGAAATTGTCTCAAGGTAGAATGAAACGGGGCAGGTGTGGGTTATAATGTTCATTTAGTTAAAATTTATCCCCATTTGGAGATGTATTTGTTGAAGCTACTCCCAGAAATTTATAAGAGTACAATCTGACAGATCAATTGCTCATTAGGTTTCTATAAAGTTGAATTAATATTGTTTCCACAGGCCGTCTTAGAAGGGTTAGATGAGTTTTTCAAGTGTAAAAAGTAGTATACCCATGGTACACTTGAATAACTCTAGTAATATTTTTAAATATAATAAAACATAACACTCTTGTAACAAGTTTCATTTTGTGTTAATTTCATTGTTACTCAAATTACATTTTTAACTTTGCACTAATATTCATATCCTGTACTAACACTATAAACTTTTGTCACTTTTTAAAATACATGTTGCTTCAAAGTGTTAGCAATCATAGACATAATTTTTATAAATCATATCTAAATATATCCTGTTATTGAATTCTATTTTATTTCTTTATTTTTGAATAGTGTTAACTTGCTCTAAGATACTTCCTAGTAACAATTTTAGTCTCATAGTAAAATAGATTCTCTCTTCATCGATGAATTTTATATATTCATTATTAACTACAGATGAATGTCTTCATGTTCATTTGTTTGTTTGTTTGGCTTGTGTAGGTTATTCGTGTCACTCATGGAAGCGCTATCTCCTCTATTTTCTGGTAATGAAAATAAG
Organism: Muscardinus avellanarius; assembly: GCF_963383645.1. Classification (NCBI taxonomy): domain Eukaryota; kingdom Metazoa; phylum Chordata; class Mammalia; order Rodentia; family Gliridae; genus Muscardinus; species Muscardinus avellanarius. Next base: position 25,976,148 of record NC_137786.1, on the reverse strand, counting down.
ATTAGTGTTCTTTTATCCCCTTCTCATGTGTACAACAGTTTCAATCATTATATATGTTGCATAGAATACAGTTTGCCTGTGAAGATTATCTTCTTGGGTGGTCTCCGTCCTTTTTCTTCTCACAGATTTTGATTTTTATCCTGTAATATATATCTTAATTTATTTCCTTGCTTAACATGGAGTTATTAAAAAATGATTTTTTCAGATAAGAGACACTGGAAGATATATTTTGTGGGTTTTTCTCTGTTTTAAAAAAAAAACCTAGCCAGGCGTGGTGGTTCACGCTTGTAATCCCAGCGCTTGGGAGGCTGAGACAGGAGGATCACACGGGTTCGAAGCCAGCTTCAACTACTTACTGAGGCTTTCAGCAACTTAGTGAGACCCTGTTTCCAAATAAAATATAAAAAAGGTCTGGGAGCATAGCCCGGAGGTAGAAAGCCTCTGGGTTCCACCCCCAGTACCACCAAAATAAAAAATTAAAAATAAATAAATAAATAAATAAAAAATAAAAAACCTAACTTCACAGATAACTATTATTTATTAAATTTTGTATTAAATTTTTCTGTAAGTATTGGGGAAGGACTCTGTTTAATTTGTAGCCAGAAATCTACAAACTTGCTTATTATAGCTCTGTGATATTCTGATATGTGTTTCTTTATCGTTATCATTACTATTAAATTATTTTTCCCTTGAAGTAGTGAAGTTTTATATTTTCTTCATCTTTAATGCTACTTTGTCAGAAACTTTAAATACCTGCTTTTTCATTTGATTTCCTTAGTCTATGAGTGTCTACATAAATGAACATCATATTATTTTTAACTAAAGACATTTTCCTATTATTTATATAATTTTCTACATTTACCCACAATTTTCTAAAACTTTCAATGACATTTTGTTACATATCTTAAATGTATCTTCCACTTGTGCTATATATTTCATTTTATTTTAGTCTATAGCCTCAATTCTGAGAGATTAGGCTTTATTTTCCAACCCCTAAACTTTATTTATTTACTTAATGCTTATAATATTTTAAAGAAAGTTTTATTTTCACATAAAAATAATTCCTGTGGTGTCCGTTTCTATTTTGTTGGTGCTTATTTGTTATCATTGTGGGTTTTTATTTTCTGATTAAATTTCTTGATATGAATAGCAACACTTAACAAAAAACGTTATAGTTTTGTTAGATAGTTACACAGATATAAGCAAAGGAAAGTGGGAAAGGAATTTTAATTTATTACAAAACACCACTCCACCCATGAAGAAAAACCCCATCCTTAAACCACCTTCTTCAGGGTCAGATTCTACTTTCTCAAATCTAAAGGGAACTAAGTATAAGCAGCCTATGGGGCATTTTAGCTTGCACAGAGCACTGAGCATGCACAGAGCACTGAGGCACCATTTTTTGAATGACCCTGGATTCCAAATATCATTGATGCCGCTATTTTAAAATCTACCTTCCAAGCAGGGCGTGGTGGCGCACGCTTGTAATCCCCGAGTTTGGGAGGCGGAGACAGGAGGAACTCGTGCTGGTTCGGAGCCAGCCTCTCTGGTTTAAGAGACCCTGTTTCCAAATTAAAAAATATGAAATAGGTCTTGGAGTGTAGCCTGGAGGTAGAAGGGCTTCCAGGAACCCCAGTACCACAATAAATAAATAAATAAATAAATAAATAAATAAATAAATAAATAATCTACCTCCCAATCTTCATGGGTTTATATAGTTTTGGAATTTGCAAACAGATCTTTAATTGTTTATTTTTTATCCTGTTTGTCTGCAGTGATACTGTTTATTCATCAATCCAGAATCATACTTGTTGATGCTAGCTAAAAATTTTCAGTGTTTTTAATAGAGGTTTTGGTAGACTCTAGTCCATCTTTTTTAATTCTCTTTTGGATAATTCACTTGTGAACATAATCCCATTCAATTATTCAGCATCATTGCAAGTATTTCAATCAATGGATAGTCATGGAAGCTTTTTTTCTTTTTAGTGAATTTATTAATTTTTATTTTTTTCTGTGAAACAATAAGATATTTGAGACATAAAAACATATTCCTGGCAGAACCATAATTCTTATTCATTCCATCTCCCTCTCTCTCTTTCCTTTCCTTTGTCTTTTGAAAAATAAATTTACTTATTTGTTTTTGATACTGGATACTGAACCCATGCTTGTAAGTGGTCTGCCACTGAGCTATACCCCCAACTTATTGCTTTTACAATTTTTTATTTTGAAATATGATATCATTAAGTTTTCCAGGCTGCCTTTAAACTTGTGGTCTTGCCTCAGCTTCCTGAATAGCTAGGATTACAAAAGTGTCAAAGTATATGGTGCCCCACCATCTCTTTATTTTCTTCTATTTCATCCTTGAAGAAAAGAAGGATAATAAAATATGTGCCTGAAATGCACCTCTCTGTTCCAGAGAACTTAGCCACATTGTTGAAACAGTGAGGTGCAGAATCCAGGCCAGAATGTCCAGATAAATATAATCTTGAAAGACACTGGCTTTGCTTGATGTATTCTGAGGATTAGGGTAAGTTTTGTTATTTTCAGAAATATTTTTGCATTTATCCAAGTATTTTTGAGATACTGACCACAAAAATTGGACAAAGAAAGCTAACCTAGTGATGTCACTACTTCTGTCATCTAACTATAATACCTCTCCCCACAGTATCTATTGCAGAATGGGGCAAAGTGAATAGGTTCTTTACCACTTATACAATGCACCGCCACTGAACAAGACACCATGAGGAGTGGAACTACCATTTTCTAGTGAAACACTATCAGGGATAGAAAAAGTTGTTTACTTATTTATTTATTTATGTTTTTGTTTATTTACTTTGGTTTTGTGTGTGGTACCCAGGGGCCTTCTAATTCTGGGCTACACACCCAGCCCTATTTAATTTTTATTTGTAATAGGGTCATGCTATGTTGCTGACAACCTCCCTAAGGAGGTCAGGCTAGCAGCAAACCTCTGATCAAAAAAGTGTGTGTGTGTGTGTGTGTGTGTGTGTGTGTGTGTGTGTGTGTGTATAAAACTATGGCAAAGGGTCTTGCTAAGTTACTGACACTGGTTATAAAGTTGTGATCCTTCTGTCTCCTATCTACTGGGATTAGAGACATGCGCCACCACACCTAGCTTGTTTATTTTATTTGGCTTCTCATCAACCAGTTCAACTGCCCTAGCACAAGTGTGCTATGGCAGCACAATTTCACAATTAAGTATGCATTCATCAAACACAATTATTTGGATTCTTCATGTTATTATTCTTCATATACATTTTGATTGTTTTAATGAAAATGTCCCATCATTCTTTTTTCTAACTCTTATAGTCTTTCCTTTTTATTAATTTATCATTACTGTGGTCTTATCAAGCACATAAAGGTAACAAAAAGCCAGACCAGTTTGAACCATCCTACTAATAGCAATCAGAAAGCCAGACCAGTTTGAACCATCCTACTAATAGCAATCAGATAACCTTTGTTCCTTTAAAAGGCAGAAGGCATGAAAATTAGACAATTGCTACTTTTCCAGAAATAATCCCATGTCCTGAAATTTATTGCCAGGACATCTGGCATTGTGTAATTCCTTATGTCAGGAATAATTTAGCATTTATGTGGCACTTTACATTTTCAAAGTGCTCTTCAATCATTAATAAAACATTTCTTTCCACATTCCTGTCAGAAAGGTCAGTATAACTACCAGTAACTGGAACCACTTATTAACACATGGTGAAAGAGTTACTATAATCCTCTCTGTTTCATGATATTAATTTGAAAACACTATGAAACCTGCTGGAAAACCCTAGCATTTATTAAGTCCATGAACTACATTGCATTAAATTTCATAAATTTACAATGAGGCTAAGTTATAATAAATGATGCTGTGAAAAGCTTAAAGAATCATAACTCTTCTTTCAAAATCAGACTGCAGTCAATGAAGCCTAATAATAAATATGTAGTAAATACTCTCTGGACTAAAGGCTATTGTACTATTGCAAAGAGGAGAAAATTCTTAAATTTTTAGTGTTTAGAGGTACTTGCCTGGAACTGAATAATGTAGGAGAGATTGATCGATCATATTTGAGAGAGATTTTTGGTTCTCATGGCACTTTATGGGAAAGATAAGTCAGCACTTTGTAAATGGCTAATTTAAAATAGCAGATAATATACCCATCTGTTGGTAGATGCAGACTTCTGGAGAGCATCACGTTCTTGTTCTTGTGCTGTTACCTCACAGTGAAATTGAAAGTATTCACAAAAGTATGTTCTTCAGAATTTTTTAAATGGAGAACATGCCAAAATGATATGTTTAATATGTTGAGTAAAATCACATACAACTTGGGTATTAATTTCATGCTTTGTTTTGTCCTTTAATATGATTACATGTCACCTGCATATAAAACTTTACTAACATTTACATTAAGAAAAGTGGAGCTAGAGTTGGCTGAAGGGCTAAAGAGAAGGGCTAGAGAGAGAGAAGAAAATCAAAGGGGAATTGCCTTTCTCAACATCTCAAAAATAAATAGATGAGATTACAAGTTTTATTGAAAAAGAAAACAAGAAAAAAGAAAAACAAAGAGGCAGGACAGATTATTATCCTATGAAAACATTGAAAGTTCATTAATTATTTTTGTGTGTGATATATGTGCCATCGATTCAATGAGTTGCTTGGTTTTGGTTTAGATCCATGGTGACCAGCTCTAGGGCATACATCCTAGGATCCCCATGCTCCCCTGGGCCTAGTGTTCATTTCTGTTAAATTCACCATTGTTGACTGTGAATGATTTCAGTAGTAGGAAAAGAATACACCTCCTTTTCAGTGGTTACAATTTCAGTGGGGAATGGAAGAGTTCTTGAAGTCTTGAGAGCTGAATTCTAGTCTAAAATGTAGCATTCTGGTTTGATATTCATTTCGAATTTTTTTTAGATGAGTGTCTTCTGGTGCAAAACAAAAGTAAGACACTTTATTTATTTATTTATTTATTTATTTATTTATTTATTTTGGGGTGGTAATGTGGGCGGAACCCAGAGGCTTTCTACCTCCAGGCTATACTCCCAGACCTACTTTATATTTTATTTGGAAACAGGGTATCACTAAGTTGCTGAGAACCTCACTAAGTAGCTGAGGCTAGCTTCAAACCTGTGCATTTCTCCTGTCTCAGCCTCCCAAGTGTGGGGATTAAAAGTGTACACCGCCATGCCTGGCTAAAAATAAGACACTTTGAATAAAATTTTTATAATTATTTCCCAGTCTAAATTTCTATTGTGGATCAAATATTAAATATTCAGAGAATTATTTCAAATTGTAATTTTTCTATAACTTTGAAAATCACATCAAAATTTGGCCCTGGAACTTTGGTTAAAATGTATACCATTTACAGACAGTGTACAATAAAATGTATACTAAAAGAAGCATAAATATGTAATTAGTATAAAAAGTATTGAAATTCATTATTCAACTTGCATTGGAAATTTTGTAATAATAACTTCTGGCACTCTTTGGAAAGAACACAGTAGAACATTTTATACTTACCTCATATTTTTAATGCATTTAAGCATTTGAGTGTTCTTTAAAGAAAATAATGCCTAATTACAAAAGTAGAATTCTTGGAAGTATATAAGACACAGGATTTAATAATTGTATGCACTTTTAAAATTGCTCAGTACAATTTGCATTGTGTGATAGAACAAACTGATTCTTAGTCTCAGAAGTCAAATCTAATTTAAACTGTAATGACAAAATTAACAGGCAAGACTTAGAGTAAGGCATGCAAGTGCTTCATAAAGACTACCAGCTTCAGAGACCCCAGATAAAAGTGCAGAGACTCCAACTGAACAATGGAGGGAGATTAGGCAAGTTAAGAAGGAAGACAGAGACCTAATGAAAGTAACAGTTTAAATAATGCTATGTACATAGGTAAAATTATCAATACCAGTCTCAATGACATATACTGGGAAGGGGAGAAAGGAGGATGAGATCTGAAAGAAAATACAGGAAGTATTGTGTGTGTGTATATTTATGACAGTTATTATGGTGTATAAGTACTGTGTACCAACAAAAGTATTAAAATAAATAAGATGACTGCCAAATTTGGAAAATGATGACACTAAGTAATAAACCATGAGCATAGACATCTAATAGGAGGGGATAAAGGCCTATTTTTACTCCTGTTAAAGTTAACATTATTATTGATAATTCAGAGAGAATAAATAAATCAGCCCAATAACAATAACCATATTTCACTTGAAATTACATTGAAGGAATGTGTAAAGGGAAAAGAAAAACAGTATAAAACAAATAGACTGTGACAAGAATCATGACAAAGCCCTCTAGTTGTTGACAGTGTAGAACTTCAATCATTGAGTTCTTCACACAAATCAGAGTGGAGATGAATGCCAACAGAGTCAGCCTTGAGTTTGTTATTTGGAACTGAAATAAGAAAAGGCATGTGGGAAAGAAATGTGGGAATGTGCCAAAAATGATTCATTATTGTACAAAACTATAACAACACACATTTATTCAGGGAAAACCAGAAAGGAAACACATCAAGTTAAAAAAAAAAAAAACTTGAAAATAAACTGTGAAATTTGAGACAATAAGTTTGCAAGAATTAAATGGCCTAACTTACGAGTCTCTTTGGGTGAGAAATGAAACCATGAGACCCAAATCATCCTTTCTGAAGCCGTATGTTATATAAAAACTGAAAAAATGACAATTTTTTAAACTCTGAATAATAAAAAACCATTCCTAAAAAGTATACAGAATATTCAGCGTGAAGTAAGGTTCTTCTCAAAATAAGGTCTTGAATGTGTTTCTGCACTGAAAACACATATAGTACTTTTTATTATTAAAAATTAATTAATGCAATGTCTATATTTCTATATCTCTCACACTTATAAAGTAAAGCTATCAACAGGTTCTGATATCTTCTCATCAATGTTTCTTTATCCATCCTGCTATGTATTATGATTCTCTGAAACAATAGCTATTCTTACCCAGGTATTTCAGTGTGTGAAAAGATGAACAAATGTGTTATGTTTGAAAGTCACCAGTGTTTAGAAAGATAAAAAACTGGAATGAGCCAATCTCTACAGTTTTTTCAGCTATGCTTCCTTTGTAGGTTGTTAAATTTATCTAAACTTCAGTTTTCTATAGCTGGACAATGTAAACACTGACACATTAATCAGTGTTGTTGCGGAACTTGAAAATGAGATGCTATCTGCAAAAGTGGTTCATTCATATCAATGTGATAGCAAATATATTTATTCTATACATATAAAAATAAATATCTGATTAAGTCATCAATAGCTAGGTTGACAATTGCCTGTCTCTGTTCAATATAATCTCATTTTCATTACCTGCTTGCACTTTCCTTTAGTTACTTTCATGAGCACATTGCTTGATTTTTCAACTTGTCTTTTTCTCCAAATACTTACAACATAAGAAAAAAACATAAAAGGCAAAAAGGAAATTATTGAACATTTTTCCTTGAACAAAGATATTTAAACTACAAACTTGAAAATTAAAAAGAAATTAAAATAATAAAGATTTAATCATACATTCTCCAAAGACTAATCATTTTCCTTTATTTTATTATATTTTATTTTGGTGGTACTTGGGTTCCTGAAAACCCTTCTACATCTGGGTTACAGTCCCAGCCATATTTTATACTTTTTATTTGGAAACAGGGTCTCTTAAGCCAGCACGGCTGGCTTTGAACCTGCTCGATCCTCCTGTCTATGCCTCCCAAGCGCGGGGATTACAAGTGTGCACCACCACGCCCAGCATTTTCCTTTTCTTTGAGATTTTTTTTTAAATTTTTATTGGTGCCTTGTATTCGTATATCTTAATGGAGTACAAGATGGTAGTGGCATATATGTACACATCACCCAGTTAGCCCTTACTCAGTTACTTCCCCATTTCCTCCCCCTCTCTGCTTTTCATGTTGGCTTTAATGATTTAAGTGTCTATTTAGTTCATTTGACCATTTTTTGATTAGGTTATTTGTTTTTCAGTGCTGAGTTTCTTAGTCTCTGTATAGTCTAGATATTAGTCTTCTATCAGAGGAGTAGGTGGCAAAAATATCCTTGTAGAAACAAACCATCCAAACTTACCTGTCTTTCAAAACTTTGTATTGAAATTAAAAATATAGGAAATTTGAAGTACATTGTATGAAATTATTAAAGGGAATTTAAGTTCTATAATTTAAAAAACAAAAGAAGACAATACACTAGATAATCAAGTTTTTCAATGTTATCATTTAGGATTTAATAAGTTTATAATAAAATAATATATAATTTTGTTCACAGTGAAGTGATAAAACATAATAATTTCCAGATATCCATGCATTTGAATTCTTTACAGAATAGTTATTAATTTTACATCTTATTAATCTTTTTATTATAATAGCATCTCTCAAGTAGAATGTGTTGACTGGTTTACTGTTTAGCTTATTAGATTAAACCATTGACATTTTTAAGACAAACAATCCTAACTTGGGTTAAACTTCACTGATTTTGTAACTGTATGAGAAATTAATTTTTGTAAACAATTGCTTTTTTATTTTAAAATTTAAAAAGCTATATTTTCTAGATAAACCATAAGCCAATACATAACCATCTATACATAAGTTGTGCAAATAAATATGAAAAGATGAAACTTCTAAAAAAGGCTTGTTATGAAGCAGTAAGCAAAAAACAAAATTAGTATCTGTGATTTTTAACTTTTGACAAGTTCTCTTATGATTACACACCTAGTGATAGGATCTGTGTTTTGGCCTGAATTCTAGCTTGGCTAGTATAAGGTCACTTGTTTCCAATGCCTATTTGTTAGGAGCTATTATAGCTTGAATCTGGAATTTCCTCCAAAGGGCCATGTGTTGATTGGTCTGTAACATAGGAATATTTTGAGATAGAGAATTTTTAAAAAATATACTGGATCATGAGAGTTCTAACTTTTTCAAACCCATTGATGGATTCATAGCTGAATGGAGTATTGGAAGGTGATAAAAAATTATAGGTTTGGGGACCTATTGAAGAGAGTGGGTCTCAAGTGCAGGGATTACAAGCCTGTGCCACCATGCCTGGCATATTTCACCATTTTTACATCAATCTTTTACTCCAACAGATCTCTGAATTATAAACAGCATACTTCCTTTTTTACTGAAAAGCTCAAGGCCCTGGCCAATTTTCTCCAGACCATCTTACAAACAAAACATTCCTATTTTCACTGATTATACCAATTTTTCCTGACTCTTCTCAACAATAAATATAAAGGCCTTGTTCTACAGGCAGCAACCCAATGGGTTAAAGAAAATGTCCAGGAAAAGCCCCAAACCACCAAAATTCTGCTCAAATATGCCTGCCTCATATAGACCCCAAATAAAACCCAAATAATCCCCAAACTAGAAGCATATTAAGAAATTTTGCTCTAGGGGCTTCAGAAGTGGGGGAAGCATGTAGTCCACCAATAATGCCAAGGTTTGAAAAGCCCTTCAAAAGCCTGATGAGAGCCCCAGTGCCTGTTATGAGTGACTCCTTTTGATCCTGAGGCATCCCAAAACCAGAGACTTGTTAACACTGCATTAATTAATCAGTGTGCTAGTGACATCCATCACAAGCTACAGAAGCTGAAAGTATTGGGATAAATAAATGCTTCCCAACTCTTTGAGGTAGCAAACAAGGTCTCTTTTAACCAAAACATTGAAGACAGATCAAAGGCAGATTGAAAAATGTGAAAAAAAAACGTGACCTCTTTGTATCAGCATGGAGTGCAGTGATCTGTAATGAGTCGTACCAAAATCCAAAGGATCTAGAGCCACCTTACCCCAGACTACCAGGGCCACCCAAAAGAAGGAGGGATTCTCTCACCTTGAACAATGTGCATTCTTCAAGGAAATTGAACACTGGAAGAATAAATGCCCTTAGAGAGTTTGAAGGCTCCATGAAAAATCATTAGGCCCCTCTTCAGCTCCTTTTTGACAGCTGGCCAGGCTGATTTCATTGATGACTAAAAGTGGCTAGACTTTAAAGACCCTGAGGTACACACGGTCTAAATAAAGGTGTGTGTGTGAAGGGGACACAATTGAGATCTCTGGTTTCTCTTCAACACTTGGGCAGAACACTTGATAGTCAACAGTCCAATACCTCCCCCTCACTAAACAGCAGGTCAATATACTTGGAGCAACAGAACCACCACCCCCCCCCCGCAGTATAAACTTTTTATTCATCACACATACACTTTAGGTTAAAGAGAAGTTATTTACCAAGTTCTATATATGATATACTGCCCAGTTCCACTGCTAGGTATGGACCTCTGCAGAAAACTTAGTGCAATCATCACTTTCTCAGAGAAGAATAAGTTAAAGTTGTCAGTGCCTTGTCAGCTGATTTTATTTTCTGCAAATACCTAGAAAGGAAGAGTGGAAACTGCTTGAGGGGCAGAAAGAGGGGGTTATCAGCCCTGAGGTAGCAGGTCTATGGCCCACTGTAAAGGCCAAAGACAATCTAAAATGGCCAGAGTTCAGGCACAGGTAGTCATTTAACTTTGCTCTGACACCAGACCAGTATGGTTATGGCAGTAAAAAAATAAAAAAAATAAAAATACCCTGCCTGGCCCTAGAGGAAATCTGGCTCCACCTATCAAGGTTCCAACAACATGGTATCATCATGTCATGTCATTTCTGGTGGAACTCTTCTCTCTTGCCTGTCAAAAAGCTGCAAGCCCAGGACTACTGACCAATGCAGGACGTTTTTAATGACACAAAATGCATTTATTGAATGCTTCTCATATGTCTGTTCCATTAAGTATTATTTTATTCTCACTCATATAAACCTGGCACTTAGTTAAAGTCAGAGAGTTTTGCTGGTCTCTATTATAGCGTTAAATATTTCCCAGGAAGATTACTATCCCTGGTGCTGAAAATCTTCTACAATGTTCTTGATTTTTAAATTTTTTCTTGGTGCATTGTAGTCATTCATAATAATGGGGTACAAAATGGTAGAGACATGCATGCACAAATAACTTACTTAGTGCTTTTACAATTCCTACCTCATTACTTTCCCCCTCTTATCTTATGTTTGGCTTATTTATTGCCTTTGATATGTTCATAAATGTAGACCATGTAAATTAAGAAATTTTTTCTCTTCCTACCTTTTATCACTCTCAGTTAGGTCACCATATCAGCTCATCTAATTTTTCTTCTTTATCTAGATTTTCTTTCATGACTTTTTCTCTCTCTAGCTTCCGCATATTAGTGAGAATATCTGATATTTTACATTTTGTGAATGAGAAATCTCACTTAGAATAATGTATTTCAGTTTGATCCATTACTTTGCAAGTGAAATAATTTTGTTCTTCTTTATGGCTAAATAAAATTACATTGTGTACATATCCCATAGATTTGTAATTTATTCATCTGTTGATGGACATCTTAGCTGGTTCCATAATTTGTCAGCGATAAATCGTGCAGATATGAACATAGATATGCATTCATTAGGTTGGTAGTTTGGTTTCCATTCTTTTAGGTAGATACCCAGGAGTAATATTGCTGGATCATATAATAAGTTTGCTTCTATTCTTCTGAGGATCCTCCATACTGTTTACCAAAGTGGTTACAATAATTTGCAAACCCACCAAAATGTATTAGAGTTCCTACTTCTCCACATCTCACCAGCATTTGTTTTTTTCTTTTCTTTCTTTATTTCTTTCTTTCTTTATTTATTTATTTTAATTTTTGGTGGTGCTGGGGATGAAACCCTTCTACCACCGGGCTACACTCCCAGACCTATTTTATATTTTATTTGGAAACAGGATGTCTTAAGCCAGTGGGGCTGGCTTCAAACCTGCGCGATCCTCCTTTCTCCGCCTCTGAAGCACGGGAATTAGAAGCGTTTGCCACCACACCCTGCTTCACCAGCATTTGTTGTTGTTTGGGTTTTGAATGATTGCCATTCTAACTGGAGTTAGGTGAAATCTCAAGGTAGTTTTAATTTGAATCTTTCTGATTGCTAATGATGTTGAACGTTTTTTCATACATGTATTGGACACTTGAAATTATTTTTTGTGAGTGAAGTGTTCATTTAATTCACTTGCCCATTGTTTATTGAGTTATTTGTTTTCTTAGTACTGAGTTTCTTGAGTTCTCTATATATTCTAGATATTAGTCTTTTATTGGAGGAATAGTTGTGAAAATATCAAGTAGTTAACATCTGCATAGATTCTACATATGCCTTTTTTAACTCTAAAGCTCAAAAAGACCATAGATAGCTTTACAAGAAATAGGTACTATTCAAATCTTACAAAAAAAAAAAATGAAACACCCCCAAGAGATCCTAAAACTGCTCAGAGTTGTTTGGAAACAAACAAAGGTGGCTATCATGCACTTTAGAGGCATCAAATGGCAAGAAAACTCCAAGGCCAACAGTAAAGTTGAAAGAGATGATCAGAAGTGCCTCAGAATGCCCATCTACCTGCTGGCAAACTTACTTTTAATCTGAGCACCTGATCACATCTTTTCCTATGAACCTCAAGAGCAGGAGTGGGTAAAAGTAAATATACTATATTCCCAGAATAATGAAAATTATTGCCTAATAACCCCAGAGCCATTTGTTACAAGCTTGGGCCAATTATTGTGAGGGAGAACTTAAATGAGAACATAAATCCACCTACATTGGGTGAAAAAACCTGTTTAAGAATTTTGGCTTCTTGCCTGGTACTATTATATATACCAGTTGAATGTTTTCAAAGGAAGTATGCAATAGAGCATGACCTGCAGAAGGAACAGACCTAAGCAAGGACTTGAAATCTCTCCCAGATTATAGGTTATGGGAGCAGCCCCCTTTGAAAATGTACAAATTGACTTTTTCAAACTGCCAAAGTGTAATGGATATCAATACTGCCTAGTCATAGTATGCACTCAGACTGATTGGGTAGAAGCATACCCCTGCCAAAATAGAGAAGGCCAGGAAAATAACTTGAACATTACTCAAAAAAATCATTCTCAGATATGGACTGGCCTAACAAAACACTAGACGATGGACCAGGCTTTATTGTGGAAAACTTCCAGAATGTAGTAGTGGCCTTGAGTATTACCTGGAAGCTTCATTCCACACATAGGCCACAGAGTTCAGGCTAAGTAGAAAAATGTTTTTAAAAATCAAAACTGGGTTAAAAGGCTAGATCAAGAAACCAAACTAACTTGGTTTCAAGCCTTACTTTTAGTCCTGTTCAGAATTAGATCCACTCTGATCAAGAAAATGGGACATTCTTTCTATAAAACAGTATTAGGGCAACCTCCTCCTATTCTATGAGGGCTTCCAGAAAGGCTGAGAAATAGAAAAATATATATGAGTTCATAGGCCTATAAGATTACTGAAAATGTCACCCACAACCTACATAAATGGGTGCTAGATAGAACACCAGGTAGTTTAATCACTATGTCCATTCCTATGAACCAAGAAACTTAGTTTTGGTTAAAGAATAAAATCATGATCCTCCCAAGGCAAAATGGAGAGGGATCTTCACTGTTAGTCTTACCACCCCAAGGGCTCTAAAAGTTGGATCAATTTAAGCCACTTGAATTCATCAGCCCCAGAGCCCAAAACCCTAAAAATGACTCACTGCATTGCTGATGGGAAGCCTGGAAAGCCAAGCCAAGCAAGCTCATTCTGAAAATGTCCTACTCTGCTCCAGACACACATGGAAGCAGACTGGTTTACACACAATGTAAGGCTGAGGAGTGTCAAATTTTATGCCACAAAATTAGACTCTTAGTTTTTATGCCATAAGTGTTTTAAAATTGATTTCATTAGTAGGGTTTTCGGTGGTCTTAATTTTAGCACTTAAGTGTCTGCTCAATTTGACTTTGCATTGCTAGGATGAGAAAATAATTGGCTGTTCTTGTCCTCTAGGGAGGATTAATACAATTGTTGCAGCCAGCATCTGCAATTTTCACCATTAATTTGACCAAAACTAGCAGCCCTACTGTCAAATGTGATGCATGTCAGGTTCTATCTTGTGGCAGCCTAAACAACAATGGCAACTCATATAAGCTGATTAAAAAAAAGCACTTCCCTGAACCAGGTTCAGGTTATTTATTCTCAGCTTAGCCTTTGTCCTAGTTGGGATAATGTCTGTTGGACCACCCAATACCAAGGGTAGACAGTCAATATGGGATGTATGACTCAATCACAAAGGTCTCTAAAGAATAAGGTTCAATTTTCCCAGATAATTTCTTCTAAAGCTTGTAAAAGAATCAGTGTAATCCCCTGATATTAACTATTGATAACCCCAATACAATAGACTAGAATTCAGTACTAGCCTCTAGGGTCCACAGGCTAAAAGCAGACATCTATAAAAGATCTCATATTGATTCTTGGTTACAGCTTATTGGGCCAAATAGCCCTACAGACTCACTGACAGAAACCCATCCTCCTGAAACTTTTAAACAAACTTTACATGAGGACCAAATTTATTGAACCAAAATAACTATGGTAGAGAAAAAAACTTAAAACAGACATTAAAAAAATAGAAACTGGGTTTGGAGACACGAAGACATCTAAAAAAGGGGTTAAGTATTCTTCTGTAAAAGTTGCAAATAAGGCAGTCACAAGCACAAGCTTTTTCTTTTCCTTTGTGGTGAAGTTCCACAGAGTCTGGTCAGATGCTGCTTCTACCATCTATCAGGGAGTTAAACTAATGAGAAATAGGAATATGTTACCTATGACTCTGAATAAAAATAATATCAAAATTTGAGAACTTTTTGTTAAACATGTTGAGAAGTCTCAAAAGGGGGAAATGAGACAGGAGCCTGGAGAAATCCTTGAAGATAACACTTGGGGAAAAATATAGAAACAAGATAGAAGAATAACATGTTCTTCACAGGCCCCTCTGGGGTGAACCAAGGAGGACCTTTCCCACAAGCTAAGGCCACAGGACAAGGCAGAAAAGCAAGATAAGGCAGGTAACAGCTAGAGAAAGACGAAACAATGCTAGAAACTAACTACTTTTCTGCTTTTGCTTCTTGCTTTCTCTAGGGAAAATTTTTTTCACTCCCTCTTTTCTTCTGAAAATTAAGTTGACATTATATGAAATAACTTGCATTTTCTGGGCTCAGAGCTCAGATCCAAGACTTACTGAGCCAGTGAATAAAAAAACTTTCTTTATTCTACTGTGGCCTCTCTCTCTTATTCTCTGTGAAGCAAGCCTCTTGCAACAACAAAAGCCCCCGGTTCTTAATGGTTAAATTTTCCCTAAAAGCTGGGCCCTGAAAGCAGGGAGGCCAGGGGTGAGCAGGGTTCCTGTGATCACAGCTACAGGATGGGAATACAATACTCTCTGCCAGCAGAGTTTGGGCCAGGCCAGCATACATTTCAGTTTCTAACAGGTCTCTATGTGTTTGCAACCAGCAGAACAACAGTGATGTTTCTGGGCCATGAAAGCTCAGGCAGCCGGGCCACAAGTTTGGAACATAGTAATCCCTGCTGAGCTGTGGTCCAGTGGTCACAGAGGTGAGAGTTCAGTTCTCTGCAGTATTTCATAGGTTTACAACCAGCAGAGCAACAGTGCTGTCTGTGGTGCTTTAAATTCCAACCAGTAGGCTGTATGTTCTGGGCAGAACATTATAGTCTCTGGTAATACAGAGTTTGTGGTTGGAGAATGTTTCAGGAGTCTTTCCCCAGAGATCAAGGAACAAAGGCTGGAGTAGAATATAGAAAGAGTCTTTGTTCACTGATGAGACTCAGAGACCAGAGCTCTTAATGCCATCAACATACAGATTGTTTAACACTAGTGGGACATGTTTTGATAGGATCAAAAACAGGCAAGGGTACCAGTCTTAGAGCTAGGATCAGGTGTTATTTCCGCTTTCTGAGATAGATTTTCTGTATTAGTCTCTACATGGCAAGGATTGGATAGTACTACCATCTGGACTCCACATAGCTGTGATGAGTGGCATTGTCTTGAGCTCCACATGACTGGGACTGGGTGGTGACATCCTGAACTCATGCCTTATATCCCCCCTTTTTGAGATTCCTAGATTGATTTTTAACTTGAGGTCTCATGTTCTAGATTTTTGGGCTCAAGGCTGCTCCGAAAGGACTAGTAGTGATGTAGCCATATAAGCTAAATAGCCATCTTTCAGGCTACTGATGCCTCGGCCATGGCAGTGATAGTGTTTTGAGTAGAGGAATCAAACAGGGAAGAAAAATAGTGTACTAAGTTCATAAGAACAGTTACAACCAGGGCATTTAAGCCCCCAAAAGCAGAGAAATATCCTCCAAAGACACAGTTTACATCCCAAACCTTCCATATTTGGATGGGGATATGGGAAATCATTTTTATCCAGCACTTAAATAAACTAAGTCTTCAGGGTCAAATGGAGAAATTGGGGCAGTTAAATTTGTTTGTATTCTATCTCTCATCTTTTGTATAGGATGTGGTGGACATTTACTTGTTTCGTCATAAGCCTATAAACAATTTTTTCTATTTTATGCATCCTTCCTAGAAGCCCTTGGAGGATAGATGAGAGTCTGGCAAACATTATCTCATAAAAAGAATGCCCAGTTTCCTTAGTGAGAGTATATCTAATCTTGAATAGGACTGAGGGGAAAGCTTTTACTCAAGTTAGCTTGGTTTCTTGACACATCTTTTTTATGGTTCTGCTCATTCTTTTTACTTTGCCTAAGCTCTATGGACTATATACAATTGCAACTTCCAGGTGACACTCAAAGCTGCTGCCACTTTCTGGGAGACTTCTGGAACAAACGTCATTCTATTGTCTAACCCTATGTGTAGGGACAGTACATATCTGGGAATGCGTTTTTTAAATCTTGAGTTACTTTCCTGGCCTTTTCTTTACGCTTCTACACATTCAGTTGGATTGTGTACTATTACTAAAAGGCATCTATATCCATTCCATTTTGGCAGTTCAGAGAAGTCAGTTTGTACACTTTCAAAGAGGGATGCTCTGATAGCCTGCATTCCAGAATAAAGTTCAAATCCATGTCTAGGATTGTTTTCTCCATGTTATTCATCATTGCAGAACTTCTTTTACTATTATAATACCAGCTAAGCAGCTTTTCAAGGTTTTCTTGCCCAATGTAAGTAAATTTATTCTCCTCCCACATAATAATTGGCCCAGGCTTGTAAAAAAATGTTTAGGTGGCTATCAGCCAGTGGCATCCATTTTTCCTGGGTTTTCAGTTTTTTTTTTTTTTTTTTTTCTTTTTCTTTTCCTAACAACTTTTACTCTTGGAGCCCATAGGAAAAGATATGGTCATGTACCCAGGGCAGGAATATGGGCAACAACCATTGGTCAGACATTTTAAGGTGCTTCAGGGAGGCTTTTTGTTTTTCTTTTTCTTTCTTTCTTATTTTTTTTTCCTTCACAGTTGGAATTGGAGTTACTTTGCACCTTAGTGGGGCTAGATTTCCTACAGGGTCAGCTACGGGACTGAGCCCTGCTGTAGCTACACTGGTCAGGCATGAGTACAAAGTTCAGTAACTACTGGTGCCTGAAATTTGGCCATTCCAGGTAGATTGTCCTTAGCTCATACAGTTATTCACCAGGCTACAATCTCTGAGCTAATAAAATCCCCCCTTTGCCTTGTGAACAGTCTCCACCCTTCTGATTGGAATGTTTTTTGGAAGGAAATCAGCTGAGACATTGGCTCTCACAACTTCATTTTACCCTAATCTGAAAAGGTAATATTTTTTTTTCTAAGAAATCATCTCTCAATAATAACATTGAGTTTCAAATGTCTAAATTTCCCTATTAAAAGGTATAGACTAGCAACGGGGATTATAAAACATAATACAACTATATTCTGCTTGCAAAAATTTCACTTTACAGCCAAGTCTATTCATAGGCTAAAGGTAAAAAGGTAGAAAAATATACCATGCAAATGGAGACAGAAAACAAGCATGGATAGCAATATTCACATCCAACAATACTTTAAGCTAAAACTTATCTGAATAAACAAAGATTGTTCTTTCCTACAAGTAAAAGAAAAAATCAACAAAAAGATATAATGATAATAACATTAATGCCCCAAATATATTAATGATAGTAACATTTATGGCCCAAATTTGAGTGCATTTACTTTCAAAAAACAAAGTGAGACATCAGGTCTCAAATAAACACTGTTCACTGCACTAGTTCAATCTTCTACGCAAAAGAATAAAGACTTTAGAGCTAATGAATTCTATAAACCAAGTGGATCTAATAGACTTGTACAGAATATTCCAACTAATAGGAGCTGAATTACAGATTCTTCTCAGTTGTTTACTATCATTATATCTTCCTGTTGAATTATTCCATTTATTATTGAAAAGTGACTTATGCCACTTCTGTAAGTTTTAGCTTAAATTAAATTTGCTGGACACAAATGTTGCTACCCCTGTTTGTTTGGGGTCTTTATTTTGCATGTATATATTTTTCCATTTTTCACTTTTAGTCTATGGATATTATTATAGTTTAGATATAAAATGTCCCCTAAAGAGCCCATTTATTAATGGTTGGAGATGATGCAATTAAGTCATAAAAATCATAATCCCAGCAGTGGATAAATATATTAAAATTGATTTACCTAGGTGGTGACCCAGGCTGGTAGGATCTGGCTGGAGGTAAGTCCCAGGCGAGGGGTGGGGGGACAGCCTTAAGAATTTTATTTGGTTCCTTCTTCTCCTGCTTTCTTTTTCTTCTAGACCATATAATGTGAGAACAGCCCATATTCTCTCCTTTTCTCCATTTTCTATTGCCATTCTCTGAAATTCAAGGTTCCTGGCCTCAGATGGATTGAACCAGAAACTGTGAAAAAATAAATTATTTTTTCTCTAGGTTATGTGGTTAATATTTTAGATTATCACTGTAAATGCTGACCAAAACATATCTTTGGCTGTAAGGTGATTTTTTGCAAGCAATATAGAGTTGGATTATGTTAATTAAACCACATTGCCAGTCTATGCCTTTTAATTGAGAAATTTAAAGCTTTGGCACTCAATGTTATTAATGTGAGTTGACTTCTATTGTTTCTCATTTTAAATTATATTTTCTGTTTATGATAGTGTTATTTCTCCTCTGCTTAACTGCCTAATAGAGTTCAGCCCTCTCTTATTATTATATTTGTTTTCTTTTTATTCTTTGTGTTTTAATTTTTTAAGTATTTCCACTTGTACCTGCTTAGTAGTCATGAATTTTTAGTTTATGCCTTTATTTTCTTTCTTTCTTCTTTCTTTCTTTCTTTCTTTCTTTCTTTCTTTCTTTCTTTCTTTCTTTCTTTCTTTCCTTCTTTCTTTCTTTCTTTCGTACTGAGGGTGGAACCCAGAGGCTTTCTACCTTCAGGTGATAGTCCCAGACGTATTTTATATTTTATTTGGAAGCAGGGTCTCACTAAGTTGCTGAGAGCCTCACTAATTAGCTGAGGCTGGCTTCGAACCTGTGTGATACTCCTACCTCAGCCTTCATTAACTTTGAATAATTGCTTTTGGGGATATAGCAATCATGGTTAGAAGCTGTTTTATTTCAGTGTTTGGAGTATATCACATCAGTTTCTTCTGCCTTTTATGACTGACTAGAGTTGAGAAGTCTGGAGTGGTTCTTAACTGTTCTCCACTTATCTACTGATGGTCACTTAATGTGATTATATGATACAGCTATTGTAAATTGTGTTTCTATAAACATGTATCACAATAGAAGTCTAACTAATTCTTTTGGCAAGATACCCCAGGGTGGTAAAGCTGAGGTGTATGGTGAATTTTTAAAAATATTTTCTAGAAACTTCCGTAATAATTTTCATAGTTATTGCACTAACTTATAAATTCACAAACACTATCTGAGTTTCTCTCACATTATTACTATCATTTATTATTGTTTGCATTCTTAAAAATGTCTATTCTAACTAGAGCTAGAGAGAATCTCGGTGCAGTTTTGACTTGCTTTATTCTGATTGATAGATGTTGAACATTTTTTATGTATTTATTGACCATTTGTATTTCTTCTTTTGAGAAGTTTCAATAGTGTTTTTTACTTCTTTATATATTCTAGATATTGGTTTTCTATCAGAAGAGTAGTTAGCAAAATATTTTATTTATTCTGTAGTAACTCTCTTGAAACACTTGTTTCCTTCACTTTGCAGAGGCCTTTTAATTTGACGGCATCCCATTTCATCCCATTTGTTGACTCATTTTTATTCCTGAGTGTTAGTGGTCTTGTTGAAGTCTCCATTAGTGTCTAGGTGATGGAGAGTTGTGTCTACAATTTATTCCAGTAATTGCAATTTTATTTCCAATTCCTAGGTTGTTTCTCCATCTTAAGTTTACTTTCTATAGGGTTAAAGATGGGGTTCTAATTTTATTTTTATATATGAATATCCAAAACAACTGACTACATAACTTAAAAATATTTATTTGCTCAGTTTTATAAAGATTCTACAGTTTAGTCTATGTGAGGCTGGGTCTGTGGAGCTCAAGATATGGTTGTGAAAAAAAACAAAAAACAAAAGAGCGATAACAAATCTTTTGTTCTCTCATCTTGGAGGCCAAAAGCAAGAAAACAAACAAGGAAAAGAATTCAAACACAAAAGTAAAGTCTCCAATTCCACATCACCAGGAGCCTACCTTCTAAAGCCATATCATATCTATCTAGGTTTGCACCCGGTAAATCTATTACAATAGGTTTATCCACTGATAAAATTACAACCTTCACAACTTATTTACATTAACTCTGAACAGTAATATATGAGCTCCTCTAGAAATTATCTAACCCTAACACAATTTAACAAATACTGAAATTTTAAAAATACACAATTTGTGCATTTTTTGAAATTGCTTAATAATCTCATATATGCATATGTTAAGTAAACAGTAAAGCAATGTTCACTTATTTGTACATTTAAAGTGGGAACTAGGCCGGGTGTGGTGGTGCATGCTTGTAATACCCGCGCTTGGGAGGCGGAGACAGGAGGATCACGCTGGTTCGAAGCCAGCCTCACTGGCTTAAGAGACCCTGTTTCCAAATAAAAAAATATAAAAATAGGTCTGGGAGTGTAACCTGGAGGTAGAAGTGTTTCCAGGAACTCCAGTACCACCAAAAAATATATAATAATAATAATAAAATTATATTAAAAAATGAAGTGGGAACTGAATAAATATTAAAACAATTAGAAAATATATGAATTCTAATTATTTATAAGAAATTAAACTATACTATTAAAAATACTTAAACCTAGGTATGAGTAACCTTTTCTTCAACAATTGATTATTTGAATAATTTTTTTTCAAAATTGTTTGATGTTGTAAACCCAACTCATATATATATATATATATATATATATATATATATATATATATATATATATACACTTTTTTTTGGTGGTACTGGGGGTGGAACCCAGAGGCTTTCTACCTCCAGGCTATATTCACAGACCTCTTTTTTTATATTTTATTTGGAAACAGGGTCTCACTAAGTTGCTGAAAGCCTCACTAAGTAGCTAAGGCTGGCTTCAAACCTGCGCGATCCTCCTGTCTCAGCCTCCCAAGTGGGGGATTACAAGCATGTGCCACCATGCCCGGCATAATTCATATATTAAATTCTATTATTTTAATTCTAAGCCCTTGTAATGGTTTGATAATAGAAACCTACCCTAACTCTCATGGAAATGGGGTGGCAAAAGTTAAAAGCAGGGCTTGGTTATAATAACAGCGGGCAATATAATGGATCTACCTGGGTAAGAGCCTAGACCACTAGGGTTTGGCTGGAGAAGATGGATTCCTGGGTGTGTGGTCTTGGGGACAATATTGGGTTTCTCTTCCCCTTGAGAGAGTGAAGAATTGTGCTCTCCTTCTCTGTTTTCCATGGCCATGCCCTGAAATCTGTGTTTTCTGGCCTCACTTAAACTGAAGCACAAAATATTTTGGAAAAACTATGAGTATATAAATTTTCATTTCTCTAGTATATATGATAAGGTCTTCAAAGTATAACTATAAAAATGCTGATTAATACAGTTTTGAACTTAGATTTTAGAAGCATGCCCAAAAATCAGGCTCAGAGTATCATGACTTGATATTTTCCCCATTAAAAATATATTTCCATGATAAATCAAAACTGAGTATCTTGAAATATTATACAATATTTTATTTTATTTTATTATTTTTTGGTGGTATTGGGGTTCCTGGAAACCCTTCTACCTCTGGGCTACACTCCCAGACCTATTTTATATTTTTATTTGGAAACAAGGTCTCTTAAGCCAGCGAGGCTGGCTTCAAACCTGTGCGATCCTCCAGTCTCCCCCTCCCAAGTGCAGGGATTATGAGCATGCGCCACCATACCTGGCTTATACAATATTTTAAAATACGGTTTTGCTATTTCTTCCTTCTAGCCAAATCTATGTGATTTTTATGTCTTTAATACTTTTTATTTTAGTGTTATTTTATGCCTGTTTATTTGTTTACATTGTTTTTTGAACAAAACAAACTTCTTTTATCCTGATATTTTGCCTCAATGTAATAAAGTCTTAATTATGAAGTGACAGAGTATATAAGTATTAATTATATTTTTAGAATACCTTTGGTAATTATAAATTAATTTTCACATGATTTTTACTTTTCAAAAACATTAAGCTTATAATAGAATAAATGTTTAAGGATTTAAAATATTTTGTTCAAGGGACAAAATGAAACTATTCTCTCTACAATTAAAAATACTTTCTAATTATGCTCACTATATTTTAATTTGAAATGACCTAGATTAGAAGATTCACAATTATTAAAATGAATTCTAAAAATATTCTTCCATATAGTTCACTCTTCTATGGTATAATATTTTCTTTTTTGTACATTCTTTAAACTTAATTCCATTTTACCATCTTATCATCACTTAATTACATGATTTAGTCTGAGATTTTTTTCTTTCATGTGTGTACAATCAAATACAGAAAACAGAAGCTTTGCTTTCAAATTAATATAATTTTCTATAAGTAAACCCTGGGATGCATTAATGTTGAAAAGTCTGGAAAGTGAGAGTAAATTTAAAAAAATGAAGCACAGTGAATGAAAATAAATAAACAATAAAGTGAAGCTGTTTTATTTTATACTCTCATTATATATCTCTGAATTTATTTTCTTTTAAATATTATAATTAATCACTCAGCAATTTAGAGCTATCTTCTTTCAAAATAAAAATAAAATAGGGCTAGAACTGTAGCTTAAACCTTCTTGTGGATCCAACTTCCAAAATATGTATATATATTTAAAGTGGGTATATATATATATATACATATTTAAATTTCATTTTACCTACTACTTTGTTTGTAATCTACTTTTACCTCTCTCTATGTGTTGAAAATAATGTATGTTAAAAAGAATTCAAGTCTAAAGACTCAATGACATGAGAATCTCATTTTGCAAGAGTGTTTTAGCATTCTCACTGCCATAATCTCAAAGACCATGCAATTGGTAGGAAAAAAAAAGAGTTATTTTATCATGATTTTTGGAGATTTGGGGTTCAGTATATAGAGACCAGCATCTTCAGAAGTCTAGGCATGATAGTGGGAAGTTGAAAGAGGTAGAACACAAGGGTTGGCTCTCACATCATTTACTCTCCTGCCAAAAGCAGGGGTGTAAACCAGGAAAGCTTCAACTATATATAGTCCCCCAAATTGCAAACTCAGGATCCCAACCTCTCCAGCCATACCCTTCCAACCCAATAAATTTATTACAATGGACTCACCCTCTTAAATTTTCAACTAAACCCCACTTGCAACATTGCCACCTCATTTCTGTTAGGGTTCGGCAGCCATTCTATTTTCAAAACATTGCACTCCATCCCTGGACCTCTAGATCCAATGGCTACCTCATGTTAAAAACTGAATTTAGTACATCTCCAATAGCTCTCAGTCTTAATATTTTCATCATTACTCAAAATTTCAAACTCTAGCATTTCTTCTGAGACTTGAAACAAACTCTTGACTGTGATCTCCTGTAAAAAAAATAAAAATAAAAATAAAAACCAATTGCATATGACCAAGGTATAATGGCAGAAAGTAAACCTTTGCATTCTGAAGAGGGAGAAATAGGGTCATAGAAATAAGGAATAAGGTCAAAACAGCACCAGAATTTGACAGGGAAATCATTTGATCCTGCAACTTCATTTCTGTTATTCAGGGTACATGATATGAGAACCAATCTCCAAGAGGACTTGGCAGTTCTGCCTTTGTGGTGTCCTCTTTAATTGCAAAAGGCAGCATACCAATTATTTCAGACAGGTTCCAGGGTTTGCAGCTTGCAGCCTTTCTTTACATTTTTGGAATTTCTAAATTGTAGATTTTGTTTGTTTGTTTGCAAACTTAGCTTTACGCTTAGCCGTGTGGTTTGCAACCACACAACTTAAGATATTGCCCTTTTTGAACCTACTTTCAGAGATTTTGTTTCTGCCACATGTTATCTGTTTTTTCAGGCTTTTTTTTTTTTTTTAATATTGAAGCAAGCCTCCTTCAATGATCCCTTTTCTCAGCAAAGCCAGCAGTACATGAATACCAAGATGGACCGCCAACGGAAAAGATCATCATACTCTCTTTAATCACTGTCACTGATGGGCCCTGTTTAATCACTGCTGCAGGGTCTACTCCATCTGAGCAACAGCTTGGCCCTCATATATTAAGCCATCTGTGGCCCCCAACCCCATCAGCTACCTTCATCAGGGCTATTGCTGGCTTACCTCCATCATGGGCAACAGTGCTTTCTTCCTTTCAGCCATCTCACTTTTTTCTAAAATATGTTTCTGTGACCTAGCCTTACGCATGCTTTCTGGAGAAAATGAAGATCCATAGTCTCTCTGCTTTACTTTCTGCTCCAGATATTCATTGTAAAATGTACTGAATGTATACATTAATATTTATAATTCAGTTCAGATACTTTACTTTTTTGAGATTTTCTCTGCTATTATTTAGCCCATCTTTAAATACAATCTCACACAAAATTTCAGGTCATGAACAAAATGCTGATAAGTTATTTTTCAAAATGTAACACACATGGTCTCTATTCTATTTTCTCATAAAATTTCTTTGCCCTCCAAAATCTCCTGAGGACAGTCTATACCATCTGCCTTTCTAGCCACATTCTGTCTCTTCCAATTACCTCTCAAATACCAGTTTGAAAAACTCACAAAACACAAAAATATAGATACAGACATAGATATATCTTCAATGTCACTTCTCTGGTACTGATTTTTGTCTTCATTAGCATGCTCACTGCTATAAAATCAAACACTGACCATGCACCTTAGAGGAAGAAATATTTATTTTCCCAAAGTTTTTGAAAATTTGAGGATTTAGTCCATATGAGGCTGGCATCTTCAAAGCTCAAATTATGGCAGTAGGAGATGAAGAGAGATAGAACACATGCACACGAGACTTTTAATTTTGGAGGTTGGAATCAAGAAGTAAAACCAGGTAAAGAGGAATTATTTATGATCCAAGAGGCTGTAATAACAAGGACCCACCTTTTCTATTACACCCTACCAACCCAGGCCAGTACCCACTGTAATAGATTTATCCACTGCTTACCTCACAACCAAATCCTGCTTCTAACATTGTCATAAGGGCTACAGGGGCATTATGTTTTAAAACTATTACACATAAGATACATTCTTGCACATTGATTTATAATATTTATAAATAGAATTTTCAAACTTAAACTCTTATAAGTAATTCAATTCCTTTCACAAATAAAGAGGAATTATACATTTTAATTAAAGATTCAATAGATTTTTTAGCATATATGTGTGTGTGTATCTTTATGACACTAGTATTTTGATTACTTAAATTTTAACATGTTAAAATATATGTCAGACTCTATAGAACTCTTATTTTATTATTATTATGTTTTCCATTTAAAAAATTAAAGAATAGATAGATAGATAGATATAGATATAGATATAGATATAGGTAGATAGATAGATAATTTTTTTTTTTTTTTTTGGTGGTACTGAGGTTTCTGGAAGCCCTTCTATCTCTGGGTTACACTCCCAGACCTATTTTATATTTTTATTTGGAAACAAGGTCTCTTAAGCCAGCGCGGCTGGCTTTGAACCTGCACCATCCTCCTCTCTCTGCTTCCCAAGCATGGGGATTACAAACATGTGCCACCACACCCAGCTAAAAAATATATTTTAATCATACCCATGTAGTAATAAAAAAACAGAGAGGGGTTCAAAGTCGTTGAACTATAAAAACTTCATAATCAATTATTTTGACATGAAATGAGATTAAATATTATTTATTCTAAAAATTATGTTAGAAAACATGCATGTATTACATAAAATAATACTAAAAGTAGAGATAAATTCCAGGGTTTGGTGGCATCCATTTTGTCACTGCAATTAATTTAACAAATAGAAGGCAGATTTAACAAAAATTTAACCACTCAAATAATGCAACTAAAATTTAAAAAAATATTTTAGAATTTTTTTATTTTCAGTATTTCTACTAACATAAAAATGAAAGAATAAATCTTACTAATTTATGCCCATCATATAAAATGATGTATATTAAATATTAAAATGGTCTGGTAGTCAAGCCAATAGAAAAGTGAAGTTAAGTGAGTTTATGTAATTTTTCATAATTCATTTAGCAATATGTTTAAAAATTAGCTAATACTCAATGTCAAGTTAGCTTACTAGGTATCAACTTTATTATTATTATTATTATTATTAGTAGTAGTAGTAGTAGTAGTAGTGGTAATAGTAGTAGTAGTAGT
This sequence comes from Muscardinus avellanarius, assembly GCF_963383645.1. Lineage (NCBI taxonomy): Eukaryota > Metazoa > Chordata > Mammalia > Rodentia > Gliridae > Muscardinus > Muscardinus avellanarius. Next base: position 25,949,399 of record NC_137786.1, on the reverse strand, counting down.
AGTATTATATTTTGGCTTGGCAAAGTGAGTTTACTTCGGTAAAGAGAAATTCTGCCACCAGTAAAGTTAGATAGGCAAGAACAACATGGTGGATAACTGCTGGATATATTTTTTTAAATTTTTAGTGTGAGGCTCCTATGCTGTTCTCCTACTGATGGGAGCAGAGCTGCAAAGTCTTTATGCCATTGGCAGAAGGGAATGCCAGGAAAGGGGTTGACACTTGCAATTCTCAGGAGATAGAAACTTACAGACAAAACTACAAATGCACAGAAGTTTACAAAACAATGGTTTTACAAAAAGGAGCTGAGGACAGGCTAAAAAGATCTGATTATATTCTCACAATGTCCCCTCTTTTATTGTACATTGCCACAATTTCCTTCAAATTCTGATAGCATACAGTCACTTTTGCACTCAAAGTCATCAGAAACACCAGCTTCTTCAGCTAATTTATATCTAGAGCTAAGAAAATTTTCTAAATCATACTTCTGGTGGCATCTAGTTGTTTATTCCATTGAAGACATCTTTAGTACGCTTGAAAATCTCTACTAATTTTAATACAAATAATTAATTCACTCTACATAAAAAATACACAGCACACATCTAGCATACCAGCTGCTAGTACCCCTGTTCATTAGTACATTTGCTTATTATAGTGTCATTCATAACTGTTTCTTGTTTTCACATATTTGGCAGAGCTGTCTGCAAATCAAGCATTTTATATTTTTCTTAAGGTGCCTGATGTTCCTAGACTTGCAAAACCACAAGAGGGACATATTTAATTTCATAGCATCATATCAGGACTTGATTAGAGAAGGATTTTGGGCACCAAAGACATATTTATGTTAGTAGGTATCTGTTTAAGAAATGAGCATATTAGAGAAGTCATTAACATGTATGACTAAATCACTATTATTTTATTATATATACTATTTTCATCTAATGGCAATTTGTTAATCAAATATATTGATTTTCAATATTTTCTGATTACTATATAATATAATTTATTTCTGACTTTTGTATTAAAAATCACAAGAGCTGGGCGTGGTGGCACAGGCTTGTAATCCCCGTGCCTGGGAGGCGGAGACAGGAGAATCGCTCAGGTTCGAAGTCAGCGCGCTGGTTTAAGAGACCCTGTTTCTTAATAAAAAAGTATAAAATAGGTCTGGGAGTGTAGCCCTAAGGTAGGTGAGTTTCCATGAACCCCAGTACCACCAAAAAAATAAAAATAAAAATAAAAAAATCACAAGAATCTTTTTTAATTTAAAAAAAATTTAAATACATGTACATACATGTTTTAAAAGAAATAGTCATAACATTTGTTAATTTGTCACGTTTTCACTCATTTGTATTTGAACACATAATGATAATTATTGTTAGGATATTTTTTAGTTTTATTCTACATATTTTAATATCCATAAAATATGAAGCAAATTATATTTATTTATTTATTTATTTATTTATTTATTTTTGGTTCTGGGCATGGAACCCAGAGGTATTGTACCCCCAGTCCTATTATTTAGTCCTGTTATTGTTTTTTTGAAACAGGATCTCACTGAGTTGCAAAGAGCCTGCCAAGTAGCTGAGGCTGTTAGCTAACTGGGCTTCTCAGGTCTCCACATCTTGAATGCTGAAATTACAAGCATGCACCAACATGCGTGGCCATAGCATCTTTATTTTAATACAAATTCTTTCATGCTGTAATGTAAATTTTTACATAAATAAGTGATAGTATACAAAGATTTTGTAAATAATTTTCCATTTAATCCATATTTAAACAAGAAAATATATTACAATGTATTCAATAGGTTATTTATAAAAGCAAATTTTAATATTTTTGTATAAAACAGCAATTTAAAAAAAGGTTTTTAAAGAGCTTAACAATAAATAGTTTAGATTTTGAGACATATGGTCTTTTTTTACAACCACTTTTTGTGCTACTTTAGCTCAGGTAGAATGAAAATAACCATATACAATATATCGTTAAAATGACAGCTGTTTTTCAGTACATCATTCATGCAAAATTATTGGCTTTCTTGCTGACTGTATTTTATGATGCCAATAAAAGGCTGCAATTCATTAAAAGTCTCACCACCAATGTTTTTTTTTTCAAAATCATATTTAAAATAATTTTTGTTAGTATTTTTAATTTTTTTATATTTGTTTCACTAGAAATTCCAAATATCTGCAGGTTAAATTTTTGTTTGTCTTCCATATTTACCAAATTTTCTTTAGTTTATAACAATAATTTATTTTCAACTTATTTTAATTACTGATCTTTGTTTAATATTTCAAATGTCCTTTATAGAATTTCCATTATATTGTTTCTTTTCTTAGAAATTTACCACTGCTATCTTTATTTTGTGAGTTCTTTTTATCTTTTACCTGTTTCACATGTATTTTTTAATTTCTGTGTTTACTTCTATAGTCATCTACTCATCAATAAATTCTTGTATTTCTATGTGTGTTAATTCATTTTATAGATACAACTGATTGTGCAACCATTTGTATTTATTTGTTTTATGTAATTTTACTTTGGTTTATGAAACTAAATGTAGAATAATTGGTAGTATATTTACTTTTTATAGCATATTCTAGTGTGCTCAAATGGTTTTCCATAAATTTACTCATTTTTATTTATAATATTTTTATTATATTTCAATTTATGGAAATATTGATGTCTATGCATGACAGTTTATTTTTGCATCCATAATTAACTATTAATGCTTAGAGATAAATTATTCAGCCAGGTCAAATTTTCTCTCTCTCTCTCTCTCTCTCTCTCTCTCTCTCTCTCTCTCTCTCTCCCCCTCAGGGCTTATGTTGCTTATATTTGCTTGTTTTGCTGAATTCTTTATTCCTCCCAAATCTGTGCCTTTGAAATAAACCAAGAAGCTCTTATGAAGTCAAATTTGTTCATTTTAGTTTTTTTTTTTTGTGTATATATATATATATATATATATATATATATATATATATATATATTTTTTTTTTTTTTTGTATATTTTCTTAAAAAAAGAAAAACTCAAGACACTCCCATTTTAGAGCATGTGTTTTGGTAAAATTTTTTAAGCTTTGCTTCTACTATTTATCTTAGAAACCTACTTATATTTGTCTGTTCTTTTCAAATATCTGAACTCAGTTGTTTATAAAATTTCTTATGTGGTTTCATAGTATATATTAAATATGTTTAATTTTTACTAATAATTAAATTTTAATAACTTGCTCTTTTTCAAAAGTGTATATGTACATTTTAGAAGGAATGGGTAAAAATATTCAATTGTAACAAGATATTTTGTTGTCAGTTATCCTCCTTAAATCTAATATGGATATTGAAAAAGTTAATGATTATTTAAAACATATTTCTAGCCGGGCATGGTAGCCACGCTTGTAATCCCCATGCTTGAGAGGTGGAAACAGGAGGATCTTGCAGGTTCTAAGCCAGCCATGCTGGTTTAAGAGACCCTGTTTCCAAATAAAAAGCATATAAAATAGGTCTGGGAGTGTAGCCCGGATGTAGAAGGGTTTCCAGGAACCCCAGTACCACCAATATAAATAAATAAATAAATAAATAAATAAATAAATAAATAAGCCGGGCTTGGTGGCACACGCTTGTAATCCCCGCACTTGGGAGGTGGAGACAGAAGGATTGCGCAGGCTCGAAGCCAGCCACACTGGTTTAAGAGACTCTGTTTCGAAATAAAAAGTATAAAATAGGTCTGGGAGTGCAGCCCGGATGTAGAAGGGCTTCCAGGAACCCCAGTACCACCTAAATAAATAAATAAATAAATAAATAAATAAATAAATAAAACGAAACATGTTTATAAATAAAACTTTATTGTGTGACATAATACAAACCCTGCATATTCCTAAAACGATAATGTTTAGAACAAAAGTTTGACTTTGCCTTTCTTTTGTTGATGAAATTTTATGCTCTCCTGAAAATCTATTAAATGATTAGTTATTTTTATAAATGTTAAAACAAAAGAAGAATTAAATGAGAATAAAATATACAATAGTTAACATACAAATTTTAACTAATAGGCATATGGATAGTTAAGTGAAAGGCACTAACCACTAACCAATAAGAAACTTCTGTAAGTTTTGCAACCTTGATAAATGGCAGTTTGACTTGTAATTATTATATTAAGGTGACCCTCCTGAACAAAAAAATTTAATTAAAATCTGCACCCTCATAAAATAGATATTACTGTGATTACTATGCATGGACAGCCAGTACTCATACTCCCACATGCTATTTGTAAGAGAATGATAATCAAAACAAATCCATTATAAAGTTATATAGAAGCACAAAGCTGGAAGGCATTGTAAGGTCATTGTATATAGCTTTTTATTGAATTGCATTTAAAATATATTAAGTGAACAAAACTATTTGAAAGAAATTATAGCATAAATGTTATTATTTTTAAGAAATATCAAAACAAAGTTCCAAACATTTAAACAAACAAAATGTTTGTATAGTGTATTTATTGAAAATAGATACAATTTTTGCAATACTGAGGATTTAACTCAGGGGCATTCTACCTCTGAGCTCCACCTCCAGATATATTTTATTCTTTATTTTAAAACAGAGTCCTACTAAGTTTTGGAAGGTCTCACTAAGTGGCTGAGGATGGCTGCAAACCTTTGATCCACCTGTCTCAGTCTCCCAAATCCTGGGATTACAATTGTGCCCCACTATGCCTGGATTAATTTGATACATTTTTATAATTTTTTACAAAGTTTGTATTATTTTACTTAATTTATTTTCATTTTAATATGTCAAAATTCTAAATACATTGGAACAACTAAAATATACTAAAACACATAAACTTAATCAAAATTAGAAGTCTTATTTTCTTGACTGTTCATCTTTCACTACTTTAGGATTAAAATTTCTAAGAAATTATTTTAACAATAGAAAGGGGGCTGAGAGTGTTAATCAGTTGTAGAGAGGTTGCAGAGTGTATATCAGTGGTAGAGTGGTTGCTTACCATGTGCAAGACCCTTCATTCAAACTATAACACCTTAAAATAAGATAAAATAAAACATAGAATGTAATATTCAAGATTTAGTCCTAATAGACACTTCTTGGTGGTTTTAACGTTAATGAAAATATATTATGCATGAAGTAAATATCAGTTAAATTTAATGGTTATTTACATTAGAATGATAAAAATTGGGGGACTCAAGTTATATTATTGTTCATGATCTTTTATATATGTTAAATCTAAATTTTAATGTTAAAACTATTCCTTTTGATGTGAAAGAAAAATAAAATTACAAGATTTTGGATTAAAATAATGACATATTTTAGTCTATTTTTGAATTGTTTTGTTCTGGCTTGCTATCATATTGATGTTAACCTTATAAAATTAATTTAATAGAGTCATACTCTTCATATTGGAAGAATTTGAGAGGGGAATAGTGTTAATTCTTTAGATGTATGATAGAATCTACCAGTAAGTCATAAGGTACTTCTTTTCATCCTTCCTCTCCTTCTTCTTCTCCTTCTCCTTCTTTCTTCTTCTTCTTCTTCTTCTTCTTCTTCTTCTTCTTCTTCTTCTTCTTCTTCTTTTCTGCTTCTGCTTCTGCTTCTGTTTTTTCTTTCTTTTTTTGTCTGATTATACCTCCATACTAGTTATAGGACTATTCCAATTTTGTGATTTTATACTCCATTTTTTTGTAGAAGTATTTTACCTCCTTAGTTAAGTTTATTTCTAAGTATTTTATTTTATTCTTTTTGTGGAACATCCTGAGTGAAAGTGTTTTTTATATTTTTTTAAGTGGATATGGTTGACAACAAAAAAGTTTCTAATTTTTTAAGATAGATTTTGTATCCAGACACTTTGCTGAATTTATTGATCAGTTCTGTAAACCTTTTGGTTTAGTTTGTTGCATCTTCTATGTATAGTATCCTATCATCTGCAAAGAGCTAAACTATGTGTTCATTTTCTATTTGTACTGCTTTGATTTCATTGTCTTGCCTTAATGCTCTGGCTATAGTCTCAAGTACTATATTGAAAAGAAGTAGTGATATGGACATTCTTTTCTTGTTCCTGCTTTTTTTGTTTTTTTTTTTTTTTTTGGTTTTGTTTTTTTTTTTTTTTTTGTGGTACAGGGAATGGAACCCTTCTACCTCCGGGTTACATTCCCAGACCTAATTTTTATATTTTAATTGGAAACAGGATCTTTTAAACCAGTGAGGCTGGATTGGAACCTGCATGATCCTCCTGTCTCCCAAGAGCAGGAATTAAAAGCATGTGCACCACGCTCGGCCTTGTTTCTGTTTTTAGGGAGAATTTTTGCTAGAGAGAATTTTTGCAGTGTTTTCCCATGTAATATGATGCTGGCTATTAACCTATTGAATATTGTATTTACAATGTTGATTATGTTTCTTTTATTCCAATTCTCTGCAGTGCTTTGATTAAAAATGGATGTTGGATTTTGTCAAATGCTTTTTCAGCATATATTGAAATTATCATGTGATGGAAGCCCTTCTACCTCCGGGATACACTCCCATGCCTATTTTATATTTTTTTTATTTGGAAACAGGGTCTCTTAAGCCAGCACGGCTAGCTTTGAACCTGCGCAGTCCTCCTGTCTCCGCCTCCCAAGCACAGGGATTACTAGCGTGTGCCACCATGCCCAGCAAAAGAAGAAATTTAAATGACCAATAAATGTATAAAAAGAACTCAATATCTCTAGCAGTCAGAGAGATGCAACTTAAAACTACCCTGCAATTTTGCCTAACTCCACCTAGAATGGCAACCATTCAAAACACAAACAAAAATAAATGCTGCTGAGGATGTAGAGAAGTAGGAATTCTAATACACTGTCATTGGGATGGCAAATTAGTGCAACCATTTTGAAAAACAGTATAAAGGATTCTCAGAAGAATTGAAATGAACCATATAATTTAGCAATATCACTTCTGGGTACCTACCAGAAAAATAAAAACTAAACTACCAAACCAATGCATGCATATCTATGTTCATAGCTGCACAATTTACTATTGTCCAACTATGGAACCAGCCAGGATGTCCATCAACATATTAATGGATTATGAAACTATAGGGTATGTACACAATGGATTTTTACTCAGCCATAAAGAAGAACACAATTGTTTTCTTTATAGAGAAATGGATAAAACTAGAGAAAAATATGCTAAGTGATATTAGTTACAATAAATAAGAAATTGGGTGATCTTTCTAATATGTGAAAACTAGGGAGAAAATGGATCATAGGGGGAACTCTAAAAAAGGGAAATACTATAGATGAGCAAATTAGTTTACCTGAGGTTGACTGAAGAAGAAATAGCAAAATTTTCTGATGCACACTACGTACATTCATGAACATCTCAATGTCAATCACTAAGCCAAACATGAGAAGGAGAGAGAGGGCAGGGAATGGAGTGGGAATTGGGTGAAGTCTAATTGAGTGATGTGTGCATGTATGCCTCTATCATCGTGTACCCCATTAAGATGTATAACTACAATACACCAATAAAAATTCAAAAACAATATTATGTCATTTGCAGAGAAATGAATGAAATTAGAGTATATTATGCTAAGTGATATTAATCAGTCACAAAAATTTAAAAGTCAGATGTCTTCCCTAATATTCAGAAATCAGAGAGAAATTCAGACACAAGAAGGACACCAGACAAAGAAAAAGAAACCTTAACGAATGAAAACAGGAACCTGAGGAAGATGGGCAGGGTAGAAGGAAACATCTTAATGGACATGATAAACACACAAAAATTTATCAAAGACAAGCATTGTGTGGAGCATGGAAATAAATGGAGTGGGAGGGAATAGGATTAGAACTGGGGGATGGCTCAATGTGGGTTGCAGGCATGTATCCCTCTACACTTTAAACTTTATCACAGTGTATGATTATAATAAAAAGATGCGTTTGTATTAATAAGTTGATTCAGTAAAATGGTGAGATAAAAATAACTTGTAAAATATTTCATTTCTCTCTAATAACAACAAAATATCCAAAAAAGGTTTAAACAATCTTATTTATGACAGCAACAAAAAGAATAGTTAAGAATACTAAAAAATAAACAACTATGGAGAGAAAATGCTAAAACAGTGAAAACCTCAAAATATTAATGAAAGAAAACAAAGACACAAGTAAATAAAAAGTTATTTTGTGTAAAAATGTTTATTTAACCCAAGTTATATATTCATTTGCTATAATTCCTATAAAAATTTCAATGGCATTCTTCTACAGAAATAGAGAAAACAATCCTGGTATTCATATAGTAACAAGACAGATGCTGAATAGCCAAAGCAACCTTGAGAAACAAAAGCAAAGTTGAAGACATTCAGGCACACAAACAAACGAAACAGAATAGATAGCTTAGAAACAAAATCAAACTATATATATATATATATATATATATATATATATATATATATATATATACATACACACACACACACTGAAATTTGAGAATATTATCAAGAATAAACAAATTAGACAAAGATGGTCTCTTTAACAAATTGTGCTGGTAAAACTAAACATATATGCAAAAAAAATTGACCCTTATCTTGCACGATAAACAAAAATAAAAATGGATTGCAGATATAAACCTAAGACCTGAAATATCTAAACTCTTAGGAAAAAAAGAGTAAAATGCCCTTTGACATTGAGTATAGCAATGATTTTATGGATATGACACAATAAGCACAGACAACAAGAACAAAAATAGAAAGTAGGAATACATAATATTACAGTTTCTGGGCAAAAAAGAAACAGCAGAATAAAGAGGCAAAGTACACTATGGGAGAAAACATTTGCATATCATACATTTTAGGTAAAAGTTTATAAAGAATAAATAATATTTTAAAAAAACTGGTTGAAAAATGGACAAAGTATCTGAAAATTAATTTCTCAAAAGAAAACTTAACAAATTATGAAAAGGTTTTGTAAAAAGGATCAACAACACTAATAATAAGATAAATAAAAATCAAAACTATAACAAAACAGCACTTCAGACCTCTTAGAAAGACTATCATCACAATAAATAAAAACAAAAATTAAACCAAAAAACGGTGAGAATCTGGCAAAACTGGGAACCTTCTGCATGATTACTGAGTGTTGCATCTGTTATGGCAAACAGCATGAAGATTTTTCAAAAAGTTAAAAATATAGCTACCATTGGATTCAGCTAGCTTCCTTTCTTCCTGATATAAAACAAGCCCGAGTTCTTAGTAAAATATTCTCTTTTTCATTTTTATAAACCTATTATAAATAATTAATGTTATTAAATAAGTATAAAATAATTATAACAATAACAAAATATATTTCTAAAGACAAAATTTCAAAATTAGATCTACTTGATGTTTAATTATCATTTTAAGAGCAATAAACATTTTATTCATTTATTATTTATACATATTTTATTATATGTATATATATTCATTTATTGGTACAGTGTTATTATACACTTTTCTGAAGTTCAGAGTGATGGAGACACACCTGCACATAGTGTTCAGTAAGCCTTTCCACAGTATTCACCCAATGCCTTTCTTCTCATGCTCAGCACAGTGATTTCTTTTGATAGGATTTTTTATGCACATCATGTCCATTGAGATGTTTCCCTATTCAGGTCTTCCTTCCATTTTTCTTAGTTAAATCTCCTCTTTTATACCACCAAAGTTTCTTCTCTTTGTCTAGAGAACATCCTATGTCCCAATATCTTTCTAGCTTTCACATATCAAGAAAAAAAAATCAAACCTTTCAGTTCTTGTGACTGAGTAATATTACTTACCATAATTTTCTCCAGTTTCATCCACTTTCTTGCAAAAGACATAATTTTTATGACTACATAGAAATCCATTGTGTATATATCCTAGAGCTTTTTAATCCATTCATCTGTTAATAAACATCTCGGTTTCAAAATTTGAAAATTGTGAATTGTGCAGCTATAAACATAGATATACATACATTAGTATGGTAGATTTTTTTTTTATTTTGGGGGTGGTAGATATCCATGAGTGATATAACTGAGTCATATGGTATTCTCATTCTCATTTTTCTAAGGATCCTCCACAAAGTTTGCCAAAGTAGTTGCACTAGTTTTTAAATTCAGCAACAGTATATCAAGTTTACTTCTCCACAATCTTGCCAGAATTTTTTATTTTTTTTAATTATTGCAATTATACTTGGGGTTAGGTGAAACCCTAGAGTAGTTTTAATTTACATCTCCCTGATTGCTAATAATACTGAATATTTTTCATACACTTATTTTATAAAAATTTGTATTTTTTTTGTAAAGTGTCTAGTTCACATGCCCATTTTTATTAGATTATTAGTGACCTTTTGTCAGTGAATAGATTGAGTTTTTGTATATACTAGATATTAGTTCTTTATCAGAGGAGGATCTTCTTCCATTCTTCAGCATCTCTTTTAAGTGCAAGAAAGCTACATTGAATATTTTAAACACATTTTAATGTACTATTGACACTTGCTTTTTAATTATTAATAGTGAATTAAATTATGACAGCTTCATAGAAAGAATTTCAGGAAAGAAGCTTCAAAACAAAATTTTAAAGACAAAAATTTTATTTAGATACTACCTGCTTTTTATAACACCTTAGTACATTATCACACATTAAGCCATTCCTCTGAAAAGTTCCACTGCAAATTTTTAAAAATTTAGTTAAATTATATATACATAATTTACAATATGTATATATAATTTATAAAACATATATAATTTATACATGACATATACACAGATTTATATCAAAACTGTGAGAGTAATATTATCCATTCTTATTTTCTTTTTTTTCTCTTCTTACTCATTTTCTTTATCCCTTCCTCATTCTTCTATTTTTCTTCCTTCCTTCACTCTTTAAACAAATTTGTATTTTCTACAGTTCAAAGCAGAGGCAGTGGTGGGGTGGGGCCTATTATTAGGATAGCAGAAATAAAAAATAACAGATAGCCCCTAGAGACAGATGAGAAAGAACTGCCATTCACAGTTTGCAAAACCTTGTACGGTCTCTAAGGATCACCATGGGACATTGACTCATGGTGTCAGAATAAAATAGCTCAGCCTACCAAGTTTCAGGCTCCAAAAGCAGTAAATCTGTGCCTGGCCATGTTTGGGTGCCACAAATCACCAGCACTGAAGGCCATCAAAGGCCCTTAGAAATGTAGTTACCTAGAATACAGTTGTGTCTCTGGAGCTAAGAAACTGAGGCATCTACACCTCAAGCTCAGAATCATGCAATCTCTCCTTGTCAGACCTTGTCAGTTGTGCCACATCAGCCAGGCAGAGCCATGATGTGTACAGGGAGCCCAGTGAGTATCACTTGATTGCAGCCAAAAGCTGAAAATTTAATATTTTCTCTGCCAACAAAGTTTATGCCTGTCATGTTTGTAAGCTAGTGACTTAAAGTCCCTCATTTTATCATAACAAGCAGATATTCAGTGGTATCCCAGGTACCATCAAAGCTCAAAGAGCCAGATAAGAAATTTAGAACATAGTAATCACTAGCATTTCTAAACTTAAGCGAACTGGTCATAGCTTCAGTATCATGGGCTCATAATCAGCAGAGCATTGTTGGTCTCTGGGATGTAATAAGACTTAACCAGCAGGCTATAGGCCCTGAGTAGCACATCACAGTCTCTGGCCCTGTGGACTTTGAGCCAGGACAGCATAGTTATTTGCACCAAACAGAGTTTCCTGCTTAACTGGAACAAAGAACTATATCTAGTTAAAGAGGCTCTGAAGGATAAACTCAAAAGTTTGAGTATTTGAGTCAAATTGGTAGGGATAAATATATAACCCCAGCATAGACCTTATTATAAAGAGATAGCAAATAAGAACACAGGATTTACACATAAATAATAAGAAGATGCCAAGACAATGGAAACAGAATGTGATACTGCTGATAATATGAGAATGAGAAATAGTGAGGAAACAATAAATTTCCATAACTCAACAACAAGGGAGATTATCAATACTAATCTACAAGAAATGCAAGAAGATGAATTCCAAAGTTTGATCTTCAATATGATTAAAAGCCTCAAAGAAAGTACACAGGAACTGAAGGAGGAAATTGAGACTTCAAGAAAGAACCAGAAAAAGTCTTGAATAAATTGAAGAAGTCAATAAATTAATTAAAGACAGCAATAGAAAACAATATTGGCAGACTAGACCACAAGGAAAACAGAGTAACACTCTTGCAAGACAGTTCATTCAAAACTGAAACCACAATCAACAGTATACAGAAGACATTACAACAACACATTCTAAACATCTAACAATGTTTGAACAATACAAAACATTCTTATGTACAGTTAAAAAGTACTGAAGAAGGGATAGAAGCAAAAACCAAGGGTATCCATCATCACTTCAGAGAAATAATTTCAGAGAATTGTTAAAATATAGAAACAGACTTGGAATACTACATAAAGGAGACATACAGAACACCATTAAGACAAGATCAAAGAAGGACCACTTTATACCACATGATGATCAAAATGACTAACATAGAAGCCAAGGAAAGAATCTTAAAAGCAGTGAGAACAAAAAAGAAAAAAAAAAAAGGTGACATTAAGGGGTAAAACAGTAAATATCACTCCATACTTCACAGCCCATGTTACAAAGGCCAAGAGAAACTGCTATAAAATAATCCATAACCTGAAAGAAAACGACTTTTAACCAAGATGGCAATATTGAGCAATGATATCATTCAATTGATGGAAAAAAATAAAAACATTTCAAGATAAGCACAAAGTTAAAAAAAATACATGACTACCAAGCTAGCACTAGATAAAATATTTGAAAAATAAATCATAAAGAAGAAAGAAGAATCAAATTCCAGAATCAGAGAGTAAAAAGGGAATGAAAGTAGAAATCAATAACAGAAGACCAAAAAAATTACATGAACACATAGAGATTGAATAATAAACTCTAAAATGAAGAATGGATCAAAAAAGAAATAAGAGAAAAAAATCTAAACATTTCTACAATTAATTTAAAATAGAGACACATACCAAAATTTATGGGAAACTTTGAAGGTGGTGTTAAGAGAAAAAATTATTGCACTGAGTGTACACATTAAAAAACCCACAAAGTCAGCAATTAAACAACCTAATGACCTAATGACACACCTCAAAGACCTAAAAAACAGGAGAAGTTTAATCCCAAAGCCAGAAGAAGGCTTGAAATAATTAAAATTGCAGTTAAAATAAATGAAATAGAGAATAAAAAATATAAAAGATCAGCAAATATAAAGCTGGTTCTTGGAAAAAAATTAATAAGATTGAAAAAACCCTAGCCAAACTAAGCAAAATAAAGAATCAATTCAATTATTAAAATTAGCAATAAAAAAGAGACATCCCCATAGACTAGGAAAAAATTTAGAGGACCATCAAAAACTATTATGAACATTATATTTTTTAAACTGAAAAATAAGGAAAAAATCGACAGATTTCTAAACATATGCAACCTACCTAAATTGAACCAAGAGGATATAAAAATTTTAAACTTATCAATAGCAATCAAAGAAATAGAAGCAAAAGTAAAATAAATCTCAGGTCCAGATGGGTTTTCAGCCGAATTCTACAAAACTTTTAGAGAAGAACTAAATCCAAGACTTTACAAGTTATTTGAAATCAAAAGAAATAAAATTATTCTGAACTTCTTGTACAAGGCCTGTATTATATTAATATTAAGAGTGATAGCTTAAGAAAAACAATTATAAACCAATACCATTGATGAGCATAGATACAAAAATTGTAAACAAAATATTAGCACATTCAAAACAAAATCAAAATTCTACACCATGGCCAACCTGGTTTTGTCTCAGAAAAGCAAAGTTTGTTTAACATATGCAAATCTATGCATTTTATTCATCATAAGAGCTGAGAACAAAAATTACATAATCAATCAATGCTTAAAAAGCATTTGACAAAATTCAACACCCATTCATGTTAAAAACATTGCAGAAAACTGGAACAAAAAAACATATCTCAACATCATTGAAGTAATATAAAATAATCCCAAAGTCAACATCATATTGAATGATGAAAACCTGAAGGAATTCACTCTAAAATTAGAAAAAGGACAAGGATGCCCACTATAACCATTTCATTTCAATATTGTCATTGACACTCTTGCCAGAGCAATGATATGAGAAGAATACCAAATAAATTCAAATAGAAAAAGAAATTTAAAATTATCTTTGTTTATAAATTATATAATCCTATATGCAGAAAAGCCCCCCAAATCAACAAAAGGACTACTAGAGCTGATTAACCAACTCAGCATAGTAGCAAGATATAAAAATCAACCTTAAAAAATGATGAGCCTTTTTATTTGCCAGCCATGAATCTTTGGATAAAGAAATACAGAAAACAGAAAGAAATACAGAAAGCAATCACATTCATAATGACCTAAAAAAAAAAAAGTAATGAACCTAACTAAAGAGGTTAAAAAAAAAAACTCTATAATAAACATTATAAAACATTTAAGAAAGAAATCAAAGAGGACCTTGGAAGATGAAGAATGCTCTCTTGCTATGAAATAGACAAAATAAATATCATATAATGACCCTTCTACCAAAAGTGCATCACAGAATCAATGCAATCCCTATCAAAATACCAAAGTCATTTTTATATACCTAGAAAAATCAGTCATAAATTTTATATGGGGAAACAAAAACCAGAATAGCCAAAGCAATTCTCATCAATAAGAACCATGCAGAAGGGATCACATTTCCTGACTTCAGATTATACTACAGAGCTATAATAAATAAAAGTACATGGTATTGGTGTAAAAAACAGGCACACAGACTAATAAAGCAGAAGAGAATATACAGGTAAATAAACCACACATTTACAGTCCATTGATCTTTGGAAAATGGGCCAAATACATATGCTGGAGGAAAGACAGCCTTTTCACAAAATGGTGCTAAAAAAATTGGGTTTTGATTTGTAGAAAAATGAAACTAAATCATTATTTCTCATCCTGCATAGGGATA
The DNA here is from genome assembly GCF_963383645.1 of Muscardinus avellanarius. Lineage (NCBI taxonomy): Eukaryota > Metazoa > Chordata > Mammalia > Rodentia > Gliridae > Muscardinus > Muscardinus avellanarius. The sequence continues at coordinate 25,934,391 of NC_137786.1, read as the reverse complement.
AATTTGAGATTATCAAAGACCTAAAAGTTATACCAGAGACTGTGAAACTATTAGAGCCGGGCCTAGGTTCAACACCCTAACATATAGGCACAGATAGAAACTTTCTCTACAAGACATCCAAAGCTCAGGAAATTAAATCAATAATTGATAAGTCACATGGCATGAAACTAAAATGTTTCTGCTCATCAAAGGAAATTATCAAGAGTCTAAACAGAAAGACTACAGAATATAAGATGTTCACCAGCTAATCCTCTGAAAAAAGATTAAAATCTAGAATATACAAAAAAATTAAAAGACTTTACACTAGAAAACGAATAACCCAATCAAAAACAGGCAACTGAATTGAGTAGAAAGTTTACAGAAGAGATACAGCCAATAGATACATGAAAAAATGTTCATCAGCAATCAGGAAGATGCGAATCAAAACTATGCTGAGACTTTATCTAATGCCAATCTGAATGGAAATATAAAGAAGTCAAATAACAATAAATGTTGGCAAGAATGTGGGGAAATAGAAACTCTTTTATACTATTGATTGTATTGCAAACTAGCTCAACCACTATGGAGATTACTTTGGAGATTCCTTTGAAAACTTGAAGTGAATCTACCATTTGATCCAGCCATACCACTACTGGGTGTCTTTTCAAAGGAATTGAAACCAGAGAACTACAGTAATATATGCAGACCTATGTTCATAATAGCACAATTCACAATGGCCAAATTTTGGAATGAACCTAGATATGCATAAACAAGTAAATAGATTACAAAATTATGGAAAATATACACAATGGAATTCTACTTAACAATAAAGAAGTATAAAAATATATCATTTTCAAAAAGATGGAAGGACCTGGCAAATACTATGTTAAATGAGATTAGCCAATCATAGAAAGTGAAGGGTCATGTGTTTTCTCTAATACGTGCAAAATGGGGAGTAATTGGGATACAAGAGGAATTACAGAAAATGGTACCTGGGAGGAAATCTAAGGGTAAGTAAGAAAAAAAAATGATGTTTAATAAAGGAAATACTACCATTGAGTAAGTATATACATATGACTCACCAATGCCTATCTTGGTACTCTGTATTGAAGGGGATGGAAATGGGGAGATGCGAAATCCCACCAAGAGTGTATGCATATCTGTCATGATCAACATGAGTTACATTTTGAGTCTATAATGTACCAATAAAAGCACACACACACACAAAAGCCCAATAGCCTAACCATAAAATAGAATCCAGGCTTAAGTAAAAAAAATGCAAGTATCAATACTGACCAAGTGAAGCTTTGATATATACATACAAGAAAAAATATTATTGAGGTATAATATTCAGAAAATAAATTGACTGTCACAACTCAGAATAGCCTACAAAGAATTTTATGGTATTAAAATGCTAATAATGGCTTCTTTATAACTTAAAGAGGTGGATAGAACTGGATTTTAAACTTGCTATCATTATAATCAGAGTGATTTTGTTTGTTTTTATACAGTTATTTGGGAAAAAAACTCATAACTTGGACCTGGTGATGTAACTCAGAGGAAACATGCTTATCTAGCGTGTCAAGGCCCTGGGTTTAAAACCCAACACTGCATAAACAAAAACAAAAACAAAAACACCTCACAACCAAAACAAAACAGAACAACAACAACAACAAAATGACTCATTGTATCCTCAGCTTCAAATACTTTCACTTATGTCCTGCAAATAACTAGAAATTTTTTCAAGTGTATTTTTGGTGGGCTTATTTTCAGTCTTTGTTGAATAGTATTTTAATTATTTGTGTTTAATTATCCTCTAATCTAATTTACTATAAAACTTAAAGAAATAGAACACCGCTAAAAGCAATTTTAAGAAGTTTTAGATTTTTAATTCTAGAGGTGTTGCAAACTTGATATATTATATTTATTATGTGACTTGAAATGATTCTGATGAAGAAACATATTTTCTTGTATAAATTAACATTTCTTGGGATAAAAATTTACTGGTTTCTTTAATAAAAACATATACTTTGCTTCTTCCAACATTATATCAGAAAAAAGGTAATTACTAGTTGGCTGAGAGAAAAAGAAAACATTTTCTTGTTTTCATGTCTCAGAAACAAAACCCTTCTCTCTTGCTAATGTTAAGAATAATACATAGATGTTTGTTATCACCAGTAAAACTTCACACAGTATTAGAGGTATTAGCTAATGCAATTTGATAAGGAAGCTCAGTTTGGGTATAAGTAATTAAAAAATATATAAAACCATATTTATTACCAGAGTGTAAAAATATATATTTATATCTTTGGATATTTACAAATAATCAGGAATGAATATAAAAACTACCCCAACTGAGAAAATATATAAAGTAACATGACTCAAAATCAACACATTGAAGCCAGATTTTATAAATAAAAAATTATGAAGTGTGACATATAATAAGTGTGATGGCTCAATTTAGAACAAAAAGGATTTCAAAATAAGAAAGGGCCTAGGTCTAAAGTAAAAAAGAGGCCCAGCATGGTAATGTATGCTTGTAATCACAGCATGCAAGAGGCCGAAACCTGAGGACCATGGTTCATGGACAGCTTCAGCTAATTAGTGAGGACCTATGCAACTTAGTGAGACCTTGTTTCAAAATAAGGAAAAAAAAAAATAGGGCAGGGGGTGTAGCTCAGAGGGCGAATGCCCCTGGGTTCCATCACCAGACCCTCAAAAAACAAAAGTCAAAAGAAAATGTGTAAATTCTCAAAAACACAGAGTATATATCTGATCAAATGGAAAAACATTCCCATCACAGGTTCAAGACAAGCCTTTGCAATTTTGCAAAACAGTGTTTCAAAGTAAAAACAACATCTGACTGAAGAAGTGGCTCATAGGTAGAATTCCATTTGGTTAAATTTCCAGTACAAAAAAATTAAAAAAAAATTATGCCTATGTTATTTAGTAAAAATTTTTATTTCATAAAATAGTCATTATAAACCAGGTATGGTGGTGATCAATTGTAATTGCAGTACTTGGGAGGTTGAGATAGAAGGATAACAGGTTTGTGGCCCTCTGAAACTTAGTGAGATCCTGTTTTATAGTAAATAATAAATTTATGGCTGGGGTTGTAGCTCAGGGGCAGAATGTTACTGGGTATAGTCCTAAATTCTGCAAAAAACCCACAAATTTTCAAAAATAATCTATAAATTTGATTTAATTCACAGAAAATCAAAAATACCGCAGTAATTTATTTTGTGTGAAACTAACTTGGTTATCATATCTACTTAGAAAACCTGAATTAGCCAAATACAGATACAGAAAACAATGAAGCTATAAGAAAAGATAGTTTTTTTTCAAATTCTTAAACTTATAACCTAGCTTTCATAATTAATTGTGATATTGGTACAAAATAAACAAACCAATATATCAAAATTAATATATCATTTGTAGAAACAACAATATACTAAAATGTGATAAATGATAAAGTTGGCATCACCTAAGAGTAAGGAAAGTTTAATTTTTTAAACAAATAAATGTAATGGCATTTGAGATAACTATAGAATTTGAATTTGTGCCATATTGCATATACAAAGATAAATTATGGGAATCCTACCATTTGCACTAAGATAAGTGAAGCTAAAAGTTATTATATTAAGTGAAATAATCTAGTCACAGAAAGACAGATACAGAATGATCTCATGCATGTGAAATCTAAAGTTGATCACAAAGAGGTTGAAAGTGAAAATGTAGCAGTGTTACCAGTGGCTGGGGAAAGTGGAGGGTGGGAGAAATGAGGAAATATTGATCAATGGTGCCAAGATATAATAGAAGCAGAAAGTTCATTTGTCCTCAGGTACAATGGCCACCATTAACAATAAAAATGTGCTGTGAATTTCAGAAAGCTAGATGAAAGGATTTTGAATTTTTTAAATTTTATTGGTGCATTGTAGTTAGTTGTATATATTAGTGAGGTACAAGATGGTAGAGGCATACATACACACACCATTCATTGACCCTTCCACAATTCACACCCCATTCCTTCCTCCTCCCTCATTCTCTTGTTTAGCTTAGTGATTGACTTTGATATGTTTGTGAATATACATCATGTATATTTGTGAATTTTTCTCTTTCCCCCTTCCATCTCCCTCAGGTATCCTTATTTGTTAATCTATAGATTCTTCTTTTTCATCTAGAATTCTTCCTATGACCATTTTCTCCCTAGCTTTTACATTTTAGGGAAAGCATCGGATTTGTTACTTTTTGTAACCGACTAATCTTACTTAGTATGATGTTCTACTGTTTCATCCATTTCCCCTCAAATGATGTTTTATTTATTCTTTATGGCTGAGTAAAATTTATTTGTGTGCATATTCTGTAAAATTGTAATCCATTCATCTGGTTATGAACATCTTGGCTGGTTTTATAATTTAGCAATTGTGAATTGTGTGGTTATGAACACCTTTGAAAAATGGTAAAGTTTTAAGTGATAAATATCTTTAACCTTTTAAAACATTATTCAGTATATGCATGCATCTGAATATAACCTAGTATCCCACCAGCACGTACATTTTTTATGTTTCTACTTAGTATTTTAAATAAAAAATGAGCCAAGTGCTATGACTCACATTTGTAATTTCAGTATTTGAGAGTCTGAGACATGAGGATTTCTGATTTGAAGCCAGCATGTGGTAACTTAGCAAGACCCTGCTTCATAATAAGAAAATAAACAAGGGCTGAGAGTGAAGCTCAGCAGTAGAATGCCCCTGGTTTCAATCCCTAGTACTACCCAGGAAAGAAGGAAGGAAGGAAGGAAGGAAGGAAGGAAGGAAGGAAGGAAGGAAGGAAGGAGGAGAAAAAAGAAAAGGAGGAAGAAAGATCTTTAAGAAGATTAACATTAAATTATATATATATATATATATATATATATATATATACACATACACTAAAATGTTTTCTTACTAATATGAATAATTTTGTTTTATGTATCATTATTATTATTATTATTATTATTATTATTATTATTATTTGGTGGTACTGGGGATGTAACCCTTCTGCCTCCAGGCTACACTCCCAGACCTATTATATATATATTTTTTTTCTTTTTTTTTGAAACAGGGTCTCTTAAGCCAGAGAGGCTGGCTTCGAACCTGTGCAATCCTCCTGTCTCTGCCTCCCAAGTATGGGTATTACAAGCATGCGCCACCATGCCTGGCCTTATGTATCATTTTAAAATAAATTTAATATCAAAATTAACACTAATTTTAAGTAGAAAAATGAAGACAGTATTTCACAGAAAATTTGACAATTTTCAGTTCTTTCCATGTTACACAGGTGCTATTAATGCAAGCATAGCTCACCATTTAATTGTTTACTATTTAATTGTAAACCTCCCATAATTTGTTAGGATGTATTCATAATCCTCAGCACATGATGAGATTTTATTTGCTCATACTCTGTTTTACTGAATTTAATAGGAATCTAGACATCTCCTCTATAATGAGAAAAATGTTGAAACATCCTGAGTTGAAAAAGCTAATTTAGCTCTTAATAAATAAGCTGAGGAAATAGAGAAACTTAAGAATCTTTAGGATAAAAGTAATTGATTTTATATCTCCTCATTTTTGGTTAAATAAATTTTGTGTTGCTGGACATGGTGGCACACGCTTGTAATCCCCGCGCTTGGGAGGCAGAGACAGGAGGATCCCGTAGGCTCAAAACCAGCCATGCTGGCTTAAGAGACCCTATTTCCAAATAAAAATATAAAAAAAAGGTCTGGGAGTATAACTGGAGGTAGAAGGGTTTCCAGGAACCCCCAGTAGCACCACCATAAATTAAAAAAAAAAAAAAAAAAAAAATATATATATATATATATATATATAATCTTCTAAATATTTCTCTTATATTTTCTTCCAATACTGAGACATCTAGTTGATATTGATTTAAGAAAATCTACTTGTCAAAAAATTTTATTACTTATAGCAAATAGATTGATTACTTAAAATAGTCATGAACACAAATTTTAGTAAATTGAAAAATAAAAATTTATTTAATGACTTTTATTTTATTATTTAATATATAAAATTCATTCTAAATGAAATAAATAGATTAATAAGAAAAAGCCCTTCAACACAGGAAAAACTGATTTGTTATGGCAAGAATCCTTTTACTGGGTAAAACGTATATAAGTGAAGTGAGTAAAACAAAAAATATAATTTCCAAAACTCAGAAAAATAAAAATTGTATTTGGTAATGTGCTTGGATATTAATTCTAACTTTCTTTCTCAATGAAGGAAATGGCCTTGACATTGTTGAACATATGAAAAATGCAGAAGATGTATTTTTGCAAATATTTGCTTAAAATACTTAAATTATTATTTTAAAATACCGAATGGCAACTTAACTCTGGAATATTATGACTGTGCATCAGAAAACAATATTTTTTTGTTCAGATCATGCAGAATCTTGTTTTGATATATTCATCTATTGTAAAATTTTTATGGAAATAAAGAGTTTTCCAATCTCTTATCTATCATGTGAAGTAATTTCTTTAGTTATTTGTCAAATTATCCCTACATTAATTGAGACGTTAGACATTGTGTAGTCCTTTTTTCTATTGAAAAGCCAAGTCTAAAGATTATATGATAATATTTTACTTCAATATTAAGAAGGAATAAAATAAGAATTCTTACTATGTCAATTAGTGTATTTCCTTCTTCATTCCATCCTACTCTCTTCCCTTTCATTCCTGTACATGTGAGATTGGCCATGATACAATATTCAGCACATATTCTCAACATATCTGTATATATTTTCAAAGTTATTTATAGATCATAGATACCTGTAAAATTTTTTCAACAAAAAGCATCAAATATTTAAAAAGTAATATTAAGGCAAAATTAATTAACAAATAACAATACAACACAGTTTTTTTTTTTCACTTGGATACACTTTATGTAATAAATAGTTTTAAACCTTTTCCCTTTTTTCAAATGGTCAGCAAACCAGAACTAACTTACAGAAATATAGGCAGAAAATAACCATGAAGAATTTTAAAATTAAAAACCTTTGCTTTAATCAGGCAAATACAAAGTAGACAGATTCCAGTCACATCTAGGAAAAAAGAATATCAATTTAAAAATGGAAGAAATGAGTTTTTGGATAAACTGTGATGACCAACACAATATAAAAGTTAAAATTAAGTTGCAATAAAAATTCAGGTGAAAATATATAGTTGAACAACAATGGAGAGTAAAATCCTGAAACCTCCTCGAATAAAAATGAAGAAACACACTATCCTCTCACAGTGTCCATTCTTACATTGATAAACTATAGCCAAGAATGCACTGGGACTTAAATTTTGTGCAAAAAGCTAAAACTGAGAAAATAATGTAACTAAATTTTTTATGAAGGCTTATTCAAGTGAAATTAGGTTGTTTTGTAAAACTCAAATATTGTAAATGTTACATTATTTAAAAATTTGGTAAACTATATGTATTTCTATTACATGTGAAAAGAATTTCACACAGAAATACTACTTAGATTTAGCAGCAAGCCAGTTAACTTTGATTAGATCAAATATAAAAATAAAAATGTATAGCATATTTAACAGTTTCCAAGAAACATACTTTGGAAAATATTAGAAACAAATAGTAGGATAGATGGGTTTTCTAGGACTGTGATCTCTTGAAAGTTAAGACTCTTAATTTTTGGACTCCATGTATGTCCTTCAGAATGTCAAAGATTTTTATGACAGAAGATATATAATTTTAAGGTTAAAATAATTATATTTTCTAATATTTCTGTGAAAATATAAAGCTGGAATGAGTAAAATACTGTTCAAATAAAAACACACAAGAAAGCTGTATGTGGTGGCATATGCTTACAATCCCAGTACTTGAAAGGCCAAGACAGAAGGGCTGCTGGTTCATGTTTAGTCTCAGAATTTAATGACATCCTACACAACTTAGTAAGACTCTATTTTAAAATAAAATAGGACTGGAGTATATAGTTTAGAGATAAAATATCTCTGGGTTTTATTTTCAGTACCAAACAAAACAAACAAGCAACAACAAAAATAAAAATAAAAAACAAGAAACCTTGGCTTGGTGGTTAATGTCTATAATCCCAATATTTGGGAAGATAAGACAGGAGGATCACATGTTTTTAAACAGCCTCAGCAAGCAGTTAGACTCTCAGTGACATAGTGAAACTGTTTCAAAACAAAACAAAACAAAAATTGGGGCTGGGGGTGTAGCTCAGAGATAGAATGCCTCTGGTTGAAATTTTTAGTACCACAAACACACACAAAAATTAAATAATAAAAGAATGTCTTTAAAATATTTAAAATAACTAAAGTCACAGTTCTAAAGTTGAGAAATGTAGATCATCCAAAATTATTTTTCCCAGTTTTTCTAAATAAAGTGGTACTTTATTTATTGTCGGGAATCCAGCCCGACAACTGACGGGGCTTGGCGAGAAGATGAGTACCGACGACTCGAACACAGACCCACGAGCCAGGAGTCAAGTCAAGCGAGATCTCCTTTATTTCTCTCCAAGCAGTTCTTTATATAGCACCAAGCCACGAGGGGAATTTCCATGAGAAATAGCCTAGCCTATCCGGGATAAAGATCACTAGCACGTAGTTTACAGCCAATCCCAGGCCAGTACATGAGCCATTCATGTGTGCGGAAAGCTCCTTTAAAGGTAGAAAGGGAAAAACCGCTCAGTCTCCCCACCCATAATGAACGGGAAACCACGCCTTCCTAGCTTCCTCCAGGCGCCATCTTTGCCCCTTTTTTGCTGAATCACTTTACTTAAAGTTTTGCCTTAGGCCGTAGGCCGCTCAGGCCGAATCTCCTTAGGCGCTATATAGACACCATCAATTTATTATCATTTATTTAAAACTTAAATTTTAAATTTAGACAGAATGATAAGATATATTTATGTGCCATTGCTGTCACATAATGATTAAAAAATATAACAGAATTAGTAAAGCATAGTGTCCTAAAGTCAGTTTGAGGGTCTTCTATAAGGTTATTTGAATGTTTTCAGTGTTTTATAAAATATTTGTAAGTCACTAGCATAAAACAAATAATAGCATGAAATAAATTATTATACTTTGACTCATTGGATGTTAATTGCTAATTCTTCTTTTCTGAATGTATCAGTGGTATTTATATTACTTTTCAGAACAGATTGGGGAAAGGCCAGTTATCATAAGTTTAAACAGGGTTGTGAGAGTTATGGAATCTTTATTTGCATTTATTCTAAATTAAAAATTTTAAGTGTTTCTATTGCTCCTTTTTGCATATTGACAATAAAAAATGTCCATCTTATTTGATAGGTTAGTTAGAATCATTTAAAATACTATAAGAATTTATATCCTCAGAACAAACTAAAACAAAAAAAAATCATACTTGAAAGCATTTAATGTTAAGTTTATTTTACTTATATTTAAATCACTTAGCTAAAATTTTAATGCAGATGTTCTATTTTTTCCAATGTGTAAAGAAAAGTAAAAATGGCAAAAGATTATGCATTCTTTTTAATCACTCAGAATCCATGCCAAAACTCAATAAAAATAAATATTACTTTTGAAAAGAAGCAAAAAGTCATCCTATTTCAGCAAATGTAACATGCCAAAGCATTTGCATGTTGGAAATCATCCTTTTCTTTGAAATTTTAAACCTCACTGGAGAGGTTCAAGCCCTAGGAAAATAAAATCAGACAGAACATGACGCTAACACACACACGCCCCTACGTACATACACACACAGCAAGATAAATACAAAACAATATGACTTATTATACATAATGTTATGCAGAAAAATTATTCTAAAATCAAAATTAATCTCATTCACATATTTATACAGTCTTACAAACAAATATTGTCAGATTTGAATCTTGTTAAAAAGACACTTGAAACCTCAGTCTAGAAACAGATATTGTATTCAACATGGGCAAATTTATTAAGTATTTCATTTAAATAGCTTTTATGCTGGCTAAATAAAGCAGAGAATGGTTAAAAGCCAGATTGTAAAAATAAACAAGCAGAATTTATCTAAAAACCAAAATTTTCACTTAAGGTAATTGTGGTATATGTTCTGATATAATTATTTGATAAAATTTAATGCTTTAATAATGTATTAGTACAATCTCACTTGGTGCCATGTACTTTCTATTGTCTGATTTTAAACCATGTTTCAAAACAAGTTTTAGTGATGAAGTTTTACATATAAAGAAACAGACTTTATACACAGTTTATATAATTCTTTCAAAATAATAAATGTGCAGGGTGTGGTGGTGCATGCTTGTAATCCTCACACTTGGGAGGCAGAGACAGGAGGATCCTGCAGGTTTGAAGCCAGCTGCACTGGCTTAAGAGACCCTGTTTCCAAATAAAAAATATAAAAATAGATCTGGGAGTGTAGCCCAGAGGTAGAAGGGTTCCATCCCCATTATCCCCCCAAAAATAAAAAATAAAAAATAAACCTATCAAAAATCAAAATCAATATGAATTGTAATGAACATTCTGGTTCAGAACCTGCAAATTCTTTTGCTTAATCATGAAAACCAAGAGGAGCAGCATGTAAGAATTCTGCTGACTCAATCTCCATTGTCCCAAAAATGGAAAGTTACAAAGTAAGATAAAATAAGCAGCAGAGGAATAAGAAAACTAAGCACAGATGACAAAGAGAAAAATACTGGAAGACCGGCCAGAGAAGGGGGGAAAAATAGCCCTGCCCATAGTGGCAGGCGCTGACTCTGATGCAGGCTTCCTGCACAGTACTGCGGACCAGTTACTAAAGGAGTAAAAAGGATCTGAAGGGAGAACCAGCAGATGCACAGTGTGTAAGTCAGCCTGACCAAAGACCTGCCACAGCAAATGGGAGCTAACCATGCCACACCAGAACAGAAACTCTCCATGATCACAGGCGCCTCTGTGATGTCATCAATGCAGCAACAGCCCAGCACACCACGCTCACCATAGTCCCAGCCAATGAGGAAAGTGTGAGTAAAGTTGCAGCCGAAAGAGGTATTGTGTCCTTGGAGACTGGTGCAGCCAAATAAACTCCCTGGGTCTGACATCAAACTCAGTAGAGGCAGAGGGCTGACAGAGAGGACCATACCCTCTAGAAGCTCAGAGCTGGCCTTAATAACACTACCTCCCATTTGTGGAGAATGCAGATAAATCAGACTTGTTGATCCCTAACTATGGAGAATAGAGGCTTTCACATTAACAGTGGCAGAGAGAGACTGAGACTCCATATTGGTGGAAAGCGGGAGGGTGACTTATGCTTAATACCTAACACAGTCGGACAGGTAGTGGACACTTAAATAGACTAAGAAAATCTGAGATCCAAACTCACAGTAGGAAGAGTGACAGTGGGATTCAGTATATGCACAGAAAGAGACTGCTGCAGACCTATATGCTGGATTGTCATCTAGTTGCAGAATTGCCTCAATTCATGTTTGAGGTTATTTTGGTTTTATTGTTCCCTTTTTTGTGTGTGAGTGTATATACCTCGTTGGTTATTTACTATTATTATTATTATTATTATTATTATTATTATTATTTTACTTTTAATCTGTCCCCAAAATATCTCCCAAGCTTCTTCCTCTGTACATAACCACTCTCTTCCTACTATCTATTTTCTTTCTTCTGCTTTTTAGCTCTCTCCTTTGTCTTGTATTAAACTTACTTAATATAAGTATACCACAAATTCTACATTGTTTACTAGAACACTACTTTATCCTTACTATCTCTAACCTCTACTATATACTAATATATACCAAACTCATACTTTCTATTTGACTCTACCTGAGATTTTACCCTATTCTTCCATTTATTTCTGCACTCCCTCCTTCCCCAACCTTCACTATTGAATACAATACAAACTGTCCTTGGACTTACCAGTTGACACCTAAAAACTGCGAGAAATACATCAAAAGCAACAGAGACAAACACCTGATGCCATGAAAAGGAGGAATAACAAAGGAGCAATAAACACTCACAAATCCACAACTACAGAATCTGATAACACAGAACTACAGATGTCTCCTGAAGGTCAAATCAGAAATGTAACTGTAGAATTAATACAGAAATTTTGAAAAGAATTTAGAAAGAGTCTGAAAGAAATAAAGGATGCAGTCATTGAAGTAAAGGCATCTATTCAAACTATAAACAATCGCTTAGACCAAATGGAGAGTAGAATCTCGCTCCTAGAAGATGATCACTCCAAAAATGGACACATAGTTTATAACATAGAAAAAATAATTTGACAGCAGGAACTAGAAATTGAAGAAATATGGGCCCATCTCAAAAGAGCTAATTTAAGAATAATAGGTATAGAGGAGGAAAAAGAAGACAAAACCAAGGGACTCAATAATCTCTTGAAATAAGTAATAGTAGAAAACTTTCCAAGCATAGAGTAAGAGATTGATACATAGGTATAGGAAACTTATAGAATCCTCTTTAGACAGGATCAGAGATAAGTTTCTCCATGCTACATAATAGTCAAAATGAGCAATGTGGAGGCCAAAGAAAGAATCTTAAAGGCAACAAAAACAAAAGACAAAGTGACATCCAGAGGGAAATCAATTAAATTCACTCCAGATTCCCAAACCAGGTCATGAAAGCCAGAAGGGCTTGGAGTAACATATTCTAAACTCTGACAAAAAACAGCTCGCAAACAAAAATTTTCTATCCAGCAAAGCTATCTCTCAAATTAGTGGGGGAAATTAAATTCTTCCATGATAAGCAGGGTAAAGGGTAAAGCCCACAGCCAACATCACAGCAGGTAAAGGGTAATCCATGCCAACAGTACTCAAAAAAAAGCACGAGTAGCAACTATGAAATCAGACAAATTAGACTTCAAGCTTAAACTTCTTAGAAGAGACAAAAATGGTCATTTTTTTACTGGTAAAAGGAATAATCCAGTAAGAGTAAATAATGATAGTCAATATTTAAATTATCGGTGAAACATTTACAAAGCAAAACATAATTATGAAAGGGTATATAATATATTTATAAATAATGATAGATAAACTTACTCAAGATTATATAATACATGTTTTATTTCCACTGTCATTTATTTTATGTTTAGGAGCTATTTTGCATATATTCATTTGATGTAATATCATTCATCTTAAGCTTGTTCTGTAAAAATTAAAATCTATCTTAAGAGAAAACTTGAGTATTTTAATTACTTATTCTACCAGCTGCCAATCTTATTATCATGTACATAAAAGAGAAGTGCATGGTGTGGAATCAGAAGGAAAGCTCACCAAGTACTGTGTGCATTTATGCTCCCATCACTCTGAAACTCTGAACTTCATTATGAAGTGATTACAGGGTGTCAATAAAAGTATTTAAAATTAATAAACATTAGTAGAACTAATTTTTGTTTATGAGTACATGTTCTCATTTTTCTTTCTCACTTCCTTTTAATATTTTATTTTCTGCCATCTTGCCTTTTTTTTCTTTAACTGAGATTGAACCCAGGGACACTTTATGTCTGAACTATAACCTCAGCCCTATTTTCTATTTTTTTGTTTTGAAATAGGAGCTCCCAAAATTGCTGAGGATCTCACGAAGATGTGAAGGCTGGCCTCAAACACGTAGATTACAGACTTGTACAACCACACCTGGCCATCTTTGCCTGACCAGTTAATAGCATTTAGTTCTCTATTACACATATTTTTGTTCCTTTACAAAAGTCATTATTTTTAATCAAAATTGCCAATAATCTTATATGGCCTGTATTATCAGGAGGCCAGCATAGAAGTAGTGATAAATGAAAGGAGGTAAACTATTCAGTGGCTTTAAATACATAACTTCTTTTGACACTGAAATATAAAATTATAGCTACTATAACCATGTCAAAGAAAGCATTTAAATAGACTTTATTTACCATTCTCTATAACATTATAATAATTTAAATATCATATTTAACATTTTCCTATTATTCAAAAAATTAAATAAACTGGTAAAAAGTAAAATATATAAATAAGAAAAACAAACCTATATTTATTTATTCAGCATAGCACATTGTCATACATACTGGAACATCTTGGCAGTTTACTATTTTGCTGTGTAGACTCATAAAGTATATTCCAACTTATTCAGAGCATAACACAAGTGTTCTTTGCTAATACCTCACTCACTGGCTTAGAAAGATGAAATGAATTTCATATATTTGAAGATAAATCATTCTATGCAATAATAGAAAAATACCACCCAATATACCACATTCATATTACTGTTGTTAAAGTTTCAAAAATTTTAATAGGCTCACAATCCATTTATTCTGAGGTAAAATTATATCTTTATAGGCTATATCTCCATCTAGCTTACTGACTAGGTATATATATATATATATATATATATATATATATATTGTGTGTATGAGTATATATGTCTATGTGTGTACATAAATATTGTCATATGGAGAGAAGTGTATCATAAATAAATATCATGCATATAAAATAAATTTTATGCCATATTCCAATAAAGCTATATTTATTGCTGATTATTCTTTTTAATAATTATCACCTGTTATTAGGAAAATACATATTTTTATTTTGCCAGAAACATAGGTAGTCTCTAAATATATGAACTCATTTTAATATTCATAATTTATTATCCTGCCTCAATTTACAAAATACATGATGATGAGAAATTAGACTTAGTTTGCTTCATTAAAAAAAGCATAACTGTGGTTAACTTTGATAATTAATAGTATCTCAGTGATATAAGTTTTTTTTTCCTGACATCCTGAATAGTAGTTAAAGTAAGATGCACACTTAGCTGATAATTTTGAACACTATAAAATTCCTACATGCTTACAAGTTTGATGCTTGATATGTTATCCTGCTTGATGACATCATATAAAATACATAAAAATTAATAAATAGGGATGCACCTACACTATAACAAACTGAAATATTCATCTCTTTCATGATTGGAAAAGCACACTGAATTATTCTAGTACTGTTGCTATAAATTACATAACAATTAAAAGAATTATTAAGTAAAGTTTACTTTTTTACTTTTTCTTTAATGTCTTTTTATGTTGGGATTTTATTCAGGATATCACATAATTATAGTGAAAGTTTTTTTTTTTTAATTTCTATTGGTTATAACAGCTCCTCCGATGTCTGTATTTTGGTAACCTTGACAATTTAAAGATCACTGTAGAGCTAGGTTTGTTTTATATTCCTCAACTGAATGTGTATTTCCTGATTAGACTAGAGTAATACATTTTGGGGAGAAATATCACAGAGGGAGAAGAGGACCATTCTCTGTTGGGGCCCACTCGGCAGGACCGAGGTGGCACCCAGGCTTGTTGCCAGCGTGGACTCAAGATGGCGCCTGGGCTTGCAGCCAAGTCACGAGGCTCACGAGGCTGGCGGTGCCCTGAGCCTGCGCAGTGAGCCCTATCAGGCGCCTTACGGATAATTAGTGACGCAACGCCTCGTGCTACCACCTGCCCGCCCAGGAGAAGGTTAAAAAGCGCGCATGCCCTAGCGGGAAGAAGGAGGAGGAGCTAAGAGGGTTGGTGGAGTGATGAGGGAGGAGATAGAAGACTGATGTTGTTTTTACCTGAGAGGGCGTTGAGAGAGCATTGAAACTGGGGTAATAAAACTGCTTGAGGAAGATCGTGTAAGAGTCGTCACTGCGTGCGACAATTCTCATCATATTGTGACAATAGGAAATGTTAGCAATATGACAAAAAATGCATGCTAATCTTGATCACAGTGCTTCAGTTGGTCAAGTTGCTCTTTTTTCTCTCCATCATATGGCTTACTACTTTCAAGAAAGTCATTATGTTCAGCCCATGCTGAAGGAGCAAGGGGCTATGCTGTGTCTGTTTAAGGGTCACATATTCATACAAAATGGCTTAAAGTCTTCTGAATGAGAAATTAGTCTATTTTCCCTCATTCATATATTCACTCAAACATTTCTTTGTATCAATATAGATTTGTAAGAAGTTTTTCAGTTTATAATCTCATACTACCTTATTTTTTTTTTTTTTTTGGTGGTACTGGGGGTGGAACCATTCTACCTCCGGGCTACACTCCCAGGCCTATTTTATATTTTATTTGGAAACAGGGTTTCTTAAGCCAGCGCGGCTGGCTTCGAACATGAGTGATCCTCCTGTCTCCGCCTCCCAAGCGCGGGGATTACAAGCGTGCGCCACCACGCCTGGCTCATACTGCCTTATTTTAATGTTCCATGTTTTAGACCATTCAATACTCTTATCACTTTTTTATCTCTATCACTTTATGAATATGTATATATGTCTGAATGTCACTTACTTTTTGATGATATGAGAAGTTTTATGTGCATCATGTGCTTTTTTATTCTTCCAGCCCCGGAATCATCTATTCCTCTGCTGCTACAGGCTTGCTCAGCTGGGCACAATAAAAAATTGAGTCCCTTCAGGACCGAGTTTCTCAGAAAGGTGGGCAAAGGCTTAGGTTGTGGTTCTGCAGGGGTTAATTTCTGCAGTGATTCCTCTCCCTTAGCAAGTAACAGATTCTTCAAGTCCCTGGTGGGGTCTAGTCCCTGGGGGCTTGGGAGAAAGGAATCTGAAGAAATGACGTGGACAACTGCCTCTTGTGCAGCTGACAGAGTTTAATTTTCATAACCGGTACTTATACCCTTATTCCCAGTGTAAACACCAAAAGACAATAGTGAGACATTAAGTGTAAACAAGATAAACAGGATAAAAGAAGATCCATGGCGTCACAGTTTAAGATTCCTCTGGGACTTGGCAATTACAGTCAGCCCCCTTGGCTTTTGTGATTGAAATCAGGTTTCTGGCCTCACAGGTGAACCCTACAGGACAAGGTAGCCTGGAAAGGAGTCCGCAAAGGCGGGGGTCACACTCAAAGTCTGTTTTGAAGAAATTCAGTCTTCTAGGATCTCCTTTAATCCTTTCAGAGTGTTTTGTCCCTAGGGCTTAGTTCATGCCCTCCTCTGCCTGGCAAGTTCCAGAGGGCTATGGTGAGAATTTGTCCAGTCCTGTCTGCTCTGCCATCTCCTATGAGGCAATACTTATATTACAGTTAGTAGATAGGGCCAAAAGCATTATAACACAGGTGATTGGATTTCTATAATTGTTCTTTGATGAATAATCTTGAAGCCAGTTTTTATTGCAGACTTTTGGGTTTTTTACTATCCTGCTGCTGAGTCACAAATGGTAGGCTTTTGTTAAGTCAAGGCTAGGGAAAAGCTTATTTGCAGCTCTAAGAGGGAAGCAGATGGCCCAGATTCCAGAGAGACAATTTTACATCTCTTTGGAGAATGGGGCAAAAGGTAGGAACTTGCGTTTGCAACTTCCTCTGCTTATTTGAGCAAGGAGTATTTTTGCCAGAGATGACACTTCCTTCTCTGGGCTTGCCTCCGTGAAGCATTTGCCGATTATGCGAGCATTTTCATGCACGCATATGCTGAGAAAGGGCGGTGGCACTCTGCTATAACTGCTTATTTGGTTTGGATTTGGTATTAGGAGCCAAATTTTATAACTAGGTATGGCTCCTGCTACTGGAATTTTGAGCTATTTTTAATCATATGAAAGCAGATATTCTCTGGAAATTAGAACAAGATGAAAATTACTGATTAATGCAAGTATAATTATTTTTAGCATATTAAACTCTTTTTTTTACTGTCAAAGTTGGCATCCTTGAGGTACTATATACATTTGCAATAATGTGAAGAGAATAATCTTGTGATATGTATATATATTTTATTATTATTATTATTATTATTATTATTATTATTACTTTTCTTTTTTCTTTTTTTTTTTGCAGTACTGGGAATGACATTTCCCTCTGAGTTATACTTCTAACCCTATTTTTTATTTTTAAACAGGGTCAATCTACTGAGTTGCAAAAGGCATCACTAAGTAGCTGAGGCTGGTCAAAAACCTGTGATCCTCCCATCTCAACCTCCCAAGTACTGGGATTACAAGAGTATGCCATCACACCTGGCTCTTGTGACATATTTCAAAAAAATATATATTTACATATATATTTTACTTATGTGTATTATTATATATACCTATGTATAGGTATTTATAAATACACATGTGTATTTATGTAGATACACATGTGTATAAATATATATAAATTAAAAAATAAGCACATATATGTTATGCATATGCATGTATAACTGTCCCAAAGATAAATATTTTCATTTATGGATTTATTATGCCTAGATTCATTCCTGATCAATTCTGCATGTATAAAAATGTACCAGTCATTTCAGTGTATAAATCACTTAGAAAAGAGGATAAAAATAAGAATGAGAATAAATTAAATTATATATTCTGAACAAAGCCAATCTTAGATTTTTTAATGAATTTCTCAATAATCAAAAATATGGACAATGTTAATAGAATTCATATGTGTTCGTAAAAAGGACATAAATTTAATTTTTTAAATTTTATCATCAGTGCCCTTTATTTCAGCTAGACCACTTTTGGTTTCTCTCTCTGTCCTAGGCCAATTCCTGATCTTTGGCATATACCAAGAGAGACTATACACATTGATTAATGTGAATTAACTTCTAAATAATTTTGTCTAATTTTGGATTGCATTCTAATCAACATTCTTTGCATCTTTAGCTCTTTATTGACTTTTTTTCTTTTGCGGTACTGCAGATTGAACCCGGGGCATTCTACCTCTGAGCTACACCCAAGTTCTATTTTGCATTCTTTTTTTTTATTTTGAAACAGGGTCCCACTAATTTTCAAAAGACCTCACTAAGTTGCTGAAGCTGGCCTCAAACCACGATCCTCCTGTCTCAGCCTCCTGAATTTTGGGATTACAAATAGGAGCCACCAGACCCAGCTTCTTTGTTGACATTAAAATAAGATTTTTTGTAATTTTTTATTTTTTAAAGCTGCAATATTAGCTTAAACCAATACTAATATAAATCATATGGACATTTACTGGGTAAGTTCAATATACCAACAGAGTAGATTTATGTCAGAGCTGTCTAAAGTGGAACTGGTTATTATTATATTCTTATAAGAGATTTGATATGAATGTCATATTGTAATTTTGCCTGCAAATTATATGTACATTAACTATATGTAGCAACAAATTAATTAGAAAAGAGAGTGAATTGCTGAGGGAAGTATAAAATTATTTTCTATTCATGAGTTCACCATTAATTTGCCTTTCAACCATGAGAAAATCACTATATTTTTCTGTACTTCAATTCGCATATATATATATATATATATATATATATATATATATTTTTTTTTTTTTTTTTTTTTTTTTTTGCAGGTCTGATAATAGAACCCAGGGCCATTTGACTTCTGAGCTACATGCCCTGCCCTATTTTTTATTCTATTTTTTTTTTTTTTTGAAACAGGGTCTCACTAATTTGCGGAACACCTCACTAACTAGCTGAGGCTGTCTGCCAACCACGATTCTCTGCTCTCAGCCTCCTGAATGCTGGGATTACAAGCATGCACCACCATGTCTGGCTTCAATTTGCTTATTTTTAAAACTAGGATATTATATATCTTGGCACAAAATTTAATGAGGCTTGGGATAACTGCATAAGGAATGCCATGAATAGAATAACAGTGCCTTAAGGTGATCAAATGTGAAGGTTGGCGCACACCATTATAAAACATGTAATTCTATCATTCTAATGCATAGCTTCTCTTGTATTTTATGTTAACTTTCTTAATAATATCTGAAAGCACTTTTGAATAGAAGTAATAGTTTCTGTATTACTATTCAATATTTTACTTTGCAGAACCAATAATTACGATAAAACTAAAAATATTTAAATAGATTGTTTTTCTCTTAATTCTATTTTTTTAAATTTCTTGATATATTGTAATCATATGTTTTGATAAGGTACAGGTGGCTGAGGCATACAGACACACATCATTCACTTCGCCTTTCCCCAGTTCCCACCCCATTCCCTGCCCTTCTCTCCTTCTCATGTTCAGCATAGTGATTGACTTTGATAAGTGTGTGAATGTTCATCATACACATCATACATCATACACATGGTGTTTACCTTTTTCCTCCCCTCATGTCTCTCTGTTAGGTCAGTTAGTTCACCTTCTTACCTAAAGTTTCTCCTTCTTTGTCTGGAGTCCCGCCTATGTACCCTTTTTTTCCTAGCTTCCACATATTATAAAGAACATCCTACTTTTCACTTTTTGTGACTAATCTCAGCATAAAATTCTCCATTTTCATCCATTTTCCTGAAAATAACATAATTTTGTTCTTTTATTTTATACACATCCAACAGTTATATAATCAATTCATCTGTTGATGGACATCTTGGTTGGATCCATAGATTGGCAATTGTGAATTGTGGATCTATAAACATAAATATGTATTCATTAGTTTGGTAGTTTGTTCTTTTTATACATTTGGATAGATAACCAGAAGAGTTGTTGCTGAGTCATATGGTAGGTTCATTCTAATTCTTCTGAGGATCTTCCATAATGTTTTCTAAAGTGATTGCATTAATTCTTAATCTCACCGACAGTGCATTGCAATTCCCATTTCTCCACTTCTCAGGGTAGTTTTGCTTTGTATCTCTTTGATTGCTAATGATATTGACCATTTTTTCATGTTTATTGACCATTTGAATTTCTTCTTTTGTGAAGTATCTATTTAGTTCATTGCCTAATTTTATTGTATATTTTTAGCAGTGAGTTTCATGAGTTCTCTGTATATTATAGTTATTAGTCCTCTATCAGAGGAGTATTTGGCAAAAATCTTCTTCCATTTTCTCAGCTCTCTTTTGAGATTCTTCATAGTTTCCTTTGCTGCACTTAATACAATCCCACATATTAATCCTTCTTTTAATTTTATGTGTCTTAGGGGTCTTGTTGAGACAGTTTTTGCCACATTCTTACCAATATTTACTATGTTTGTATTCTTTTGAAAATGAAAAAGTAGCTATACTTAACAATGTACCTCTTATTATTAATATATACCAAATGAACAATATAACTCTAGTTACATCAGCTTGTAGGCATCAATTACATAAACCTGTTAGAATAAAATCAAAGATAGGTTTTTTAATCTTTTTTAAGGAAAAGTACATTTCTTTGAGTTAGAAATAATTTGAAATTTCCAAATATAATTCTAAATTTTATTGGAATTCACCATAAAAATTTTACAAGCATCATTATTTCTCTCAAGCACTACATATATTGAATATTTATATAGAAGCATAAAACAGTTTTATACTGTGTATAAAATAATGTTATTTGAAATTGTTAACTCAGTTTTTCACTAAGTGATGCAAGATAATTCTGCTGGGTACAATACAGATACAGTACAGTATAATCTATTCTGCTAGAGTATATGTTATAGATTTGAGGAAGGTAAGTCATTTTTTTCAGTGTTATGATAAACTCATGATGAGATACAGAAAAGAGAAAAATGTTGGTACTATTGTCTTAGTAAAGTTCAGAGACAAAATTTCAGTTCAATTGTTTATATTATATTATATAGTAATTGTTATTTGAGATAATGAATAAAATGTAATTCTATATTTGAGATTCTGATTTTTTATTTTTAATAATATAAACAAATAATTAAAACATCACCCTAGGATGGGGCAGCATTTGATTCAGAAAAATAAAGAACATAAGCCATTATTAGGAAAGATAATACCACTGAGAGTACTACACTGAATATTATCTACAAAGCCTCAGGCTGTGTGAACAAGAATGTGATAGACCATTACATTTTACAAATGTGTTAATAACAGTAAAAGTATATAAAGACTGAAATGTAAGAAAGAAGTTATCCTTACATGGAAAAGACAGGCACATGTCGCTTCTACCCATTTTAATTTTTTTATTTTTTAATAATTTTTACTGAATTACATGTCTTTATAATATTACATTTGATTACTTGGTTCTTTGGTCCTGTAATTTCTTTGTGTTCTAGTTTCAATACTTTCTGTGAGGAGACAATTACCAGCTGTATTAAGAATAAGGAAGTCAATGCATTTGAATAAAGGCAACACTCAAACAGAAAAACAATAGTGAAAAGAAAAGAGAAAAAAGATTAAGAACTTATAAAGAATAAAGCATTTCTCAAGGTGCTACAATATCATATGTTCTACCATATGTGAAACCTTTTTCCACAAGGATAAGAAAAAATAATTTGGAAAAAACTATTTGAAGGCCTAAGAAAAGTTAACAGTGCAAACAGATAAAAGATATTAATTATATATTCAAGAAGTTTAGCGAAACACTATCCAAATGATACACAAAGAAAACCATGTCTAGTCAGGAATACCCTATGTGTTAGAATTTTCATAGCTCTTATGTAAAAATCTTACCATGTAATTTAAAGGAAGGAAAGTTTATTTGCTCCTGCCTGCTTTTGGGGTTCAGTTTATATAATGACAGAAACCCTGGGTCTCAGGGCATGGTGGCAGGAAATGAAGAGAGGGAGGGCACATGGGCTGTGCTCTTCATATCATGGAGGCCAGAGGTAAAAAATAGGGAGCAAAAGGATAAAGAACCATACCTAATCCTCAGTGTCAGCCCCAGGGATCCACCTCTTTATCCACACTCTACTGGCCTAAGTCATAACCCAGTCAATCAATCATGACTCAATTACACCAACTCCAAATACTAATTTATGAGCTCTTATAAGGATCATTTCTTATCTACTTATATTACCCTGGTTCAAGTATCCCCATTTTTTTTAGTCATTATGTTAGACTGCTTTTAGACTTTTTAGACTCAGTAACCTAAATATTTTAGTGGATTATGATCAGTTGGTGATTAACAGCTAATTTTACTTTTTCCAACACACATTATCTCTTAAGACATATCTTTCCATTTCTACTGGGGAGAGGGGGAGGAACACTTTTACTATAATATAATAAAACTTAATTTTTTTTTTTTTGTCCGTTTGGGGATGAAACCCAGGGCCATTTGACCTCCAAGCTACACCTCTTGCCCTATTTTTTATTCTTTATTTTGAAATCAGGTCTCACTGAGTTGCAAAGGGCCTCACTAAGTAGCTGAGGCTGTTCGCAAACCGGGATCCTCTGGTCTCAGCCTCCTGAATGCTGGGATTACAAGTGTGAGCCACCGCGCCTGGCTTAAATTGGGTTTTTCCAATGCTTCAACCTCTGGAAATTGTCTTATGGTGTGTGGCATCAGGGTAGGAGTGTGTCTGACAGTTAGAGATAACATGGTAAGCCAGAAAGCCAGAATGACAGAGGATCCATACTTGCTCTTTTTAGTAACAATACTCCTGAAGTAATTAATCAAGATTCCCTGAGAAATACATTAATTTTTTTCAAGATCAGTGACTCCAATAAACTCTCCAGAGATTTCCTATATTCAAGGTTTAGCACTTTTTATATCCTGACCCTTTTGGAGAAATAATAAAAATATATCTAAACCATAGAAAAGGTTAAAAATAATATTTTTTCCTGTGTATATAATGGTTTTCTCAAATTTTTTTTATAAGATTCCTTAATTTCTGTGTTTTATTAGTTGCTTTTTTAATCTAGATATACTCTAGATTATACTAGTTAGAATACTTGTTCAAAACTTTCTTTACTAAAGAATGATATTGCTGTAATATTATTTTAAAATAATTGTTAATACTTTTTAGAAATTTTTATTTTTTTGAAATCTTCTTTTATTTCAATAAAATAATGTCACATTTACAATACTTTATTTGAAGGGCAAAAACCTATTTCCCAGTCAGAAAAAAATATTAGAATTGTCTATTCCTTACAAATTATAGTACAGTCTCTTAACCTTATACTTTCTTTTCTAGAAAAGATAATATCTATTTTACACTCTCTAAAATATATGTTTTTAGCCTGGTTTAAGTAGGGGAGTTAAACTCTCTCACACTTATTTAGTGGGGAGAGAATATGTAGATACAATTTCTTTTCAATTAGACTTTCAACCAGTCCTCAAGTTTTAAGGTCATTTTTCTTCACCTTTAGAGGATACTGCCACCAATTACCTGGGATTTTAGAAGCTCTATGAAGCTATATTAACCTCCTTCTTGGATTTTCCTTTTGATAAATGAAGGTTCTAACCCCTCAAACATAGTGCATTTAACAGGAACATACTCATCTCCTTAATTCATTTAAACACCACTAGCTGATATACATGGGTGCATATATATGTCAATTTTCTGATATCCTGGGATCTTGTGTTCCTGGGGTTCACTTTGAGGATTTAAGCCCAATAACTTGAGTTTCCCTGGTCCTCATGACTGCTGGCTTTCACTTACTGTATATTTTGTAATTTCTGATTTTTAGCTTGTGAGTACATTTAATCTGTTCTCTTTTGATTTTACCTGTTACAAATCCTACAAGGTTTAATGTGTCCCTCCAGAGCAATTTTACATTTGATTTATAGACTCTCCAGAGTTTTCTCCACATCAGGATCATTTTTTAATTGCTACTTTCTCAGCTTGGGATATTCTCACACTATGAGTATAGTATAAATTCATGTTCAAACATGTCAGAGTTGGAGGGTTAGTCTTTTGACTCACTGTGAGAATTTTTCCCCACACACAGAGTCATGGCAAAGGCAAACTCAATTTATCTAGTAACAGATATAATTAGTTCCCTTATCACTGGTACTAGAGGAATTTGATGGTACCTACCCTCTAGGATTTCTACAGGCTTGAAAGCTCAATACTCTAATCACTGCTATTTCAAAAACTTCACAGGACTGTTGCTCTATAATACTTTTTATTTCTCTGATTCTTATATAATTTCCACTTGTAGCATCTAAAATATCTCATAGCCCCCCCCCTTTTTTGGTGGTGGTACTGGGGTTCCTGGAACCCTTCTACCTCCGGGCTACACTCCCATACCTAATTCCTTCCATACCTAATTCATACTTTTTTTTTTTTTTTTAATTTGGAAACAGGGTCTCTTAAGCCAGAGAGAGACTGGCT
Organism: Muscardinus avellanarius; assembly: GCF_963383645.1. Lineage (NCBI taxonomy): Eukaryota > Metazoa > Chordata > Mammalia > Rodentia > Gliridae > Muscardinus > Muscardinus avellanarius. The sequence goes on along the minus strand of NC_137786.1, from coordinate 25,909,470 downwards.
TCGAACCAGCACAATCCTCCTGTCTCCACTTCCCAATAGGGGTGGGGAGATTACAAGGGTGCACCACCACGCCCTGCCCATAGCCCCCCTTTTGAAAATAACTTTTAAATATTATTAAAATCACATCTTTTTTTTATGGTGGTACTGGGGGTGGACTTCAGGGGCTTTCTACCTCTGGTCTATACTCCTAGAATTATTTTATACTTTATTTGGAAACAGGATCTAAGTAAGTTTCTGAGAACCTCACTAAGTAGCTGAGGCTGGCTTTTTTATTTGATGCCATCCCATTTGTGGATTCTTGGTATTATTTTTTTAATCTTTTACTTTTTCTTTTATTTATTTATTTATTTTTGTAGTACTGGGGGTGGAAGCCAGGGGCTACACTCCCAAACCTATTTTATACTTTATTTGGAAACAGGGTCTAACTAAGTTGCTGAGAGCCTCACTAAGTAGCTGAGGCTGGCTTCAAACACGTGTGATCCTCCTGTCTCAGCCTCCCAAGTGCGGGGATTACAAGTGTGCACCACCATGCCCAGCTGCAACTTCTCTATTTTTGTTGTTAACATGTAGTTAACTTGTTAATAGAACTTAGTACTATATACATCTATATCTTTTCAAATATATATGTTTATGTTCTATTTAATGACAGTTATAATAGGATGTTGCTAAAACACAATGTACTACCACACCTGGCTAAAATCATATTGTATTAAAATAGTTTTTATAGTTTTATCAGTCAAGTCTATCATAAATTGTAAAGTACCAAGCAGTGTATAGTGTTCTCTAGGTTACTGTATTGTATATTTTTATTTCTTATTAGAATGACACATATTCATCAGAATAAAGGACATAATAAATAGAACCATGATGTGGATGTTTCTGAATGCATTTCCTGCACTTTCCTGAAATCCCAAACCACTGTTTTTCCTCATGAGCTCATTTGCCAGTCCATCCTCAAGACCTATACTTAACTGGCTTTTTGGTCTGATGCATTAGGAGATGTTCTGAATCCTCAAAATAAATTCTTTCTCTTTTTCTGTCTTCCAATTTCTTTTCCAGGTGTGAATTTTCTTAAACACATTCCTGGCTTATATCTTTTTTCACTTGACATTGTACTCTCAGCATGACCTTAAACAAAAGTTCTATAATAAAGCTGAAGAGCATGGCTGAATTTTTTCTGTTTTTAAGCATGTATTTAGGAATGCAGTATCAGTGGTTTGGTGGACTCACGAGGCTGTCTTTGCAGCTGATGATGAGGACGGGGCAGAGTGACACTTTGAAGCTACTCAAGAAGGCGAATATGACATCCATGGCAGGTCTGTGCTTCACAGCAGGTGGGTGTCGTGCTTAGCTCTGCTCTATTGCCCCTTTGTCCAGCTTGCCCTTTTATGTCATAAGCCATGTGTTAGAAATAGATGCTGGCTTTCTCAAGTAGACAAGTATCTCCCACTTATCAAATAGCACACCACATGAGAATTTGCCAAAAAAGAAATTCATAAGATTTTAACAGAAAATATTACACTGTCAAGGATTTTTACATAGAAGTATAAGAAACATCTATATGCATATGTGCAATGGTTTGGATTTAAAATATTCACCTTGCCTCATGGTAACAAAGTACCAATGTTGGATATAGAGCTTGGTTGCTATGGAGAGATGCTGGGTGCCTGATCTTTGGGATAATGTAAGGTCTCGCCTCACCTTGCTCTCTCTTTTGCCTCCCACTTACATAATGTGAGAGCAGAGTCTCTGGTCTCTCCTTCTTTCTACATTCCACTGTCATTCCATGAGAACTACAGATCTGGCTTAATATGGTATGAACCTCTACATTATCAGAACTGTGAGCAAATAAATCTTTAAGTTTTGTGTGATCAGGCTTATTCGTTCACAGCAGTGAGAATGTCAACTGAAACAGCATATAGATACCTAGATTCCTATGGGTGCATATGCATATTGTTATAAAGAAAGTGTGTATGTGTATGCATATCTATATTCACTGCATTAGTGAACTCAACTAATTTTACGTCTTAAATGACACCTATATGGTGAAGTTTTTTTTTGTTTGTTTGTTTTGTTTTTTTGGTGGTACTGGGGTTCCTGGAAGCCCTTCTTCCTCCGGGCTACACTCCCAGACCTATTTTATATTTTTGAAACAGGGTCTCTTATGCCAGCACGGCTGGCTTCGAACCTGCGCGATCCTCCTGTCTCCGCCTCCCAAGCGCGGGGATTACAAGCGTGCGCCACCACGCCCGGCTATATGGTGAAGTTTTAATATGTATGTTGTTAGCCTCATTTTCTCTATTAAATAAGAGTCACAAAAATCTAACTGTCCAGTCAAAATTTTTGTTCAACTTTCAATTCCTATATGATAAAACTCAAATTTTCTACCTCCAAATATTACTGTTTTTTAATTTTTCTTCTAGTTTTTTATATTCCAAATAATCCTACTCTTTCTACTATTTGAATAAAAATGTTGACATTGTCCTCGACTCTTTATCTTATTTAATCAGCAATTAACTCTTATATATGTTTCTTAAAATTATGTCTAAAACCTAAAATTTCTTAACACTTCCACTACTAAAACATAACAGTCATAGTCTCTTGCCTGAATTATTGTAATAGCTCCCTGAATATATTGCTTTTACTCTTTCATACTTTCACCTACATAGTTTTATCAACACTCTACTCAGAGTAAACTTTCTTTATAATGTGCTTTTATTGGTGTATGTAATATAGTCTTGCATCATAACCATAACATGCATGAACACAGCACTCTGTGCCCTACCCTGCCTCTTATTTACCCTCTTCCCAATACAGAGTACTAAGAGTGACATTGGTATGTTCACATATGTACACATAGTTTATAAATTTCCATTGATAAATCTTGCTATTCCCTCTCTCTTTCTTTTAGACCACCTCTATGGATTCACTTAAAGCAAACTGATTTTTGACAAAAGTGCCAGACACATATGTTGGAGAAAAGGCAACTATTTCAATAAATGGTGGTGGAAAAACTGGTTGTCCAGTTGTATAAAAATGAAACTAAATTCTTACCTCTCACCCTGCACAGAAGTTAACTTGAGATGGATCAAGACCTGGAAATTAGACAAGAGACTGCAAAAATACTAGAAGAGGGCTTAGAGTCAACACCTCAACATATAGGCACAGGTAAAAATTTTCTCAACAAGACCCCAAAGCTCAGAGAAGTAAAACAAGAACAAGAATTAATGAGATAGCATCAAACTAAAGTTTCTCTCATCAAAGGAAATCATCAGAGAAAGATCTACAGAATGGGAGAAGATCTTTACCAGCTGTCCCTCTGACAGAGGACTAATATCTAGAATGTACAAAGAACTTAAAAGACATTACACTAGAAAATCAAATAATTCAATCAAGAAATTGGCAATTGAATTGAATAGACACTTCAACTTCACAAAGAAGAGATGCAGATGCCAATAAACCCATGAAAAAATGTTCAATATCATTAGCAATCAGGGAAATACAAATCAAAACTACACTCAGATTTTATCTAACACCAATAAAAATGGAAATAATCAAGAAGTCAAATAACAATAAATTTTAATAAGGATGTGGAAAAATAGGAACTGATCTACACTCTTGATTGTATTATAAACTAGTTCAGCCATTTTAAAGATTAGTGTGGTGATTACTCATAAAATTGAGACTGGATCTATCATATAATTCATCCACTTCTGGGTATATTTCCAAAGAGTCAGAAACTATAGAATTCAACAATATATGCATACCCATGCTCGTAGCAGGAAAACTCACAATAGCAAAATTTTAGAACCAAACTAGGTGTCCATCACAGATGAATGAATTACAAAAATCATGGAAGATGCTTGCAATAAAATTTTACTCAGAAATTTAAAAAATTATGTCATTTGAAAGAAAATATAAAGATCTGGAGAACATTATTAAGTGAGAGTAGCCAGTCACAGAGTAAACAATTTACTATAAATCAAATTAGCTCAATACCTTATATAAAAATCTATGGCTTTTAATTTTCCTCAGTGTAAATTAACAGTTAAGAATAGTTTTAATAGTTTTGTGAGGTTAATACTATTATCGCTGCAGTTGAAATAAAATTGCTAAGGCACAGCAAGATTATGTTTCTTGACCTGTAGCTTCATTATATGTAATGAGCATGGTCTTTTACCAGTACCTATGCTTTTAATCATGAAAATAAATAATATGTTAGTAGTTTGATATTTGAGGACCTACATGTTTTGCACATATTCTTTTATCTTCTTCCCAATGATTTATCTTACTTGTTAAATGCTTTTTGTCTCTTGCTTTTTCAGCCAAACTAAATTTGTTGATATTTTTAGATATTACAGATCTAATTTTGTGCCAGGCCCTCTGCACTAGCTCTTTTAATCTGCAAGACTTCTTTTCTATAAAAAATTATTTTTCTCACACATACCTACATTCAAAATTTACCTTCTTATGCAGATCTAACTTGACTTTCTTACTAAGTTTCAGCATCTCTTATGGCACCTCATTGTGTTAAATTTACTTTCTAAATATTTAATTTGTTGTCATATAGAACAAAGATATAGATGAAAATTAATTTTCAATTTTAAAATAATAGAAGTAATTTTTTTGGATCCTACTTACTTCTTTACATTTATGTATACATATTTTCTGTTTATACTAAAATAGTTAATAGCAACTATAAATTTTTTATAAGTAAAATGTATTTGATTATTCATGAAAAAATTTCCAATTTATTTAAATAGTATATGGAAGCAATATAAACTAAATATAAAAAAATCTCAGAGCCAGAAATGGTGGCACACACTTGTAATCACAGCATTTGGGAGGCTGAGACAAGAGGATCACAGTTTGCAGCCAACCTCAGCTACTTAGTGAGGTCCTTTGCAACTCAGTGAAAACCTGCTTCAAAATAAAGAATAAAAAGTAGGGGTGGGTATGTAGTTTGGAGGTTAAATGCCCCTAGGTTTCATCCCTAGTACCGCAAAAAAAAAAAAAAAAAAAGAAAACCTCAGTGCTATTGTTTGAATGTTTATTTCAAAGCCTCTGTTGAAATTTAATTATCATCCTGGTGATATAAAGCGATGTGGCCTTTAAGGGATTATTAGTTGTTGGGAGCTTTGTCCTCATGAATAGATTAAAATTTCATCATGTGTGTGGGAGCTTGACAAAATAATTTATTAAACCCCATGTTTTCTCTTCCATGTTTTCTCTTCCAAACATTTTTTCTCTTGCTCTTCTGTCTTCCACAATGTGATGATGTTGTAGAAGGTCCTTGCCTAATGACAGCTCCATGCTCTTGAACTTCTCAGGCTTCATAACCATAAGCTTATTTATATCAATTAACCAGTCTTTGTTATTTTGTTATAATAGCAGAAAATGGACTGACATGGGTAATTGAGGTTTTATCATTATTAGCATTGGCATATTACTTCTTCAAAGAATTTTCTCCAATTATACCTCTCTTCATAAATAAATATAAAACTATTTTGAAAACAGGACAATGACAAATATTATTTGCTAAATCTAAATATGTTAATAAAGGTTCTTATTTTGATAAGTATATGTGAGGTTATATTTTATTGTATATTTTATAAATAATTTATTTTAAAAGGTTTAAATGGTTTGTTTAAGTTTCCCTATTATGATGTGGTTTATGCTGAATATAAATTCATTATTTTCTTCAAAGACGTAAAGTTCAATTACCCACTGAGATTCCACATTTTTTCATTTTGCTACTCAAAATTTAAAATCTATGTACACCACTGTATATCATGTAACTGTATCTATTGAGTCTAACAACCATGGTTTGAAAATATTTTTTAAATTATTTTTAATGAACATATACAATATTTTTCTTGTTATTATTTATTAAACTAATACAGTAATAATTATACATTTTATATTATAATAGATATTAAAAGCTATCTAGTAATGACTTAAAGTGCACAAGAGGTATGAGATGCTACTATTTTACTGTTTATGGAAAGTCCTATAACCAATCCTCTTAATACCAAAAGCTGACTGCATATATCATATTAAAATAATTAATATTGTTACTACTCACTTCAAAATGCTCATTTTATTAAAAAAAATCTTCCTAAGTATGTTAACTTTCAAATTTTTGTGGTATTGTGTATTGAACCCAGAGGCATTCTACCTTTGAGCTACATCCCCATCCTGAATTTATTTGTTTTTTGGAAACAAGGTCTTGCTAGATTGATGGGAATCTCATTAATTGATGAGAGGGTCCTTGAACCTGCAATGCTCCTGTCTCAGCCTTTCAAGTCCTGGAATTACAGGCATGCACCAACATTTTTTAAATTTTGTAATTGGTGCATTGCAGTCGTATATCTTAATGGAGTTCAAGATGGTAGATGCGCACAGGGCACACATTACCCAATTAACTCTTACCCAATCCCCACCCCATTTCCTCACTCCTCTCTCCTTCTCATATTTGGCTTAGTGATTGACTTTGATATACATTATAATGTACATTCTGTACATTATGGAATTACCCTCTTCCCACTTTCTATTTTCCTCATTTAGGTTGCCTTATTTGCTCATTTATAGTATCTCTTTTTTTTTGTCTTGAGTTCTTCCTATGACCGATTTTCCTCCTAGCTTCCACATATTAGGTAGAGCATCTGATTTCTTATATTTTGTGACTGACTAATTTCACTTAGCATAGTGTTCTCCAATTCAATCCATTTCCTATTAAGTGCGATAATTTTATTTTTTTACATCTGAGTAAAATTCTATTGTGTACACATCTCATAGTTTTGTAATTCATTCATCTGTTGATGGAAATTTTGGCTAATTCCATCATTTGGCAATGGTGAATTGTGCCGCTATGAACAGAGATAGGCCTTCATTAGTTTAGTTGTTTGATTTCCTTTCCTTTAAGCAGATACTCAGAAGTGGAATTGCTAGATCATATGGTAGGTTTGTTCCCATTCTTCTGAGAATTATCTATACGGCATTTCAAATTGTTTGCATGAGTTTGTGTTGCACTAAATTGGGTTGCAACCCAAATTACAAAGATAAGAGATGAAAAAGTATATATTAAGATATACAGTATAGAAATCCAGATGATAATCAGAAACTGCTTTGACTCTAGTATGTATAAGCATAGTTACAAGAAACATGGACATTTTTTATGCTCTGAAATTATTCTGGGTTTCGCATGTGCCCAAGTATGTATTTTATAGTCTCTAACATTCTTTGTGTGAGTGTGTGTGTGTGTGTGTGTGTGTGTGTGTGTGTGTATGTGTATTGGGGTGGAACCCTGGGGTATTTGACCTCCAAGCTACACCCCCAGCCCTATTTTTTTAATTCATTGTTTTAAAACAGGGTCTTACTAATTTGCAGAGGGCCTCACTAAGTAGCTGAGGCTGTCCGCAAACCACAATTCTCCAGTCTCAGCCTCTGAATCCTGGGATTACAAGCGTGTGCCACCACACCAGGCTCTATAGTCTCTGACTTTCAAGCATGTGTTTTTTTCAAACTCTATCTTTCTAAAGCCATTTTATCCGTGGTATAATAAACTTGCTAAAAGCAGATTAATTTTAGCATTTTTACATCATACCTTAAATATTACCACAAATTAGTTTATAAAGAAAATATATATTACACAATATCTAAAAATAAGTTGTTGTTGGGTGTGGTGGCACAAACTTGTAATTCCAGCATTTGGAAAATGGAGACTTGAAGGATCCTCGTTGGTGGACAGCCTCAGCTACTTAGTGAGGCCCTTCACAACTCAGAGAGACCCTGTTTCAAAAATAAAAGACTGAAAAATAGGACTGGAGTATAGCTCGGACATAGAATGCCTTTGGTTTCATCCCCAGTACCACCAAAAAAGAAAAAAGTAATAATAAATTATCACTGGGCATGGTGTTGTACACTTATAATCCCAGAATTTTGGAGCATAAGATGGAAGGATTCGGGTTTATAACCAGTCTCAGCTACTAAGTGAGTCCCTTTGCAATTCAGTGAGATGCTGTTTTAAAATAAAGCATAAAAATTGGGCTGAAGGTGTAGCTTAGAGGTAAAAATGCCCCTGAGTTCCATCACCAGTATTGCAAAAAGAAAAAAAATAGTTATCAACATTGTAGATACTGTGTGTGTGTGTGTGTGTGTGTTTGTACTATTAATATATTTTAAATTTAAATGTTATTTATAATCTTGTGTAAATCGAGTTGTCTTTAAAAATTAAATTTGAAGAATACAAAATACAAACTCAATGTTTGAAATTAGCATGTTTCAACCAATTTTTTACTTCTTATTCTGATCAAACCAATATTTTTTTACAAATGGGATATATTTCATATTCAAAATAGGTACTTTTACTTTAAAAATAAAAGGCATATATAGTGTAGGTAATGCTAGCATATAGTTTACAAATATAAAGATTAAAATATTGAGATCATGTTATAATATAAAGGATGATTTTGGAGAGAGTTATATTGATATCCAAGACAGTATAAGAGTAATGATCACTAACATTTTTTAAATGTTAAAAACATATATAAGTAGCAAATATTGAAGTAGTATTATAATGGATTAACTTCAACTGAATTCTTTTCTTTTTCTTTTCTTTTTTTTTTTTTTTTTTTGCTCATCTGAAATATACAGACAATTTCTGCCTGGTTTTATCACAAAAACTTGTAATATTGAAAGCATTGACAAATATGAGACTATAAATTTCTTACAGATACATTTTAATTTCTTAACCTACTTATACTGTATTTTCTGATCTGGCCTATGATTATATTGTCAACAAATTTTCAGACACATCTTTATATTTTTATGTTTAGGTAGGCCACCTGTGGGTCCTTTTTTTCTCAGCCCAATATAGCAAAAATGAGCTGGGACAAGTCGTTGCCAGGTTAAAATAGGATTTATTAAAAGCAGAAGAGAAAAAAGTAGTGCTGCACCAGAGAGGATGCAGCAAGATACATTCAACAAGATGGATGAGGCACCAACAAGATGCTGGCACTCTGAAGACCCCTGGGTCTTATATTTAGGTCTCCAGTTTTGTCTAACTTAACTGAACTTAGTCAGGTACTACATTCCTGAATATATGGTTTCTTTAAGTCCTGGGATCTGTAACCTTCTAGGTCTCAATGTCCATTTATCTTGTTTTATTTACATGCTGATCCAACAGTTCTTTGTCTGACACAGCTTATTTTTATTGCTATGGTAACAGCCTGCTTGCAGGACATGGGAAACACTGAGAATAGTGTAAACTTATCTACCCCTAACTATGTCAATTTTGTGTGTTTGTGTGTGTGTGTGTCTATGTTACTGTGGGTTAAACTCAGATGTGTTGCACTTCTGAGCTATACCATCAGCCATTTTAACTTTAGAAATATGGTCTCACTAAGTTGCTGAGGGCAATAGGAGGTGACTTTGATTATTATTAACACACACTTTGTATTATAATAAACCTGATTATAATTGCTATTAATATATTAAGTGAAGGTAGAAAAGATGAAAGAAAAGAGAAAGAGGATGAAGCAGAAGGAAAGAGAGGCCAGGAAGAAATGGAGAGAAATGCAAAAGAAGTATAGTTACTATGGTAGAGATTTTAGCATTCACCAGACTTTAAAGATGAAGGAAAGAATAAGGTAAATATTGATGAATATGTGTTATACATTACTTAGGAACAGCGTGGCATGGAGGACATCTGTGTTGAAATGACTGCATGATTGATATGTGAGAGTAAAATAAGCATTTTATAAATATATGATTTTGGTGAGACTTCTACTCACACAGTGTAACATTTACCTAAAGAGTAATAAATAATTCAGCTGTGTAAAAATTTCTATCTACCTTTGTCTTTCTGTTGAATATGTGTCTTTTGAAGGAATGACATATTGAATTGAATTTGTATTGTCAATGTGTAACATTTCAGGGCCATTGTAAAATCAATATCTGATGCATAAAATATGATTATGCATATATTAAGTAACTGAATGGAATCACATAGGAGAGCAACTTTTAATATACTGAATGCAATGTAAGATTTGTTTATTTTAGAAAATTTTGAATATGATATGAAATATGTAGCTCAATTATGTATAATGATTTTCAATGAACATAGGCCTATTTTCTTTGATACCGCTTACTGAATGACTCCACAAATAGGAGGCATATAAACTTTTTTTTTTTTCTTTTTGGAGTACTGGATGTGGAACCCAGGGGTATTCTACCTCCAAGGTATGCCACCATCCTATTTTTTTATTCTATATATTTGAAACAACATCTCACTAAGTTGCAGAGGGCTTGACTTGTAGCTGAGTCTGACCACAAACCTGAGATTCTTATGTCTTAGCCTCCCCAATACTGGAATTAAAATTGTGTGCTTTTGCCTGGCTAAAACTTTTAAGTATGGGAGAAGAAAGTACCCAAATCACTTTTTTTTTATAAACTCACATATGTACTATAATTTATATATGGACTTCATAGATTGGGGCACTATGTTAGTTTGATTACATGCCCCCAAATTTGTCTGCTTGTAATCTCAATGTCATATGTCAGATCTGACCTTATCTGGAGAAAGAAACTTTACAGCATAATCAAGTTAAAATGAGGTCATTGGGATGCTTTCTAATTTAAAATGACTTGTGTCTGTATAAGAAGATAGCATTTAGAAGTTTAACACACAAAGTTTGTAGACAGACACAGCAAGGACAGCCATCTACAAATCAAGAAGAGATGCTGAGAATAGATCCTTCTCTCACAACCTTCAGAAGAAATAAAACCGCCAACACCTTGATGTTGAGCTATTAGTCTCCAGAATTGTGAGGAAAAATGACCTCTGTTGTATAGAAGTATATAAGCTTCCTTATGGCATACGCTGGAATATAGTAGAGCACTCATTTAGATATTATATATTGGCTCCAAGAGTCATTCCTACGTTCCCTATCTCTTCACACTTACAGAGAATGTTGATAATCTCTAAGTTCTATTATTGAGACACCCTTCAGAGTTGATTGCTAGTTGTTGTGATCTGGAATCCCCAACAGAAAATTATAAAGAAAGAGAAAGAGGAAAAGGTCACTTTATATTCTGTGGTAAAAGAATCAGCAGCAGATTTTGGCACTGCTGGGATGCTGTGACACTAACATCACCAGCAGCAGTGACAACAGGGAAGACTCCAGACACACAGTTGGGAGTGCACACTCATGGGCTCCACTGGGGGTGACAGAAGCTGGGACATTTATAGAAAACATCTTTCTCACTTTGCAACTGCAAGTCTTCCAAACAGACCTGTGACCAAATCTTTTTATACTTGGAATGCCCAGAGGGGTTTCAGTTCTTCTGTTTATACATTAAATAGTACAGAATAGCCTATAGAAAAAAAGAAAGTGACAAGACACATGAATTTTTTTTTTTGAGGGTCTGGGGATGGAACCCAGGGGCATTTGACCTCCGAGCTACACCCCTGCCCTATTTTTTATTCTTTATTTTGAAACCGGGTCTCACTGAGTTGCAGAAGGCCTCACTAAGTAGCAAAGGCTGTACACGAACCGTGATCCTCCAGGTCTCAGCCTCCCAAATGCTGGGATTACAAGTGTGTGCCACCATGCCCGGCTCACATGAATTTTTTTTAAAAGCAGTTTCAAAGAGGAAAACTGGGGTTTAGTCAAGACTGTGACAACAGCACATAGAACCTGGTGCTTAATAGAATGTGTGCAAAGATGAGAGTGATGTCCCAAGCCTTTACTCCCAATACTCGGAAGAATCACTCTGAACTACATTATTATGTGAGACTAAATGTACCAATAAAAGCATATACAAATAAAAATAAACAACAACTTAAAATTTCAAAATTATAATAATTTGCTGTCATGTCTCATCATATATGCTGTATATAAACAGTAAGTATGTGCATTGATTATTTATATTATCATTAGTGTTGCTAGTTAAAAGACTATCAGTAGAAATATTTTGATGTAATCAATAAAAGTTATGCACTAGTATGGTAACAGGAATAGAGAACGGTTTTCAGAGAATCCTAAGCAGCCTCACTGCAACCATTAGCTGGCTGAGTCACCAGCATACCCAGGGACAGGTTGCAGCTGGTCCCAGTGACTATCACCCAGCCAGTACTGAGTTATTCAGCATCTGAGCTATAGGCTTAGCCCTTTTTCAATCTTGTTTTAGAGCAAGGTTTCACTAAGTTGCTCACTGTCATGCTCCTCCCATTTCAATTTACCAAGTACTGGAATTATAGGTGGTGTCACTAAATCAGTATAAGGCCTACATATTTAGATTTTTTTCCTTTTCTTGTTTTAGACAATTTAATACATTTTTATAAAATTAGTTGAAAATTTTTTCACTTTCTATATTCTATTATATATGTTCTTTTCATTTTTTGTTTTATGTATTTGACTCAATTTATACTTAAATAATTTAAAGAATTAAGTCTGGTATTCCCTATAGAGTTAAAGTATAGTATTGACATAGTATAGACCTATCATGTATACTTCAGTTTGTATATTAGTTTTATCTTTTTCATGGATTTATCTATTTTATTAAACTTTATTTCATTGGTTGATTTGAACTTCTTTACAACTATACTATATTTCATATACTTTGATATTACTGGAAGAATAATATATAAACTTTTCAGTTTTCTGGTTGGTATTTTGTGATTTATTCTTTTCATTTTTAATTTCAATTTTATTTTCTTTTCACAAAATTAATTTCAAGTGCTTATTTTTGTTACTTCTTTTAAAGTTCTTAAATTTTGTACTAATAACTATTTTATTTTTTCTACTTTTCTGAGTTGTGATTTGCTTATTTTTCTAAATTCCTAAGATTATAGCTAAAATAATTTATTTCAAACTTGAGCTCTTTTTAATGTACATTTTTATAATAAGCATGT